>NC_080778.1:3636363-3939393 GCF_020826845.1 Diceros bicornis minor | reverse complement strand
CTTTGTTCTTTATCACATTAGATTTGGCTATTCTGGGTCCTTTGCATTGTGAAATAATATAGAATCAATGTATCGATTTCCACAAAAATGCTTATAGTGGTTTTGATTAGGTTTGTATCGATTATACAGATAAATATGAGTAGAATTAACATCATAAATTTACTGATTCTTTCAATCCATGAACATAGTTTATCTCTCTATTTATTTAAGTTTTTTTAAATTTCTTTTAGCAATGTTTTGTGGTTTTCACAGTGCAAGTTCTGTACATCTTTTATTATATTTATTTCAAAGTATTTTATGTTTTTGATGTTATCGTAAATAGAAATATTTTAGTTTTATTTTCCAATTGTTCATTGCAAGTGTATAGAAATAAATTTTTGTGTCTTGGTCTAGTGTTCTCTGACATTAATTTCACTTTTTAATTCTGGTAGATTTTGTGTGTGTGTGGATTCATTAGGGTTTTTTATGTATAGGGTCCTATCACCTGAGAGGAAAAGGCAGTTTTATTTATTTCTTGCCTATATATGCCTTTCATTTCTTTTTCTTGACTTTTGCACTGATTAATATTTAAATTAAAGGATAATTTAGATAGAAGTCCTGAGAGCAAACATTCTTGCCTTGCTCTGGTCTTAGAGAAAAAGAATTAAGTCTTAAGTCTTTCACCATTAAATATAATGTTCACTCTAGGTTTTTTGTAGATATTCTTTTCAGGTTACAGATATTTCGTTTTATTTTTAGTTTATTCAGAGCTTTTGTGATGACTGGGTGTTGAGGTTTTCAAATGTCTTTTCTGCATCTATTAAGATAATTATGTGATTTTTCTACTTTATCCTGTTAAATAATGGATTACATTGTTTGAATTTTTTATTAAGGTATAATTTATATACAGTAAAATTCACTCTTTTTTTGGTATAAAGTTCTATGATTTTGACAAATACATACAGATATGTAACCACCACCACAATCGAGATAGAGAACAGTTACGAAGCCGAAAGAAATCTGCTCATAGCCCTTTGAAATCAGCCATTTCTCTCACCCTTTAGCAACCACCAATCTGTGTTCTTTGCTCTGATTTTTCCCTTTCCAGGACATCATATAAAGAGAATCGTACAGTGTGCAGCCTTTGGAGCTTGGCTACTTTCACTCACCACAACGCATTTGAAACTTATCCACATTGTTGTGTACACTTTTGTTATGGCTGTGTAGCATTCCGTTTTATGGATATTCCAAGTTTGTTTATTGTTAACTATTGAAGGCCATTTTGTTTGTTTCCAGTTCATTGATTGATTTTTGAATGTTAAATCAGTCATGAATTCCTAGGATAAACTCCCTTTGGCTGTGATGTATTATTCTTTTTATATACTGCTGAATTTTGTTTTCTAATATTTTGTACACATTTCTACAAATATGTTCATGAGAGATATTGTTCTTGCAATTTTATCCTGTGGTTATCAGCGTTATGCTGACCTCATAAAACAAATTGGGAAATGCTCCTTCCTCCTTAATTTTCTTAAAATGATTGTGGAATTGGTTTTACTTTTTCCTCAAAAAATCTGATGGAATTTTGCAGAATAAAGTGAAGCCACCTGGGCCTGGAGTTTTCTTTGTGAGAGGGTTTATCATGATAAATTTTATTTATTTAATAGATATTGAGCTATTCAGATTTTTAATCTTTTCTTGAGTCAACCTTGGAAAATTATGTCTTTTAAGGAATTCATCCATTTTTTATATTATTACTGTAAAAAAAATAATGTTAAATTTACCATCTTTACCTTTTTTTTTTTTTTTTGCTGAGGAAGATTAGCCCTGAGCTAACATCTCCGCCAATCTTCCTCCACTTTATATGTGGATCACCACCACAGCATGGCTGACAAGTGGGGTATGTCCCTGCCCGGGATCCAAACCCATGAACCCAGGCTGCTGAAGTGGAGCGTGTGGAACTTTAACCACTAGGTCATGGGGCCAGACCCCCCACATCGATGATTTTGACTAATTTAGATATTTTATTTGAGTGGAACCATACAGTATTTGTCCTTTTGTAACTGGTTTATTTCACTTAGTATGATGTCCTCAAGGTTCATCAATGTTATAGCATGTGTCAAATTTTCCTTCTTTTTCAAGGCTGAATAATATTCTATTGTATGTATGTGCCACATTTTGCTTATCCATTTGTCAGTTGATGAGCACTTGGGTTGCTTCTACCTCTTGGTTATTGTGAATAATGCTGTGATGAACATGCGTGTGCAAATATCTGTTCAAGACCCTGCTTTGAATTCTTGTGGGTATTTACCTAGAAGTGGGATTTCTGGGTTATGTAGTAATTCTATTTTTAATTTTTTGAGGAACTTCCATACTGTTTTCCATAATGGCTGCACCATTTCACCTTTCCACCAACAGTGCGCAAGGGTTTCAACTTTTCCACATCCTTGCCAACACTTCTTATTTTCTGTTCTTCTGATAGTGGTCATCATAACAGGTGTGAGGGGATATCTCATGGTGGTTTTGATTTGCATTTCCCTAATAATTAGCAATTTGAGCATCTTTTCATGTACTTATTGGGCATTTGTATGTCTTCTTTGGAGAAATATCTATTCAAGTCCATTGCCTATTTTTTAATTGGGGTATTTTGTTGTTAAATTGTGAAAATTCCTTATATAGTCCAGATATTAACCCCTTCTTAGATAGATGATTCGCAATTGCTTTCTCCCATTCCTAGGTTGCCTTTTCACTCTGTTGATTCTTTCTTTTGACATGCAGACATTGAGTTTTAGAACTCAATGTAGTTCCATTTGTTTAGTCTTGATTTTGTTGTCTGCACTCTTGGTGTCATATCCAAGATATCATTGTGAAATTCAATGTCCTGAAGCCTTTCCCCTATGTTTTTTCTAGAAATTTAATAGTTCAGGTCTTACATTAGGTCTTTAATACACTTTGAGTTCATTTATGTATATGGTGTAGGGTTAGAGTCCAACTGTATTCTTTTTGTCCATTTCTTTTAAGCTGTCAATTATATTGCCAGATAACCATTTGTGATATTCACTTATTATTCTTTTAATGTTTGTAAGATTTATACTAATGCCTCCTCTTTTCTTCCTAATTTTGGATTTGCATCTTTTCTCCTTTTTCTTGACCAGCTACAGGCTTATCAATTTTGTTCATCTTTGCAAAGAACAGCTTTTAGTTTTCTTGATTTTTTTCTGTGTAGTTTTCCTATTTTCTATTTCATAGGATCTACTCTTAATTATTTTCTTTCTTCTTACTTTGGGTTTCACTTGCTCTTCTTTTTCTTGCTTTATACAGTAGAAGAGCACTGACTGTTCTTCTCTTCTGGTGCAAGCATTTGAAGCTATAAATTTCCCTGTGAGCACTATTTTACCTGCGCCCCACAAATTTTTTTTTTTTGTGTGAGGAAGACCGGCCCTGAGCTAATATCTATTGCCAATCCTCCTCCTTTTTTTATTCCCCTTTTTCTCCCCAAAGCCCCAGCAGATAGTTGTATGTCATAGTTGCACATCCTGCTGGTTGCTGTATGTGGGACGCGGCCTCAGCATGGCCGGACAAGCGGTGCGTCAGTGAGCGCCCGGGATCCGAACCCGGGCGGCCAGTAGCGGAGCATGCACACTTAACTGCTAAGCCACAGGGCTGGCCCCATCCCACAAATTTTAATATGTTCTGTTCTTATTATCACTCAGTTCAAAATATTTTCTAATTTCCAAATATTCAGTCTTTCACTAGAGCTTTCCCCTAAATTCTTTGTTCTTGATTTTTTTTTGGTGAGGAAGAGTAGCCCTGAGCTCACATCTGTTGCCAATCCTCCTCTTTTTGCTGAGGAAGATTGTCCCTGGGCTAACCTCCATGCCCATCTTCCTCTACTTTATATGTGGGATGCCTGCCACAGCATGGCTTGATAAGTGGTGCATAGTTCTGCACCCAGGATCCAAACCTGTGAACCCTGGGCTGCCGCAGTGGAGCGCACAAACGTAACCGCTACTCCACTAGGCAGGTCCCTGTTCTTGATTTTTAATTTAATTCTGTTGTTGCCAGAGAACAAGCTTTATACTATTTCAATCGTTTTAAAGTTATTAGACTTGTATTATGGCTCAAAATATGGTCTATATTGGCAAATGTTTCATATACACTTGAAAAGAATGTATATCCAGCTGTTGTTGAGTGGAGTCTTCTATAAATGTAAATTGGGTAAATTTTATGGATAGTTTTATTCAAATATCCTATGTACTTAATGGTTTTCTATCTAGATGTTCTAACTTTTACAGAAAGAAGGATGTTGAAATCTCCAACTATAATTATAGATTTGTCTGTTTCTCCTATTAGCTCAGTTTTCACTTTATGGATTCTGAAGATCTGTTTTTTAGGTGCACACATATTTAGGACAATTATGTGTTTTTGATAAATTGACTCCTTTGTCATTATGAAATATTTCTTTTTATCTTTAGCAATATCACTTATCTTTAGGCGTATTTCATCTAATATTAATATAGCCATAATTACCTTTATTGTGATTAATGTCTGCATAATATATCTTTTTTCATTTTACTTTTAACTTTCTCTTTCAATTTAATGGATTTTTTGAAGAAAGCATATAGTTAGGTCTTGCTTTTTAAAATCTAGGCTAAGACCTTCTGCCTTTTAACTGGAGCTTTTAGATCACTTCATTTAACGTAATTACCATTATGATTGGGTTTATGTCTACCTCCTTTTATTCCTTGTCTATTTGTCCCATCTGTAGTTTGATTTTTCATTTTTTTCTTGACTTCTTTTGGATTGAGTATATTTAGTATTTCATTTTATCTCTATTGTGGGCTTATCAGCTATACTTCTTTGCTCTGTTTTAGAGTTTGGACTCACTGTATGTATCTTTAACTTACTACAGTTTACCTTCAAATAATATTACACTGCTTAATGTATAATGTAAGACTATAATTAAGCAGAGTAAATATCTATTTCTGCCCTCCCATCCTTTGTGTTATTGTCATCATACATTTTATTCTATATATGTTATAAACCCCAAAATACATTATCATTATAGTTTTGAGCTTTTAATTACATTTAACAGTAATTTGAAACAAGATAAAAACAACATGCTGTGTGTGCCCAGATATCTGCTGTTTCTGGCATTCTTCAGTTTTTCCATCTGGTATCATTTTTCTTCAGCTGAAGAACTTCCTTTATCATATCTCTTAGATCATGTCTGTTTATATAATAAATTAACTCAGCTTTTGTTTTTCTAAAACTAAATTTAATTAGCCTTAATTTTAAAAGATTATTTTCACTGGATACAGAGTTCTAGGTTGGTAAGTTTTTTTTTCCTTTCAACACTTTAAAGATGCCATTCCACTGTCTTCCAGCTTGCACTGTTTCTGATGAAAAGGCTGTGGTGATTCTCCTCTTTGTTCCTCTGTGTGTAATTTGTCTTTTTTCTCTGGCTGTTTTTAAGGTATTTTTTTTCTTTATCATTAGTTCTTAGCAATTTGATTATGATGAGCTTTGACATGGTTTTATTTTTGTTTACACCAGGTATTTTGAGCTTCTTGGATCTGAGGTTTTCTAGTTTTGATCAATTTGGAAAATTTGGGGTGATTATTTCTTCAAAAAATTTCCTGCCTTTCTCTCTCTCTCTCTCTCTTTCTCTGGGACTCCAACGTCATAGACAGATAGATAGATAGATAGATAGATAGATAGATAGATAGATAGATGATAGATAGATAGATAGATGATATATAGATGATAGATAGATAGATAGATAGATAGATAGATGATAGATAGACAGACAGATAGATAGATAGATGATAGATAGATAGATAGATAGATAGATAGATAGATAGATAGATAGATAGATGATAGATAGATAGATAGATGATAGATAGATAGATAGACAGATAGATAGACAGATAGATAGATAGACAGATATAGATAGATAGAGAGAGAGAGCCTTATATTGCTCCTTAGGTCACTGAGGCTCTATTCATTTTCTTTTCAGTTATTTTTCTTACTCTGTTTCATTTTGTACAGATTCCATCAGTATACCTTCAAATTGAGTGATCCTTGTTTTTGCAGTATTTAATCTGCTGTTAAGCCCATCCAGTGAATCGTTCAATTCAGATAATGTATTTTTTTAACTCTAGAAGTTATATTCGGTTCTTTATATGGCTTTCCTTTTTCTTCTAATTATGTTCAAATTTTTCTTTAAATCCTTAAGCGTATTTATAACAGTTATTTTAAAGACCTTGTCTACAATTTCCCCGACCTCTTTCATTTCTGGGTATATATGTATTGACTAACTTTTCTCCTGACTATAAATCACATTTTCCTGTTTCTTCATGTCTAGTGACTTTGGTTGACTGCTGAACATTATGGTGTTATGTTGTGAACATCTGGATTTTGTGGTCTTTCTTTAAAGATTACTATACATTGTTTGGGTATGTATTTGAGTAACTTGCTTATCAGCTTCATCCTTTTGAGACTCATTTTTAAGGCTTAGTAGAGAAAGTTTATAGTAGTTTTCACTCCAGGACTAGTTCAGCTCTTCTCCTAAGGGGTGACCCTTTTAGGATCTTTATTGAATGTCTGGGGTGTTCAGTGAGGTCTCTTTACTTTGGTTTGTTGGGAATCAGACATATTTGTAAGTTCTGGGAAGTTTTCAGTTTATAGCTCCCTGGTAGTTCTTTGCCTGGCCTGTTGGAATCTCATCCTATGCATGCATAGTTAGTATTCAACAACAGATCAAAGGGAAAGATTAGGTGGATTTCTGCAATTCTTTTTCTACATGGCTCCCTACTCTCTTCTCTGCAAATTCCAGGCCCCCTGCTGCACCAAATTCCCAGTGCTGTCTTCTCAACTTAGTGAGACCACCATGTCTGCCTGGGCTCTTTCTCTCTGGGGTGCAATCCAAAAACTCAGAAAGCCAGAGCAATCTCCGTGCTCCCCTCATTTTATTCTCTCATGGATCACAGTCCTGTGCTATTTGTTGTCCACTATCTGAAAATAGTTGTTTCGTATATCTTTTCAAGTTTTTTAGTTATTTATTTTCGGAAGGCAAGTTCAGTATCAGTTTCTTCAATGTGCTGGAAGTCTACTTTTTGGATTTGTTCATTTTCCGAACAAAATTACATTAGTTTTAAATAGAAAAAGCACAATAGTGATATGAATATATATACTTAAAAAACAATCTTTTTTTAATGCTTTCTTTTTCCTAAACTCATCTGAGGTAACTGTTGTGTTTTCTCAGCTTGGATATTATCATAAAGAAAAAAAATTATATCTATGTGTGATAATGGACGCTAACTAGACTTATTGTGGTGATCATTTTGCAATAAATACATATATTTAAGCATTATGTTATATATCTGAAACTAATATAATGTTATATGCCAATTATATCTCAATTAAATTTGTTTGTTTGTTTTTTGGTGAGGAAGATTAGCCCCGAGCTAACATCTGTTGCCAATCCTCCTCTTTTTGCTGAGGAAGATTGGCCCTGGGCTAACATCCATGCCCATCTTCCTCTACTTTATATGTGGAATGCCTGCCACCACATGGCTTGATAAGCGGTGCATAGCTCCACATCTGGGATCTGAACCTGCGAAACCCTGGGCTGCCGGAGCGGAGCGTGCGAATTCAACCAGTACACCACCAGGCTGGCCCCAACTAAAAATTTTTTTAATAAAACATTTTTAAAAAGGCTGTCTTGCCCTATATTGGTCAGAGGTTTTTAAGAACAACTGATACAAATTGTGGCCAATTTAAGCAGCAATGAGACTTTTATGGATGAAATTTTAACCATAGTTTTGTAAATGATATTCAACTATTCTTTAAATGGCTACTTGATAGAGTTCCTCTGTTAAAAAGGCCAAGAATGTGGCATTCAATCATTCTTTGTTTCATTTATCATTCATTCATTCATTCAATTATGCAATGACTTAGTAATAATCGTATATTTTTTGAGACCCTACTATGACCCAGGAATTGCAGATGCTGTGGATGTCATTGTAAACAAGACAGACATCATCCTTCCAATCACATGTTTAGAGTCTAGGAAGAAGAGGAAAGAAAAGAGAAGGGCAGTTATTCTTTTCATAGCCCTAGACCCCAGATCCAGAATGGATTCTTTCTTGCTATAACACCTGAGGCCAATCCCTTGACATAGTCTTTCCTCCATAGATTTGCCATGTAATCCACACATATCCTGGGGTCCCAAGAAGCCTAGTCCCCAAAGGAAGTTACAATTTAAAAAATTTACCCCTGGAACCTTGAAGACATATACATAATCATTATACCTGTTCCCAAAGATTCACACAAAGGCAGCCATAACAATATCCAATGTTTTCTTTCATTTGCAGAATTCTCAATCCTTAGTGATAGTCTCCCTTTTACTTTAACTTCTCCTTTGAGTTCCACAGCATCCAGCCTCCTGGCCATAGTAACTAATGGGTCTTCTGATCCTGCCTGTCAACACAGCCAAGCCACTCTAAGACAACTGGAGGACCCAGCAACTCTGTGCCCCCAAATCTCCCTAAATCCCACAAAAGAAAGCAGAATGAGACACCTAGAACTATTCGTTTTCTCATAGAAAATACTCACTGAGTACTTCTCATTACTAAGACTCTACCTCATTTCAGACAGAGACGAAACTGTCTGAGGCACAGTCAGATATATTGGAAAGATTGTCTCTCTGGAGACACAGCGTGGAGCAGGAAAACCTGGGCCACAGCAAACCTGGGTTCTAGCGTTCCTGCTCTGTAACCTCAGGCAAGGCACTTAAAGCATCTGAACCTTTGATTTCTCATCCATACAATTCAAATAAAAATATCTAGATCTGAAAGTAGTTTTAGGCACTAAATGAGATTACATGTAGATCCTAGCAAACACTAGGTGCTAGATAAGTATCAACTTCCTTTTTTGGGCAAGAAACTTAATCTTTTGAGGTCTTAGCTTCCTCATTTGTAAAATGAAAATCATAACTTCTTTATAGGTTACTCTGCAGATTAAGGCTATTTCTTGGTAGGTCCTTTATAGCCTGGCATGGAGTAGACACGTGTAAACAGTACATTCAACAAACAGTTTTTGAGATGACCAAACAAAACCTCAGCTTCATTCTCCCACTGTCCCTTTAAACATTATTCAGTGGGGAGCTTCATCCCCTGCTCCTGACGAAAACTCAGACAGGCTCAGGAATTCTCTGCCCAGTCTCAGGCCGTAGACAGTCCTGCAATAGCTTTAAATCACAACGCTGTCTCCGTTCAGAAATGTGAATGTCCAGGCTCAGATATTCATCAAATGCTAAACTTGATTTAATGTCCAGCATCCTCTCCTCCCCCAGAGCTGTCTGGAACCCTGTATCCAGCAGGGCTTGCTATACAGATGCATGTGTATACACATCTTTTCTTTTCTTAAAAAAAAAAATCACCAAAATATTATTTTGCTGGGAATTTAACTTAGAAAATCCAAATGTTTAAATGGTCAACTACATCCCTGTCTGTTGTGTCAGTTTTTGTGTGGATTCTAATGCTCCCAGCGAAGCACACATGTTTGGGGCTCCTTCCCAGGACGAGCCCTGCTGTAGGGATCTCTGCCCAGGAGAGGGACAGTCCCGAGGCAGCAGCACACAGGAGCACGCGGCCACTGCAGCTCTCTCATGTGATCTTGTCCCTGCTGAAGAAAACGGTGACCCAGATCACAGTAAACGGGTTATTGGAAGACGAAGGAACCTTACGTGCTGTCAGGACAACCCCTTCATTTCCCAGATAAGGTAACTAGGTAACTTCCCCATGGCCACCAGTGCATCTACTTGAGCTGGGATAGAAGTCTGTCTGTAGGTTACACATGTTGCAGGTCATTTGACATATCGAGTGGTCTTCAAACTCTAGACCCTTCCTAAGTCAGTAAAAACCAAATGAGATTCAGGACTGGTTATCTGGTGCTGTTTTTTAATACATTCCATGAGTAATTTTTAATATTGGCAAGGCATTCTCGCAGGATACAGAGATGAATTAGGTATTATCTGTGCTCTTAAGGACCTAATAATCTTGACAGGTTGAAATGATGAGACGAATTTTAAGACAAACTTATTAAAATGTATGCTTGATTCCAAAAAGCCCTTGGATAATAATGGGATGGGGAAGATAAAGCTAACAGCCACAAACATAAAAGACTGCAGGGTGTCAATGGATGCAAGGTCTATCTTTACCCTCAACAACACATGGCTCTAAGATAATTAAAGGAAGCTTCCTGGTTTGCATTATTTGAAATAAGGTCCACAGACAAGAAAAGCTATCATCTCCCTCTTGCTGGTCACATGACACGAGGTATTCTACTTTTAGTTCTGAAGCCCACTTTTTAAGCCACTGACAGTGGCAACTAGGGGTATATGAGCAGGATGAATAAGAGGTTGGAGACCATGTTTTATGAGGAACTGTTGAGGAGCCTGGGGTTAATCTACCTGTGGAAGAGGAGACTTATGAAGGGCTATGTTGCTCCGTTCCTACATCTGAGGAGTAATTGTGTGTACAGGGTATGTTCTGGGTAGGTCCAAGGGTCAGAAGTTGAACTACAATGGAAACATGCAGATTTCAATGCAGCACATTTCCCCCCAAATTTTAGTGTCATGTATTTATTGATAATGTCTTCACATATTTCAAAATTCAGAAAATGCAAAAGGTATAGAACGTCCCCATTCATCTCTTGTATATCCTGTCAGAGAGAAAAGAAGCTTCTAACAGATAAAAGTTGTCCAAAAATGGAGTGGGTTGATGCGACTGGTAATGAGTATTTCATCCCTCAATAGTCAAGGTCCACTTGGCAGGAACGACGCTGAGGGGATCAGATGAAAATAGACAAAACAACCTCCAAGCTCCCTTCCCTTCCAAACCTGAGACTGTGACACTGATCCTTTCTCCCCACTGCGAGCGGTGGAAGTGCAAAGAGACATGACACTGCCCCCAGGACCCATTGCATCTCTTACTTCTGCTGAAACTTCTACTGAAAACCACATGACACACAGGAGGGAATAGCCGTGTCATCCAACTCATGTTCCCTTTACCCTTTCTGTGTTTTCCTTGCTTCCTAAAGGTGCTATGCTGTTATGTTTCGTAGACTCTTGGCCCATTGACAGTTTCATTTGAGTCCCTTCCAATCTGTGTGTCTTTGCAGCCCCTCCACTTTCCAGTTCCCCTGAGTTTCTACTCTGAGTTTCTGCTTCTCCGTTCCTGTTTCTCCCCAGCCCCAGGGTCTCTGTTATTTGCAGCCAGCTCTCTCTGGTCACATGGATTCCAGCTTCTGGAATCCACTCCATGCAGCATCCTCTTACCATCTTTGCATTATCTTAACGGCAGGTCTCTGAAATCTGAGGGGCTAAGGAAGGCCACAGGATGTAAAGGATATTGACTCAGGAGACACAATTTAACCGGCCATCCCAGCTTGTCCATATCAGTTCAAAAAAGCTACTGGAAAGAGCATAGTATTACAGGCTGCATGAGTGTCTCCCCCCAAAATTCATATGTTGAAACCCTAACCTCCAATAGAATGGTATTAGGAGGTGGTAACTAGGTCACGAGAGTGGAGCTATCATGAATGGGATTAGTGCTCTTATAAGAAGAGACAAGATAGCCTCCTCTCTCTCTCTCTCTCTCTCTCTCTCTCCCCTCTCCACCATGTAAGGAGCAAGAAGATGGCCATCTGCAAATCAGGAAGCAGGCCCTCATCAGACACTGGATCTGCTGGCACCTTGATCTTGGACTTCCAGCCTCCAGAACTGTGAGAAATAAATGTTCATTGTTTGATCCCCCAGATTCTGGTAATTTGTTATAGCAGACCGAACTAAGACACCTAGTAAACTAATAAAACTGCACTGCCTTATTAAGAGGAGCCACAAAGTCTGAGTTTTGAGAGATATTTTTCATTTGGCTTTGCTTGAAATTAAATTTTTCAGCACCACAATTTCTACCCCATGGCCAGCAATTAAAAGAATCACAAAAGATGTCACAGCCTCATCTCTATGTCGGCTGCAGGCTGCTCCCAGCCTTCACTCCTTCCCACCAAGCGAGCCAGCACTGTCCTTAGAATCCTACGTACAGACTCATCTAACCTTCACCTCATCCTACGAAGACGGCGCGCCATTATCTCCGCTGTACAGATGAGAGAACCCGAGGCATCGAGAGCTGAAGTGCCTCCTGCTGGGTCCGAGAGTTCCCAGGCCGTGCAGCCGGGATTTGAACGGGGCATGAGCACAGCGTCGGACCTGGCTGCCTTTCAGACATGGTGAGTGAGCTTGTTCGGCACCAGCCCATTGATGTGGGGGCCACAGCCCAACCATCTTGGAGTAGAACATACCACAGATATTGTCACGCCGGTACAAATGAGTGATTTATATCAACAGGATCAGGATTTTGGAAGAGTGGAGATTCTGACATCAGATTGCCTGGTGTGAATCCTGGTTCCACCACTTCCTAGCTGTGCAGATGATGGCAAGTTCATCATTCTTTGGTGCCTCAATTTTCTCATCCATCCAATGGGGTCACTATTACCTCCCTCAGAGTGCTGTGAGGATTGGACAGGGAAATGCGGCTCTGACTTAGCACAGGGCCTGGCATGGTTAGCATTCCATGATGTCAGCTGTGATTATTATCATCATCTCCTTTTAGGGTGCATTGGGTCCATTGGTCTCATATTTTCTGGGCCCAAATATAAGAGTCAGAATAGGGAATTTATTGCAATCACCAAAACCACTGTTAAAGAGAAGAATAAACAGGAGTTATTGTGCCATTTTCCCAAGCGGCACGAAGCAGGACAATGTAAATGGGATGAGGAGAGCAGAGCCACATGCTAGGGTCAGCCCGGCCAGCAGACGGCCGATGGAAGCAGCTCCGCCCGGGGTTCCTCCGTCATCTGCATCACTGCTTCTCATGGTGAGGGTTCTGACTGCGGTGAAAAGTTGAAATTAGTTCATTTAATTTTCACTTCATCCATATACAGCATGAATAATGAATTAAGGCTCTAGACACAGGGAAAGTATAATCCAGCAGCAGCAAAAATGCAATTTAACCGAGAAAACCACTGACTAATAACCTGACGGAAAAACCCACACGGAAGAGTCGGTAGGGGGAAGGCATTTATGTAACAGCAGCTCCTATAAGGAGAGGGCAGGATGCAAGAAATATTGAATGTTCTCTGAATCGTCACTGTGTGAGGGCCATATAGACCATAACCACACATGGCGACAGCTTGCCGTCTTAAAACTGGGTAGATGCCAGCTGCTCACGTCTACGCTCCCACCTTCACTCCAGATATCTCTGCACTCCGGAGTTCGCCTTCTCCCTTCCTTCCTTCCTTCCTTTAGTCCCTACCAGATGCCAGACATCAGGCCAGCACCTCCGCATTCCTCTCGGGAGCTTCAATGTCCAACTCCAGTCAAATCTAACTGCTCCAGTCACAGTGAGGACTCCTTTGATGCTTGAAGGAAACATAAAAAAACTCAATTTAAAAAAAAGCTGAATGTAGCCATTTCTGTGTTTGGTTTGTGGTAGCGAGGTAGGTAGAATAGAAAGAGGTGTAGCAGAATTTTCTAGACAAGGGAATATTTAGTTTGAGAAAACTCTTTAAACAGACCCTCAGTTATACGAAAGTCTCAGCCTAGTTTGGAAATGAGAGATCTACATAATGAATGTATGCAATTTTTATATATATAATGTGCATTTTATATATATATATATATATGCGCAATTTGTTTATATGTATCCACCGTAAGCCCAAGGAACTCCCATGATGAGGACCCTGGGACTCCCCAGTGGTGTGTGGGTGTCGACTTTGGGTTTCCCTGTCTTTTCTCTTGCTCTGCCTTGTGTGTGGTGAAGCCTGCAGCACACAGCCCCATGTACCAGGGGTTCTGGGCAGGATGGAGCTGTGGGCCCATGGGTGCCCGGCGCTGGGCAGTGTGGATGGGGACAATGATGGGCCCCGGAGGTGACTGGGAAAACAGGAACAGCAGTTTCGAGGCTCTGACGAGCAGCAGCCAGGAAGGAGAAGGCCAGCACATCTCAGGCAGCCGCGGGAAACACTAGAGAGGGTGCTGGGCTGCCCACTGCCTCGTGAGTGGGGCCATTCGGCCAAGACCCTGAGAAAAAGGTGACGTCAGAGGACGGCGTGCATTGGGTCCAGAGAGACGTGTGCTGTGTGCTGGTGGCTCCACTCGGAGCCGCTCCTGTGGTAGACTGACCACAAAAACGCCAAGTTCTCCGCCCGCAGTATGCCCACGCCCCTCGCAGTGTCACTTGGCAGCTCTTCCCAGACAGGTTTCAGCTGCAAATGCACAGATGTGAGGGCGCTTTCTGGCCCTCAGACTTGCCCTCCTGAGGACCACCCTCAGCCAGCCCCCTGGGGGCCAGGCACAGCAGAGCAGAGCCCAGCTGGCTGGTGGTAGCCGCCCAGACCAGCAGCAGTGCCCACCTGCCTCTCAGCTGACCGCAGAGGCACAGCCCAGCTGTGACCAGGAGTCCCAGAAGACAGGAGACACTGGGAGCAAGACTTGCTCGCTGTTCCAAGAGCTGAGTTGGGGGTGGTTTGTGATCCAGCAAATGAACCTTCTGCAAGCTTGCTGTGCCTCCCACACAGGCTGCAAGCCTGCACTCTCCGAGGAGATCCAGAAGTCACCAGCCACATGCGGCCATGGACCCCAAGAAGGGTGCTTGTGCTACAGGTGGGCTATGAGTGAGAGACCCGCACTGGGCCTCCGAGAATCAGAATGTAAAGGAGCTCATTAATAATTGGTGTGTATTGATAATTATTGAAACTGATACATTGAAATGATAATACTTTGGACATACTAAGTTAAATAAAATACATTATAGAAGTTAATCTCACCTGTTTCCTTGTACTTTTTTAATGTGGCTGCTGGAAAGCGTGACTTCACACATCACATTTCTGGCAGGCAGTGCTGCCATGAGCCGCATTTCGTCCGTATCTGCCAGCCATTCTGACTCAGGGTGGGCACAAAGCAAGCGCCCAGTGAAGACTCCTTGTTTGATGGATGAAAGCCTTGTTTCCAACGTACCAGGAGGGGAATCTGGCATTTCACCTGGACGGCCAGCAGATGTGAGTGCTGTCGGCCTGCCTTGCTGGCCTTCGGGGCCTGTGAGAAGGAAGAGGTGGGCTGCCTGGCCTGCCACCACGGTCCCTTCCATCAGAGAAGGCACCTCATATTCCCTGCTCTCAGCCACAGGGCTGCCTAGCTCCTCCTGAGGCTCTGGAGTGGGCGTGTGAGCAGGCCTAGGCAGGGGACTTAGCTTTCTTCTGTCTCAAAAGTTCAGACGTGACTCAGGAATGGCCGGTTGCTGGAACTGGAATTGCAAACTGAGGAGATGTGAGCTGCAGCCTCCAGAAGACCCTCCCCATGAAGGAGCCTGTCTACGGGAAAATCAACAGAGAGGGGGCAGAACAGAGGCGGGGGAGTGGGGTGGGGTCTGGAGAAGCAGCAAGGCAGTCCTGGCGGCCCAGTGCAGGCCCGTGCACAGGCCCCATGAAGCCAGCCCTCTCCTGTACCACCGTGGTGCGGCCACTAGGTTCCCTTTATTCCCCTTAAACCAAGTTGAGTTGGGCTTCATTCATTTGAAACCAAAAGGATCCCACCAACACAGCTGCCCTATGAAGCTGGAGTTAGAGGCACGGGAGCCAGACAAATCAATAGCCTCTTTTTGTTCCTGATAGAAAATGTGTCAGGAGCCTTGGGGAAAACCAGCTGCCCAGAGCTTTTAACTCACCCCAGTCAGCCCCTCACAGGCCTCAAGTGACCCCAAATAAACACAAGGTAAAGCTCAAGTTAACCTAGGCAGCAGGTTCCCTGGGACATCCTGGGACACGACTCACGTCAGCTCTGAGCTGTGCTGTCCCTGTCACAGAGGCTGCTCTCGGGGCCTGCCCTCCTGGACCCTCCTGCCGGCACCCACAGAGACACACAGCGCACCCAGCCTCCCTTCAGCTCTGTGTCCCCAGACAGTGCAGATCCCCCATAAGCTGGCTTTCCTGACTTTCCACTGCTCTCACTGCAAACCCACCCCTTTAATGCCCAGGCACCCAAAGTGCTGGGCTGTCATAGCATGCGTGCTTCCAGGTGCCTGCTCCACAGGGGTTCACACAGCTGTGGCTGCCTCCTGGGGAGGCGGCTGCCACCATCTAAGCTCCATGGTCAGAGCGAAGCCATGCACAGCCCTGGGGATGTGACTACCTTTTGTCCTAATGCTCAGAAAGATTGCCCAGAAATGTCAGAGAACTTGCTCCAAAACACAAAACATGAATGGGGTTCACACTCCATCCAAAAAGCGTGTCATAGTCAAGTCTTGATCCCTGGACTCTTCCAGAGACCTTAGGAGGAATTGAAATGGCCTACGTTACATTAAATTCCCTGTTTGGGGAGGCAGGGTGTCCTTTCCAGAGGGAGGGGGAGGTGGGGTGCTGCTGTGGAATGCTACAAGCTGGGAGTCCTGCTCCATCTATACCAGCTGGGTGACCACGGACGGGACATGTCCTCCCTGAGCCTCGTCTGGGCCACAGGAACAGCAATCCTGTCCTTCCAGCAATTCATTTCAAACTACATTACCTGTAAATCTGAGGAAGAGAGAGAAGGGTTCGAACACATCAGCAATGGCATCTGAGGTCCTGTCCTGCAAGAGAGCCTACAGATGGAGGGTTTTCACTCAAGTGGCATCCACTGAGCGCCCGCTGTGAGCCAGGCCCTGGGCAAGGTGCTGGGGTCACGAGAAGGCACAGGGCGTGACCCATCAACGAGGGTCTGGGCGAGCCTCCACTCACAGATGAAGGGCTGCTGCTGACCCCACGCAGCGGGACGTGCCTCTGACAACAGGGTGTCCCACCCGAGGATGCACGGTCCCTGCATTTGGGGTCCCAGCAGAGCAGGGACGGACGTCACCCTCACGGAGGGCGAGGAGGGGCAGCAAGGGCACATCTCCCAGGACGTGCTGGCTGAGCCTCAGAGGCCAGATGGGGCTTCGTCTGGGAGAAAGAAGGAAGGAGATGAGCAAAGGGGCAGAGGCTGGAAAGCGCAGGAGTGCTCGGGAGGCAGTGTCTCAGCGAGGCTGGAACGTGGGGGCAGAGGGAGGGTATGAGGAAGGAGGGGAGCAGCCTGGAGTGTGCTCGTCTCGGGAACTCAGCTACAGGGCCAGCATCAGAACCAGCTGGACACCAAGAAGGGTGCCCTGAGTGGTGCTGGGAGAGGGAAACCAAGGAACATTCCACGGGGAGAACACGGGCAGAGACACGGCAGTAAGCCAGGCCACCGACACGTCAGGCGGTCCAACAAAGGAGAGCACAGTCTTGACCACGACCACGGCGCAACCTGAAAACGACCCAGGTCCCACGTGGCTCCGTCTGTGTTCAAAGCAACAGTCAAGTAACAAAGTCTAGCTGCCAAAAAAACTTTTAAAAATACTCGAGTTCTGGATTTCTGTGTCTCTCTGGCTCCCACCTTCCTCCTCCTCCCACCAAAACACACACAGCCGGCGGAAACACAAGCGAACTCCCAGCAGCTCTCCTTAACATTCTTGCCTGACATCTCCGCCACTCCCCAAATGCCAAACTCATAGCAGCTGCTAAAAATCTTTTTTTTTTTTCTGCTGTCAAAACTCTTCATGGGGTTGCGTTGTGACCACGACCCTTCCATTTCACGTTCTGTTTGCCCCGCCGACGGCTGCTGGGACTCCGACTCCTCCCCCAACACCCCTCATCCACCTCCAACTTGTGGGCTTCAGTTTCTCATGAGGAGGGGCAGCTCCAGGATTCGAGGGGCCTGAAACTCATGTGACTTGGGGCTTCTCTTTAAGAATAAGAATACAAAATATGGGCACAGAGAGAAGTGTAAATGAGAAAATTCTTTAGACTAGAAAAGAAATCACAACAAATTATAACATTCAAAACTGATAAATGCGACAGCCTTCTAGTCCTGGCCCTGCCGAGACAGGCCTGCGGAGGCTGGGACACGGCACGTGCCGGGAAAGCATCCCATGACGAGAGATGTCGGGTTCCCCCTCGAAATAAGAAGTTTCCAAGCAGGTAAACATGCTTTCTCAGGCAGGTCCGGCACCTGCACGGCAGGAATCAGGATGAGAGAGACCCTCTCGGCCTCACCCGTGTAGCAGCAAGACAGACAGCCACAGATGTTCGTGGGAAGACTCTGGGATCTAGAGCAACCTGCCGGCACCAAAGAACTCGGCCTGCGAGTGCACAAAACAGTCTACAGAGAGGATATGGCGGGAACAGGGAGGTGCGACAGGAAATGTGAGTTGAGGGTGCCCTCCCACAGACTCACCTTCCCAGCCCTTCCTCGTCACACGCCATCACACGGCAGCGCTGGCTCTCGGCTCTCCTCTCCCCCACCCCATCTCTCTCTCTGTCTCTCTCCCTCTCTGTGTCCTCTCTCTCCACTTAGGCCCTGCGTATAGCTAGTCTTACAACCTGCAGCATTTCACTTCATCTCTCTGAACCTGTCTTTTCATCTAACTGATAGAAATAAAAAGCTGATAGAACTTTTGTGAATATAAATGAGAAAATACAAGAAAAGCCCTTAGTGCAGTGCTGGCATGCAGTAGGCACCCAATAAAAGTGTCCAGGACTTTAGAAGGGAGAGAGTTAATATTCTCAGATCTGGAGAAATCTCCCCAGGGTGGGAGTGCTATTTAAAAACAAATATTTTTTTCTTTTCAAATTCCAGCGTTTAGAATGCCTCCCAGAGCACTTTAGGTGAAAAACAAGCAGAAAGGCTAACCTTTTGTGTTGTTGGTGTTGGGTTACAGAACAGGGGTGGGTGAAGGGCAAGAGAAACTCAGCCTTAGAGGAGGGACCATTCTGGCCATTGCACTCAGCCGTCAGCAGTGACAGTCCCCTAGACGGCTAACAAAGGGGATCAAGTTCCCACCTGCTCCCTAAACCCAGAGGGCGGGGCGCACAGAGCGCACATTCATCCCCAGATGGCCCTGTCCCAGCGCACGGTCCAGGGCCTGTGGGATGGAACTGGGCTGACATCAGCGTCCACCAGGAAACGTGAAGGATGCACCTGCCTCGAGATAGCGTGTGCATAGACCTATTATCCAAGACCCAGCCCCGCAGAGCCGGGAACAAGAAAGCTGGCATCAAGATGTGCAAGTCTGCGTTACTGGGGAACTGCCAGAGATGTGACTCAAGAAGGTCAGGGCTGAGGTGGTGAGAACGCACCACCTCTCCGCCTCTCCCAGAAGAGCTGACATGCCTGAAAGGAGGCTGACTGAGTGACCGCTGGATGGGCCAGCGCTTTCCATCATGAAGCCTTGCATTTCAGCCACGGCCAAGATGGCCTGACTCTAAAACAGGAGAGGTGACTGAGAAAGCGGGAGGGAGTGAAGTAACCACACGTTGTTCTGTTGGAAATTCACTAAGACAGTGGGGTCAACCCCTGAAGTCCTCTGGCTTTCCGGGTGGCGAGAACTGTGGGACCTCAGCGTAGGAGAGGGCAATGGCGTCTTTCTGGCGAGGTCGGGGGACAAAAGCACCTTGGAACGTTCAGATGGGGGATCGGACAGCGCCCGTGTTGCTGGCGTGTCGTCAGTTAAAAGTCCACTGAGAACAAACGTATTAGTTCTGTGGAGTGGTGATTTCACCCTCTGGGTACCAGCAAGAATCTGCAAATAAAACAGATTCTAATTCTCTAGTGTGACACATAGAGGGGCACGTTATACTCTTTTTTGCTCTCTGTAACTATTTTCAAAGCTGATGATGAGAAACAATCTAAAGCTGAGTCACCATCACAGCTGTCCGTCATTCTGGGTTCATTTCAGTACAGGATGTAACTGGTAAGGTTACTGGGTTGGTGTCCTAGGGTTTCCATAACGCAGCACCACAAACTGGGTGGCTTACAGCAACAGAACTTGATTCCCTCACAGTTCCAGAGGCCAGAGGTCTGAGATCTGGGAGTCGGCTGGGCCGTGCTCTCTGGGCGGGTCTAGAGGAGGATCTGTTCCAAGCCTTTCTCTTACCTCCCAGTGGTGCTGGCAATCCTTGGCACCCCTCATCTTGCGGCTGAATCACTCCAGTCTCTGAGCTGTCACTTCGTGGCGTGCTCCCTGGGCCTCTGTCTTCAGAGAGCATCTCCTCTTCTTAGAAGGACGGCAGTCACATGGGATCAGGGCCTGTCCTAATGGCCTCATCTTAACTCAATTATGTCTAAAAAGACCTTACAAATAAGGTCACTTCACAGGTACAGGGCTTAGAACTTCAACACATCTTCTGGGAGACACAATTCCACCCAAAGCTTTATAAACTTAAAGTTTAAGGTATTTTTAAAAATAGACTTGGTAGCTTTGTAACATCCTCTGAGCCTCTCCCTTCTGTATTTCCTTCATGGCCCTGTGTCTGCTTGAACATGCTGACTTGTTTGTTCTGTGTTCCTTATCTCACACTCTGTAAATTTAAGTCTCTTGAGGGCACAGACTTCCAGGAAAGTGCCAGCACAGAGCAAGCATTTAACAAATGGTGCCAGATGACCTTTTGCTTCCCTCCAAAACTACCCGGCCTGGGCTCACAGGACTTTCCATTCCTGCTGTGAAGAGCATTGGTTTGTTATTGGAACCACCTGATGGAGGGCCAGCCCTGGTGTCAGAAGACCCAAGTCGGGCTCTTTCTCTTGCTGATTATTTTCAAAAGGACAGTGTGAGAAGCCAGAGAGAAGCTCTTAGCGCCATCCGTCTGCACACGCACACATGGCTCTGCGCTCCATGAGCCCTGGGAATGGTGGAGAGAAAAGAGGGACATCCATGGAGGAGAGAGCCAGGTGCAGGGCAGGAGTCTTTGTGTGGATGGACACCTGGGTGGGTACGAGCCACAATTTGGAGGAACAAAGAGTATGA
This sequence comes from Diceros bicornis minor, assembly GCF_020826845.1. Classification (NCBI taxonomy): domain Eukaryota; kingdom Metazoa; phylum Chordata; class Mammalia; order Perissodactyla; family Rhinocerotidae; genus Diceros; species Diceros bicornis. Next base: position 3,918,496 of record NC_080778.1, on the reverse strand, counting down.
GGATCAAATGTTTGCTTTGTGGAAACAGAAAGACCCTCATCATTGATGATCCCGACTCACGGAAGGGCCAGTATCATCCACCCTACAGGCCTGGAGAATGAATGGGACCGATGCAGCCTGTGAACTGCTTGGCTCCTATGCCAAGCACATGACGAGAACTCAATAGCTACTGCTGCTTTCTATTATTGACATGATTTTCATTTGCATGTCACTCATTAGAAATGCTAGTAAACAATGCTCACAATGTAAAAAAAAAAAAAAAAGATTGCTTTAGTTGAAAATGAAGAGGTTGGCTTCGGTGGGAGAAGAAATAACATTTATTTTAAGGATTTTCCTGTGATTGTGTTGAGGTCTTAGCCCACTGGATGAAGCACAATATAGACATTGCCATTCCAACAAAGCCTATGTCAAAAATGACACTGGAATTTTTTTTTAAAAACAGGAGATATGAGAGAAATTAATTTACAAAGACATTGAATGCTTAAAAAAAATATGAGCTGTCAATAAATGAAGACTAGAGAATTCAAGATGCATTTTTCCCAGGTTGATATTAAAACAAGCAGGGGAAATCTGTGGACTAAATACACTTTGAGTGACTTAGTCCTTCCCTCGAGCAATAGGAACGTAGGAATCAGGGAGGAAATTGGAGAAAAATTAAGTAATCTCATAGAATAATTATAAAAAGACCCCGCAAAGGGATTACTGAATATATTCTTTTATTCAAAATAGTGATAAAGAGAAAGACTGAACTAACTAATCAGAGAAAGCTTAGCACATATCCATTTTTCCAAAATGGACACATTTTAGGACAGCACACACAGATGATCCTCCCTGTCAGTCTGTCCTCTGCAGAGGTCCAGCTCAGAGGGCCCCCCTGAGGCTGTGTGGGATGATCCCCTGGGAGGTGAAAAGAAGATACTTTACTTTCTAAAATCCCCTCCATCATGATTTCTGTTTGGAGGCACGATGATTTGTTAAAACAATAGCCCCTCTCCATAATTTATAGATAAATTGGGAATAGTCTGTTCAAAGGTTTCTGTGGCTGGGGTGTATGTTTGGACACGCACTGAAGGCTGGAGATGGACAGGACAACAGAGATGAGGAGAAAGTGGGAGAAGAGGTCATTATGGATCCAAAAACTGTGACACAGAACCTCTGTTTAAAGCAAGTAAACGACACCATCAACATGACAGACATGATGGCAAAAGTCTAGATGGGACCTGAGAAACAAGCTTTACTGTTCAGGAATTTTCATTGTGTAGGAAAGAACTTTAAAAAAAAACTCTATAAGATTATTTCTAAAATAAAGTGAATATGTTTAGCCTGTAAAAGAGTCAAGTTTGGTTTTTAAATGAAATAAACTTGAAAGATCTTTTGTAGATGTAAAACTTTATTTGCATTTAGCACAGACTGTGATTTTATCTACTTCCGACACTGGGTTTCGACAGTATATAATATATTCTCCACTCAAAGACACACATTGACAGAATGTGATGAGTGAGGCATTTGTGCTTCAGATCATTCGTCTGAAAGGGAGAAAAGGTGATTTTGTTCGTTTGTGTGTTTGTTGTTTTAAGAATAGTTTTCTTGAAGGTGCTTCAAGTCTGTTATGAGTCTTGGTTTCATAAGGGAAGGCAATAGAATTGGTATCACTTACCTCATCTTTGGTTTCATTTCTGTGTTTCCCCAGGCTTTGCCAACGTTGTCACCTCTGGTTCAGACCACACTGAAAGGAGACAGAACCCACAGCCCGGATTTCTCCCCTCTGCTTCTCTGGGGCGGGAAGGTGTCACTCACAGTCTTCCTGTGTCTTACTTGGGGTTCCTTTCTCCAGATCCCAGGACACCCCAAGTTGTGATGGGAGAGGGGACAAAAAGTCCCAAGCAGTGCTCACAATTCATGTTTCTCTCTGAGATTTGATTTCAGACGAATGATCTGAAGCACTGACACCTCATTCGTCAAATTCTGTCACCACGTGTCTTGGAATGGAGTGTAAATTATATGGTGTCAAAAAGCCGATGTTGAAGTAGATAAAAATCATAGCCTATGCTAAATGCAAATAAAGTTTTAAATCTACAAAGGACCTCTGAATGGCCAGCTGGGCCCAGCAGTTGTCCTGGACTCCCTCCCGCCTTGGGGCAGATTTTTTTCTGGAAGCACCCTTGCCCTCATGCAAAGAGACCCAGGGGGAGGGCCCAGCTGCCCAGGGGTCTTCGAGTATCTGAATTCCCAGGGTGTGTTCAGTGTTGGTGTTGATACATTTCCAGTCCCCTCTGCCAAGCATAGGGCCTTGAACTTCTTCAATGTTATTTACATTTCATCAGAACTCTCTCAAGTTCTGAGAGAACATTCTCAAGTGAAACAGTGATCCCATGTTATAAGTGACGCTAAGCAACAAAGAAAACTGTTGCGTGGTTTCCCCAAGGCTGCCAGTGAACAGGAGCAGTGTTAGAGACCACCCACGCCTCCCGGCCAACATCTAGGCGCCGTCCTTGGGGGAGGGTGGGCAGAGGGAGGGCAGGCCTGCGGCTTTAGCAGTGAGCCTGTTGGAATCCACTTGGACGGGAGGAGGCCAGTGTTGCGTGGCTCTGGAGTTCCCATGCTTTGGCTTATGACTTAGGATGGAACCTAGTCCAGGGGTTTACCTGTCCGGAAGATGGAAGGCCCACCTGCTCGACCACTGGGTGCCCAACACAGAACTGTGGAAGCTGAAGGAGTTGATGCTGATCAGAGGCTCCTGAGATCAACAAATAGTACAGAAAGCTACAGTTCCTGGAAGCTCTTTGACATTTTCCTTAGGAATCAAGATCTCCTAAGAGTTAGTTCATAACTTGAAGGAATCAGTCAGCTAACTGGCACAGCCGTGCGGAGCCGGTGAGCACGGACGCCAGATGCCCACCTGGTGACCAGATTCAGCAGCACGAGCTCCTCAGACTGATCCCCTGATGAAGTTCTGATGGTCGTGGAGCTGGGGCCTGGGAGGGGTGCAAAATTAAACTGCTCTTTCCTCTGATAACATGAAGTGAGCATTTAATTGAAGTTCTAACGATTATCCACTCTTCCCTTAGCATTTAATCATCCGGGCACGTTCAAAGAGCATCATTATCAGCAATCATTTTCCATTAGTTACTCTTCCCCAATGTCCCTGCAATATGGCATTGCTGCCAGCTCATTTGCTCAGCTGAGCAAGTCGGTACAAGGAAAAAACTCAGCAATTTGAGAGACTAAACAGTAACAGAAAGTGGAGATTAAAAAAAAAAAAATCCCCTTTCTGCAGTCCCAAAGCTGAACAAGAACACGGGAGTCTAAAACTAGTAGTCCTTCACAGGAAGGACTGGGGCGGGGGTGCCATGTGTGAAGGCAAACCACACTGCACTTGTCAGCGGAGGATGGCTCCCAGGGGACCACACAGGTGTTTGCACACACGCACACTACACAACCACCGTCACCTCCCTACACAGAGAGCACACATGCGTACACTGCCACCAGTACCAGCACCATCACCACCACCACCACCACCATCACCAACAACAGTACCATCACCACCACCATCATCACCAGTACCAACACCATCACCACCACCACCACTACCATCACCAACAACAGCACCATCACCACCAATACCAACACCACCAATACCAACACCATCACCACCACCACCACCACCATCACCAACACCACCACCATCACCACCAATACCAACACCATCAATACCAACACTATCACCACCACCACCACCACCGTGGCTTATTTTTTCATTCATTCATTCAGCATTAATTAAATGCTTCCCATACATGTTCATTACTTTGCTATGCCCTGGAGAAACAAAAATAAATAATCCATAGGCCCTGTCCTAAAGATCTCACAGACTATGGGGGGATACAGAAAAATCAACTTTACCTTACCGTATAAATGCCGTCTCTTCTACAAGTGAGACTCTAAAAAGCAGGGCATATAAGAGAAGTCTAAAGAGGAGCCTCGGTGTTTGGATAAGGAGTGATACTGACTCACTTCTTAACCCAGCAAGTTAAGAAACATCCCTCACGGCCACACCGCCATTAATATGGATTTACACAACTCATGGAACCCTTGGGGTGTGAGATCTTACCCTAGTTTCAGGGTGCACGCATTGAGATCAGTCCCGACGCTCAGGTTCACTGGCCCACAACCTGAGCATGTTCCTCACAGGGAAGGGGTCTTTGTGAAGGTGTTGCTTTTCTCCAGATGGATCACCAGGTCCTGGGAGGCTTACAGAATCTCCAAAATAAATAGCATGCTGGAAACCAGATTTTGCGTAGCGTGACACACACCCCCAGAAGCTAATATGCTGTAGTCTAACCATCCTGAGCGTGAAGTACACGACCAGTACCACCCAGCCTCTTCCACACTGACTCTGTCATGACTGGCAGGAAGCCCAGCCCTGTGAGTTCGTTCATCAGGCTGTGAAGAAACAAATGGGAAACTCTGATCTGCAGCCTGCTCTCCAATTGTATGGACCTACATGCAGAGTCCGTGTCAGTCGCACAAACTTTTCCAGAGAGGGGTGTCTCCTTTCTGGTAGGTGCTCAATAACGTTCTCCTTTACTGAAACCAAGGCACACCCTACACTCGGCTGTCCTCCCTCAGTGAGATGTGGTCTCTGCAAACTAAGCATTGCAAACCTTGCGTAACTGAGGAGGGACAGTATCACAATGCTGCGACGCTCCAAATAAAGACCACGGAGCAGCAGGTGCCCAGGAAATCGGAGCTCATCTCTACTCCTCAAATGTTTCTGACACGTAAACTCTCAACACTGTATCACAACATTGATATGATTAGATCTTCATGATATATGGTAAGTGAGAAAAATCAGTTCTACAACAGCATGAATGGTCCGAACCCGTGGATATAAAATTGAGTGTGTGTGTGTGTGTGTGTGTGTGAATAGAGGAAGAAACTGGAAGGAAGCTCAACAAAATGTTGATGGAGCTGTTTTGGCTGATGAGATTGGGTATGGGGAGAGGGCTTTTGCTCTGCGGTTGTTAGGCGTGTAGGGTTGGGGTCAGAAAAACTGGAGTTCCAATCCTGGTTCTGACACCACTTGATCTACTCTCTTTGAGGGTCATGCTCTGATGATGAGTATCTCAACCATAAAATGGGAATGATACCAGTGCCTTCCACATGGGTGTATGTTAGCATTAAATGAAATGGTCTCTGGCATATAATAAACACTCAATGACTGTTAGGACTTGAAGCTTTTCTCTGTTTTTAAATAGATACATGTGTGTGCCTAGAAAAAGCTTTTGTTTTAAATCAACATGATTTGAGGCTGGGGCGTCTTGTCCCTTTCTCTTACAGGCAGTGTGATCTACACCAGCATTTCTGACACTGCAGATCAAGCTGAACACCATGCTTCCCAGAGCCCAACACCGCCCAGATTTTTTTTGGTGTGTTCAACACCAGCACACAGGAAGCAAAGCTGGTCTTTTCCGCACCTGGGATTCCAGCGTGCTCTCTCCACCCTCAGTCTCCGTCGAGATGCTGCTTGGAGCTGCGCCTTAGAATACCAGGTGGCAAGTGGGCTTCAGAAGACAGCCTCGGCCCCTGTATACAGCACCAAATCAGACTCGCTTCACAGGACAGTTGACCGAGATCAGATGAGAATTACACTGTGAAGAATAATGAAGCCAAAGTGCTGAATGGTGACTGGTTTGTGATGTCTGGTGACGAGGGGCTTCCTAACCATTCTCTGCAGCCTCTCCTATCAGCCAGCCTATGTCTGTGGTCCTGAGGTGTAGGACACGTACATACTCTTCACAGAACTTCAATGTGTCCTCGTGGATGAGGAGGCCTATCAAAACGCACACAGCACATCTCAAATTACCCATGGAGCATTTTAACCGAATTTCCCAAATTATACAGTTGGTCTTTTATTTCAGCTCACATGTTTATAATAAATATTGAAAATTCAGTGCCCCGTGCAGACCTACCAGTTCTGCTCCCTGGCAGCAGGTTAAGTGTAAAATAAAAGAAACCTCTCGTGCTGTGGGACCTCAGCACCACTCCCAGCCCCAGTAGCTCTGAGCTAGACACCTGTCTTTGTCACGGGTCCTCCCTCACCACCTCTCTCGGGAAACCCCAGGAGAAATTTATTGGATTCACCTTCTTTTTAAAAATTGCATTGAAAAGTGAGCTCCTGGTGCAAGGTTCTTATTATGAACCAGAAAAATGACACATTTCGACCTTTCACCTATTTTGATGAGCCTGATGACCCAGTTAGGCCTCTCTTAAGCAACTTAACCAGAAAAGAAGAATCAGACCTTGCTGAGTGGCCAGTTCACTCCAAGGGTGTGCCTTGGCTGCCATTTTATATTATATTGATGCATATATATACATACTTGCCTCATATATGTATTGAATATATAGTATATATCCATATTTGAATATCACTTGTATATGTATTTTAAAATATATACTAGTTACATAATATAATCTATATTATATATACACTTGAAGATCCTTGTTGACATACTAAAGCCATTGGAGCTATTGGCTGTCTACATCTCAGGAGCCAGGAGATCTCACGTCTGGATCTCTCGTGGGCGGGCTGTCTGGGTCACTTTGGGAAAACCTCATAACTGCTCTTGACTCCTGTTACGGAAGAAGAGGCCCCTCCCGGAGAGTGGGGGTGGGGGTACGGTCGGCACCACGACAGAAACGTAGCTCCAGGGGAGCCTCTCTGCTGTCGGCTGAGCCCCGGTGTGCGCCCAGGTGTGGAGAGCACCCGGGTGCGCGCCCAGGTGTGGAGAGCCGCCCGGTGCGCGCCCAGGTGTGGAGAGCGGCCCGGTGCGCGCCCAGGTGTGGAGAGCGGCCCGGGTGCGCGCCCAGGTGTGGAGAGCGGCCCGGTGTGCGCCCAGGTGTGGAGAGCGGCCCGGTGCGCGCCCAGGTGTGGAGAGCGGGCAGGAGGCGGGCGCGGAGCCCTTCGGCCAGTCCTCGGGCCACGGAGCCAAACGTGGAGAGAGCTTCCGCCTCCAGCGGGGAGAGGAAAGGGGCGGGTCTTGCTCCCCCCCCCCCCCCCCCGTGTGCGGCTGGCGCCCGGGGGGAGACGAGGGTCCACGGGTCCGCTCACTCCCTGCCACCTTTCTCTTCCAGCCACTTCTCAGTTCCGCCCTGGACCGTGTCCTCAGCCGCCACGCCGCGCTGTGACTGGGCACCAAAGTCCATCTGTTCTAACTTCACACTTCAAGTTATTTATAGGTTTTAATCACGGCCCATAATAACAGAGGAAATTATCACACATTACTGTTATTTGAAGCCACAAAAACACTCTCTCAGCATTTTTTATTTGCAGCGTGGCCTTCAGACTCTTGACAGCCGGCGTCGTGTGCAGGAGTGTTCCTCCGAGCTGGGGGCCCTTGCTTCCTCAGGGTATCTGTTCTTTCTCCCGGCTACCCCCAACCTGTGTCACTGGGGTGCCCCTTGTTCACTGGAGCTCCTCTCCTTAGGCAGCCTCACCAGTCCCCAAACAAATAAAATATCACGTTCTAAAATTACAATTACTCCAGTGGCCATTTAGTAAAAGATCTATTTTTCCCCAGATAAACTGTGGGATTATTTTTCTGATTATAAAAATATCCCACGCTAACAGTGCCTGAGACGTGAGCATTGTTCATGTGCTGACAATTTTTTATTTGAATTGTCTTTTCCTAATCACCATTTACACAAGTTTCCAAATTTTAAACTACAAAAAGATCACAGTTTGGTCCTGCTCCCACCCGTCCCCAGACACCCAGTTCCTTCTCTAGAGGCCACCGATAGAACCACCTTCTTATGTATCTTCCAAGAGATATTTTAGCATATATAAACAAACACGCATGCATTAAATCTTAGAGAAGGAAGTGAGAATTGCCTCTAGCCTCCTCGTCTGGAGATCAGCAACATGAACAACAATGGTGTTATCACCGTTGGATCTATTGGTTAAGAGCACTTCACCATATAGACAGACTACCCTTTATCTTTGAATCTTCTCTGTTTTTTTATTAAAAACTCTGAAATACTGAAACAAGTCGCCAGCTGATGAGTGGAATAGTCCAACCCAATTTATCTAAGTTTCTATTTACTTTGCTCAAATATAAGAGCTCATTATTTTAATTTTTCCACCTGCTTTGATGGGCCACATTATATATTGTCTCATTAACAGCATGTTCAGACTACAGGACTAGCCCCAAATTTAGTAGAAATCTCCGTGTTTTCTTTTCTTTCCTGCTTCTCCCTCAGTCAGCTCGAACTTGCTGGGGTTGGTTCTAGAGTGTGCGGGTCCACACGACCCCCTAAAATCAACGTCATTTAGCTCCAGGAGACTAAAAACAAGAAAGAATTCTAAACTCTACCCAGGAGAATGCTAAAGGACACATATTCAGTGGAAATATACATATATATATATATACATATATCAATGAAAATGAACCAATCACATTCTCAAGCAGCCAAACGGGTGAATTTCAGAAGCCTAACACCGAGTAGAAGCAGCACATCACCAAAAATGCACACAGCAGGCTCCCTGTATAGAGACAGGACCATATCCATCAGAGATGGACAGTAAGTTCTAAAGAAAAGCAAATAAATGATGACCCAAGGTGAGGATGATGGCTTCCTTCTGGGGGAGGGGGTTGTGGTAAATGCACCCCCAGGGCCGGCAACCTCCTACTTGTTGACCCAAGTGGTAGTAACATAGTTGTTCACCTGAAAATTATATTTTTCTACATTTTTCTAAAACAAATTTAAAAAGAAAGGGATAAACATGGACTGAACATCTAGCATCGGAGGGAGAATCTATATAATCCACAGAGAAAAGTTGTGAAAGAGGCAAGACAGACAAATATCAGAATTTGTTATAATTGGTATAAGCTTTTATAATATTTCATTTTCTGGGTACTTGAGCCATTATTCACTTTTTTATCACAAAAAACTTTAACATCGAACCATAATTTCTTCAAGGCTTTTTGATCAATAAATCTCAATATTGTAGCATTACCTCAGAATTTTATCAGTCTAACTTTGATTAACTAAGTTAGAGAATTCAATCGATTTAATAATAAAAATCATTTGGATGGCCGTTTAAACTTTCTCCCAAATTTCAAGTCAAACCATTCCTTTAGCTCACAAAATTTTCACAACGTCATTGGGGTGCCAGGAAAACGGACTCATGAAGATGTCAATGTGTCTGGATCCTCAGGCATTTTCACAGGAATTCCATATTCACATCACATTTCCACCCCCAGTGCCCCTGCGGTGATTCCCAGACATTTCTGGTCCATGCTCAGAGGTTTAGATTTCCTCATAAAACCAACACTGATAATTCAATAAATAATAGCTATAGAAAAATGTAGAGAAAAGATGCAAATTTGGACTGAGTTTCTGAAGCCATGCCATGATTCCATAACCACGTGCGTTTTGTGATCAGGTCACAGCAATAATGGAGGAAACAGCCACTTTCTTCCCGGTGACGTGGGGAACAGATGTCAACGAAACCTCCACGGGGGATGTGGCTTTGCCCAAATCTGAACAGGCTGATCAATTACTGACTGCTCTTCAATTCCGGACCTAACCAGGACCAGGGCCGGCAACTGATGTTGAATTGCCAGTGGCAGATCGCACCACTACTGATCAATTGGCACCTAGGCTTTGCTTCGGCACCCGTCTCATTGGAGCTGTGCAGAGTTTTCATTTTGCTTATTTTTCATTTTGCAGCTGACTTTCTTTGAGAGAAATGCCATTCCAAGAGGGCCTTGTAGTCCTGGACCAGGCCCTTCTCTGATCACCTCCACGATGGTCACTTGTCTTCCAGAGATGCGACATGGACGCCCGGCCATTCCTCTGTCTACCTCGGGTGTGGTCTGGTCAGCTTCCCCTTGGGGCCCAGCATTCTGAGCAGCTTCCCATCTAAACCTGATTCCCTCGCCCTTCCCATCTCCTCCTTTGTCTCCCAGTGATTGGAGAGTTCAGCTTTTTCTTGGGGCCAGGGAAGGAGGGGAGGAAAGGTTAGATCACACAGACCCAACTGCTTTGGCGACATTTCAGATGATTTGAATAACTTATTTTGATAAGGAGCTACACCTTCTTCTTTGGTAGCTCAGAAACCCTGAGATTGTAAAGCTATCCTAGCCCCCCATACGATGACACCCCTGCGTGATATGAGAAACTCTTAGGACCTTGGAGAAGCCTAAGTTCGTCATTGTCATGAGTATTTTGTCTCCCTTCCCATTCCCTTTCCCTCAACTGTTCTGGAGACAGACAACGTGCAAAGTACACACCATGTGTAACTACCTGATGACCAGCCCAGGGTTTATTGTGGGTCGAAGTCCACTGAAAGTCAAATTCTCAGATAATCCATTGCCCTAGCTGGATGAGATCTCAGGCCTGTCTGAGATCTATTTCTGCAAAATCCTGGAAACCCAGTGCCCACCTTATGAAGTTGTAAGGGGAGCAAAAATTGCCATAAGTTGAAGATATTCACTAATGAAATGACAGCTCAGACAGTCAGACATTCCTCTTTGCTTAAAACTAGTTCAACTCTGCCCACTGTGTCAACATCTTTGTTGGTCAACATGTTACTAAGCTATTGTTGCGACATGCTGTGTAACAAATGACTCCAAAATGCAGTGGCTTATGACAGGGAGCATCACTCCCCTGCAGACAGGTCTGCAGGGTGACTGTGGTTCAGCTGATCCATGATGGCCTGGTTAGGTGGCTCTGCTTTAAGACAACATTTGCCTGGTCTCAGGTACTGACTGCGGGTTGGGTTTGGGTCTGCTAGAAGCATGTCTCATCCTCCTGAAACCAGTGTTTGTCTCCTGATCAATGGCAGGAGCACTGGAACGAAGCACATTCACAGCTTCTGATTACATCACGTCCACTCACATCCCATTGGCCACAGCAAGTCAAGTCACATGACCAAACTCAGATCCTAGGGGAGGGACTTATATTCTGGTCCAAGGTGAGGAGCAGAATGATACTCCAATTTGTCACAGTAGAGCTGTCACGATAGTTCTTCACTGATTATTGAGCATTGAACATCTGAACATAATGCAAATTGATTACAAAATAAACTTACAAAACTTGCAGCAGTCATTACCCCATGAAATCAGTGAAAACAATGTGGGAGAGCTAGTCAACTCTCACACACTGACACAAGCATATGAAGATCATCTTCAATTGACAACTGAAGAGAAAAGCACATAGATCATGGCATAATCACAAATTCACAAGAGGATCGTTCAAATATCAGAAAGGCCTTTGGGAAAACTCATCTATACACTGGCAAAACTTACCTTCTTTATGATCATGCTTCCAAATGTGAAGGGCAGGATCGTGCGGCCTAATATTCTATTGAGAAAAATTTTAGCAGAAAACCCCCACAACATCTGATTCCTTCCTTGTTTTTAATAAGTACTAGTCATAATTGCAATGAAAACCTGAATTTTGCTACATATGTTAGAAAATAAATTCATTTTCATCTCTTCTGGTTTTATTTTTCAATTTAATGTCCCAAACCAAAAGAGTTTATACTAGTTGTTTTGAATTTTTTGTGCCCACTTTAAGCAAATTCCCTTTAAGTGGATAGTGAGGACCTTTGGAATAGCAATTCAGAGTTTCGGCTCCGAGACAGGGAGACTTTGGTTCCAACCTCAATGTCCGTGATAACCTGTGACTTTGTGCGTGTTATTTAACCTTTCCATGGCTGAGTGTCCTCCCCCACCCCTCACCAAGAAGGTCAAGTGCGACACTTTGTCTAAAGCAAATATAACACCTACGTGGAGTAGCACTCAATAAATGATAGGCATTATTATTAAGATCATTAGACCATCCTATTTCTGCATTTAAAACCGTATTTATTCTCTTTATTATTTTCTGTATTACTTTAGGTTATCTAATTGTAGTCAAGTTCTTTTAACTAAATTCAGCAAATGTACTGAACTAAAACAGGCTACACATTTTGGATGATACTTTCACCTGTTCTTCTGGAATCTATTATATATTACATAAGCAAAGGAGGATAAAATCTCAGAAGAAATATAATATTTATGCAAAAAAATTAACATGTACTGAAGGGATATAATTAACTATACTGAAACAGTTCCTGTGCAGCTGGGTGTAAAACTTGGGTGTTCAGTGAGACTTTAAGAAGGATACAGTGCTATGAAAGACAAAATGAGGTGCTGGAATTCACATCTATAGAGATACGGTACAACGCTTCTCCCCCCGGCCCCCCCCAGCTCTGCATACCATTCATCTTCCCTGTCACCTCGACATGTGCAGAGCACAACAGTTGTGGGCGAACAGATGCTGTTGCAGAAAAAACAAGAGAGAAAGAAAGAGAAAAAAAGGGAGGGAGGGAGGGAGGGAGGGAGGGAGGAAGGAAGGAAGGAAAGAAGGAAGGAGGGAGAGAAGGAAGAAGGAGCTCATTGCTTCTTAAAACTTGTTACTGCAAAGACGTCATGATATATTCTGTATCTGTTAGCATTCGAAATCAAATAAATTAGCCAGAGTGTGGAAGCTAGTTATTAGAGCAGGTGAGTGTCAACGCTTCTTAGGGAGAGAAAATGTGTTTGTAAGTCATGCAGCATGTCCAGCCAGGAAGAGCGTGAGAAAGCGTATTTTATCTGAACTGAGAAATTAGCACAGGCAACAAAATACACGGTATAATCCTCGTGTCATGAGAGAAAACCCATTCTGGGTGGAGGAAGCAGCCCGAACAAAGCCATGGAGACAAGGGAGTGCTGTGTGTATGTGTGTGCGCGTGTGTGTATACGTGTTTGCACACGTGTGTATGTGTGCGTGGAGCTGCAAATGGATGGTTGTTGCCAGCATATAATACTAGACGGAAAGACGTGGAAAATGAAGTGGAGACGATGGCCAAGGTCAAGCCCAGGGGCTTTGCACGTCATTCTAACGACTTCAGTTACATCATCGAGGTCAGTGTGAAAATATGGGGTGAGGACTGGCCCCTCTCTGAACTGGAAGAGAGCTGTGCACACCCTCCCCTGAAAAGTGCACACGTGCACACTCACACAGATGCCCGACACCCAGCACAATCGCAGATGCTCATATATCCACAAGAAAGCAAGCAACTGAGGAGTTCCGCCCAGTGGGGGGCAGTGGGGAAAGCAGCTCATCAAACAGTCCGCTCTGGCAGGAGTGTGGAAGTCGAGGTGGAATGGGTAAGTTGGGAGAAGGATCTCATGATGGCTGAGGCGGGGCCCCAACCACCACCGTGAAAGTGGAATACACCCTTCACCCCCTGCCCCGCCGTACACCCTCCCTGACCTCACACTGCGGACAAGCAGAAAAACAGGAAACGCACAGTGCTTCAACCGTGGCTCAGAGGAAACGTGAACTGTCTCAAGTAGCGTGGAAGTGGAAGCAGTGTCACCTGCACTGTACCAGAACAACCAGAAGGCTGGACAGAGCCGATAAGAAATAAGATGGCAACTGGGCAAAGCAGGCCCCCATAAGGGGAAAGACAGAACTACAGCACAGAAAGCTAGAGTAAGACCCAGTCTGGATGGAAGCACAGCACAGGGAACAGAGGAGATGCCCACCAGGCCTCCCAGGTCAAGAGGGTTGATTGCAATAGGCCGGGAGAGAGCAGGTAGGCGGGAAGGAAAGGAATAGTAGTAATAGGATGGTGTAGCTGGTGTGGTCATGCAGAAAGGGGAGGTCACAGTGACACTGGCCACACAGTGGCTCTGAGCAAAGGTGCATTTCTAAAATATTACGGGGATTATAGTATACATGGGACAAAGACCTGTCATCCCTTCCCACTCCCTCCCTTTCACTTCGGAGTCACCTATTCTTTGCTTGCTTCCTGGTTCGTCTTCCTCTACCTGGCGATTAAATGTTAGAATTCCTAAAGCTTGTTCCTACTCGGCTTTCTTCTCTTCTCATCCTATACTCTTTCCCTGAGAAATCTCATCTGTGACTCCAGTTAGCCTTTAAGTGAAGACGACTTTCAAATTCTGATCTCCAGCCCACACCTCTTTGATGAGCTCAGGACCCGTATAGCTCACCACTGCTCAGCATTTCCACTTGGATATCATAACTCAAATTCAACAGACTCAAGATCAAAGTAATAAACTGCACATCCCCCTTACAGATCATCTTCTGGGCTCTTCGTGTTGGTCCATGGCACCACCATCAATGCAATTCTGCAGTACAAACTAGGACAACTTCTGCAGCCTCATTCCTACCCATCTTCAGTATGTATTTGTTCCCTCCTCAGTATCTCAGAATTCACCGTGTCTCTCCATCTTCACTGCCACCACTCTGGTCCAAGCTCCCCACACCCATCAGGATTTCACACTGCACCATCCTCCTACCTTTCACCCCACATTGCTTTACTCCCTTCCAAACCGTTGAGGGTGCTGCAGCCAGGGTGATTTTAGGGGACTTCCACTCCCTTCCTAAAAGCAGCCCAGATGCCCAGTGATGCTCTTGGGCGTCTAGGCTGGGATGGACTTCATAGACCAACTTGCATAGCTCGCAGGGATTCTTTCAAGCCAGGCACACATTCAAAGACAAACCAATGAAGATTATTTAAACCAAATCCTGAGACATTTTAAAAACTCTCAAGGAAGCAGACTTTTTCTTTCCCATTGGCCAAGAAAACAAAGCCTATACCCAGAAGGCCATCTCGGAACAAGCTGCCTCCCTTCTTCCCTCCATCAAGAAGGGAGATCCTGCCTGATCATGGAAATGACCCCAAGAAGCAGAGCTCAAAGTTAAGACACAAACTGGGTCACATCATTTGCAGCCTGGATGGAGCCTCCCCTGAAGTTTTAGTTACGTGAACCCATAATCTCACCCACTTTGTTTTCCTAAACCAATTGAATTCAGATTTTCTGTAAAATAAAGCAAAAGCATCCTAACTGTTATAGTTAACATGTAGGTGATTATGTCATTATCCTCTTGGCAAAAATGCTTCAGGAGCATCCCGTTACTCAAGGATAAAACCCAAAAATCCTTGATAGAGTCTCCAAGGCCCTCCCCGATCTGGCCCTGTTTCTCTTTCCAGCCACGTCTCAAATTGCTCTGCACCTTGCCCTCTGCTCTCCAGCTGCACTGAACTTATTTCAGGTCCCTTACCACATCCCTTCATACCATAGTGTCCTCGTGCTTCATTCTTCGTCTGGGACACTCCCTCTTCACGCATCCTTCCATGTAGCTGACTCTTACCCTTCACCCCCCAGGTTATTTTTCTTTTCCTCCAGGGCGGTAGGCCAAGTCAGATTCCTGTTACATGCTTTCATAGAATTGTGATCCTTTCCTTCAAAACACTTTCCATAGTTGATAATTAAATATTGCTTAGTGTGATTATTTGATTGCTGCCTCCTGCACAGATGGCAGACTGTGAGTGGTTGAGGACATCTGTTTCTGTTCACAATCGCATCCCTGGCACTTGCCACACTGGCACATAGTAGGTGCTGAAAAATGCCTGCCGGGTGGGTACATGGATGGATGGACGGATGAATGGACGGACGGATGGATGGATGGATAAATTGTCAACTAACTCTGGTGATAGAATCAGAGACAAGAACAGTGAGAGATTTCTGGTTTAAATTACTAGATGGAGATGGTATATTGAACTGAGCCAGAGGAGGAGAAAGTTAGGCAAGGAGGAAGTATTTTCATGTTACTATTTAAATAGCAGGGAGGAAAAATAAGTGAAATGAAATGTCGGAGACAAAGCCCACACCCCACACAGTCACTAGGGGAAATGCGTTCTGTCACTCAAGTAAGAAACACTCAGACAATTTGAACCACCAACTGTCTTTGTTCCACAAACACCATATGCGCACTCCACATGCATACCTTAATCCTTTTCCTAAATCCACCTTTGTCCTCAAAGCGTTGCCTGGCTCCTATCACTGTGTTCTCCCTTCTGAACACCCTCCCAGCTTCAAACACGTTGTTCAATTCTGATGACCGACCCCTTTGTCTTCTACACTCTGAGCAATAATTTTATTTAATAAAGATAATGTGACAATCTAACATGTCAATCAGTGAGTAGCCAAAAAGAGTGTTTTTGCTCAAGACTGAAAAGGACAAATTGCAAAGCTTTGACCTACTTAAAGTCGAGTGGGATCCCACAGGACTTGAGACGGTATACACTGCCGAGTTAAGGTGTAATTTGAAAATAAAATACCGAGGCCTAATTAGAGTTAGTGGTGTTTACACTGTAACCTTAATTAAGACAGTTTTAATTTCTCTTGGCAATATCTTTGTAATTTATTATTTCTGATTATTCAAAAATAGGTGTTTACGAAGACAGATCATTTCAAATATTCCAGACAATGGGAAAAGTGTTTATTTTATGTGAATTTTTCCATTCTAATTATTATTGAGTCTTTTTCTGGTGGGATTTTCATCTTGGTTATTGTTGTTTTTTAAATGTGAAATACACGAAACAGATATGATTTACTGTTATTCTTGTACAAAGGCCATACTTATGTTCATTAAATGTAGACATAGAAAGCAGGAGTCTTTGACACATTAAAAAAAAATGGATATGTGAAAATAGAAAGAGAAAACAATGCTTTCAAATAATTCAAATATCTATCATTAATTGTCATCAACATGGTTGCATCAGTCTCAAATTCTGCACCCCCAATCCATCTTAATAAGTTCCCCTTAGAAGCCACACATTTAAACTGAAAAAAAAAGAACCTCCAATGAATGAAAGTATATACGGGAAGCATTTTGCAGTCCTACTAATAGTGGAGCAGAGAAAGCGGAAAGTGGTCAAATTAAATGAACAATCGAGGGCTGCATTTGGCCACAGAAGGGCAGGGATATTGGGATTGTGCGCAGAGGCGACTCTGGTGACTGATGGTGCAACGTAAGCTGAGACGGGGGCGTGTGAGTGGGATGAGGGGCAGGGAAAGGATACCAAAGACTCAAAGGATTACAGGTCCAAGTGGAGCCAAACATGGACCCCATGCTCCTTTCTTTCTTCGTCATGAGACCGTCTAGTAACGCTATTTCAGCTGAGCACATGGCATCCTGGAAAAGAAGATGACTTTCCCAGGCTCTCTTGTAGCTAAGTGGTCATGCAGAATATAAAAATGTGGTAAAGAACTACAGGGACCTCCTTGAAAGGGGCACCAGGACCTTCTTCTTTCTTCCTTCCTTCTGGCTGGAATGCCCGAATGTTGGTGTAGTCTTGAGCAGTCATTTAGACCAAGAGATGGAAGCTACGCATTGAGGTTGTACAAGCAACGTAAGAGAAGGAGGCTATGCCCTCAAGACCACACTGCCAGCATGGCAACCCTGGGCGGCTTACCTGTGATTGTGTTTAAGACACTGGTGTGTTGGGGCCGGCCCGGTGGCTTAGCGGTTAAGTGCACGCGCTCCGCTGCTGGCGGCCCGGGTTCGGATCCTGGACGCGCACTGACGCACCGCTTCTCCGGCCATGCTGAGGCTGCGTCCCACATACAGCAACTAGAAGGATGTGTATCTATGACAAACAACTATCTACTGGGGCTTTGGGGAAGAAAAAAAGGAGGAGGATTGGCAATAGATGTTAGCTCAGGACTGATCTCCCTCACAAAAAAAAAAAAAGACACTGGTGTGTGTGTGTATATGTGTGTGAGCCTGTGCATGCACCTGTACGTGTGTGTGTTTGCCACTTGTAGCCACACCCAACCCTAACTGACACATGACCTGAGCACTGGGTGGTACCTGAATCCTGATGAGCTCACCCCTCATCCTCGGCCCTGTGTTTCAGTCACTGATCTAGAGTTCATCTGTGAAAGGGCCCAGGACTCTGTGCAGGCGAGTCCTCTCATTGCTCCCATGTGCTGAGGTTTCCAAGATGATGGAGCAACTTGGCAAATGGGCTGAGATGCAAATACACATGTGAACACACACACACACATATGTACATATATACTATATATCTATACGTATGTATTTGTTTTGCTCTTTACACCAAGTCATTGTGAACTTTATTCATCTATTAAGTGAAAAGCAAGATGACAAAGGCCTATATCCATTCCAAACAGACTAGATTTCAAAACAGAATAATAAATTCTCACCAAGAGTTAAAGGCAAATTGTGGTAACCTGAGACCTCCCCAGTATAAGCAGGGCACTGTGTTTACAAAAGAAGAGAAGGCAGAAGCTTAAAATAACGGTATGTGGGCTCAAGGCATATTCTAAAATTGTGAAACAGCCTGCTAGTGAGATGAATTTGGGTTGTAATATTTAAAGAGAAATATTTAAATTCCTTTCTTATTCTCTGAGTGCTGTGAAATTTTCTTTAATACAGAAAGATTAAAGCAGATGGGAGAGGAGCTGGTTCTAAGATGAATATTTATTAAATGAGCTGAGGAATTCACCCTGGTTCCCAGGGGCCCCAAGATGGATCCATCTTCTCTGTAAATTGTGAGAGTGTCCTTCCTTTATTTACTTATCTGGAAACTAGAAAGAGAATCGTAGGGTAAATCTCTCTCTGATTGTCCCAAATGCATCCCAACAGTTTTGCAAGCCACCAGGACACTTCCAAGGAGGCACATTAACCCACAAATTCATCCCTCATCTTCCTAAACTGGGGGCACAGGTGAGCTGAACATCCTTGATACAGTAGGCAAGTTTACACATGTCCAGAAAATTCTGAGGTTTATTTCTTACGAAGCAACCCCAAATTGAACGGGGAATCATATAGCTCAGTACTGACCACAGCCTGGCTGCCAACTCCCCCATTCCCTGCCAACTCCCCCATTCCAGGACACACTGGGGCTATGGATGCACCAGCTCACACAGCCAACTGTTGACCTTGGGGGAACTCTTCAAACTAGTTGTTAATTCAGCCATGATGAAATAATGTAGAGCTGAGCATTGTTCTAATCCCGGCAGCAATGCAAAAACTAAAGAAAGACGGCACTATTGCAGTCAGTAATGTTGAAGCTGAAGTTTCATTTTAATCAACATAATTTGTACGAGGTGAGAGGGAGAAAGAATTTAAGAGTAGATCACATATCAGATTTAATGATGATAAATTTATTGAGAAAAGTGAGCAGATTTGGAGACATCTCTGTTTGTCAAATCCTGGCTGAATTGCACCGTAGGCTGTCTGCAGATACAAGAGTTCAGCAAAAATCAGAGCCAGCACCCCATGGGGATCAATTGACTTACAGTAAAGAGTATTGGATATTCGTCATTATTTGTAAAGTATGTGCTTCACATCCTTTCTATCAGAAAGATTTACTTTACACACATACACATACACATTTTTTCGAGACCAGTTGTTAAACATTTGCCAGCAATCACAACCCTGACCCGCAGCCCTCCCTCCCTCCCTCACCTCCTCCCATACACTTTTCCTGATCCAAAAATAAATTTCCTGGTATCAAAGCCGGGAGTAATCCTATCCAAGTTTCGAGGATCTCAGGTGAAGGAGTCATTGTCTTGCCTTGGAAATCTTCCAGAGACAGGAACATACCTATTTACCTTTTTCAAAATGTGCCTGGGGCTGGGAGGTTCGCTGGCTGCCAGCTACAATGGTTTATTAAAATTTCAGAAAAGAGCATTATTTCTGCAATTGTTGATGTGCGAATTTATATACAGTGACTCTACAGCAGTAACTAGTTGTGTTTCTTTAATTAGCATTTCATAACTTCTACGTCCAAGCAAATGCTGTCTTTCGAGATAGTCACCCCAGGAAGCTGCTCACTCATGCCAATCATGTTTGCAGAGCTTAAAACATTTTTGGAATCCCCCTTTTGGACTTGCCTTCAGGGCAGTGCGTGAGCCCACTAAGTAACCCAGTCTTATTGCTGGATTCTCACCAGAAATTATATTATCCAGCATCGTCATTCACTTTATTTACCCAATTCATTCCAGACAACTTCCGCCTGTTTGTAGAAGGAAAGTCCGAGTTCAGAGTGAAAAATGTGACACCGTGGAGGAGGGTGGCATGAAATAAGAAGAGAGACGTTTTATATCTAAGACAGATTGTCCAGACCACATAGCCAAAATAAAACAAATCCTGGAGGAAATTCCAAAAGAATTTCCAGAAGTTTTTGAGCAAAGTCACAACCATCCGAATAAGTGTGTAACCTCACCAGGCGACTGAGCTGCTCGGAGGTGCTGCTGCAGGACGAGAGTGCCAGCGGGGCAGCTCCAGGACTGTGGTCGCTGTGTTTTCCACGGCAGGGCTCCTCAACCCCCCCCCCCCCCCCCCCCCGGCCTCGCTTAAACGCAGACGGCTCAGGCTTCCTGCAGCTCTGCCCGGGGAAGAAGCAGGCCCGGGAGTCAGCAGTTTCCCAAGCCCCTCGTCGTCACGCCCTCTGAAGTTTGATACCCATGATTTTATTGTTGCCCCTCCTACATGGCTCGAGACGCCATCTCGAGTTTTCCAAGAAAAGTCACTAATTGTTAGGGAAATGCAAATCAAAACTACAATAGATATCACCTCACACCTGTCCGAATGGCTATAATTAACAAGACAAGAAATAACAAGTGTTGGAGAGGATTCAGAGAAAAGGGAACCGTCATACACTGCTGGTGGGAATGTAAACTGGTGCAGCCACTATGGAAAACAGTGTGGAGATTTCTCAAAACACTAAAAATGGAAATACCATACAATCCAGCTATCCCACTACTGGGTATTTACCCAAAGAACATGAAATCAACAATTCAAAGAGATTTGTGCCCTCCTATGTTCATTATAGCATTATTCACAATAGCCAAGATGTGGAAGCAACCCAAGTGCCCATCAATGGATGAATGGATAAAAAAGATGTGGTATATATATACAATGGAATACTACTCAGCCACAAAAAAGACAAAAATCATGCCATTTGTGACAACATAGATGGACCTTGAGGGTATTATGCTAAGCAAAATAAGCCAGACAGACAAACACCTTATGATTTCACTCATATGTGGAAGATAAACACATGGATAAGGAGAACAGATTGGTGGTTACCAGAGGGGAAGGGGGCAAGGGAAGGGCAAAAGAGGTAAATGGGCACATATGTACAGTGACATATAAAAACTAGACTATTGGTCGTGAGCATGATGCAGTCTGTACAGAAACTGAAATATAATAATGTACACCTGAAATTTACACAATGTTATAAACTAATATGACCTCAATAAAATAATTAAATTTAAAAAATGTCCAATTCTTCTTGGATCTCTCTGCATGGTGCCTAGAATAGGCCGTGTGTGGCTGGGATGTTAATTGCCAGCAACAAGCCCACTAAGGTAAAGCATCCACCATCTGCTGAGCCCATCCAGGTAAGTGGTGTGAGAACCAGAGGAGACCACAGACGGAAAGAGGTGTCCGGTGCTGGCACCTCCATGTTCTCCTTTAATCCTCATGCCCCCACAAGTAGGAGCACCCGCGCCTTCATCTGACAAGTGTCAGAGGTGCTCAGTGAAACGCTGCCTTCCATGGTATCATCAACGCTCACTCTGCTCTCAGATCCCAGGAGCTAATTTAGGTTTAGTGCTGTGCCATTTATAGTAACTTTGCCCTTGGAGAACTCGGAACAGAGTGCAGAGCAGATAAGCCATGGCCATGTGCAGACTCAGAGTTCCTCCGGCAGCCTTGAAATAGCAATAATGTCATGTAAGCCCATCAGTTGGTCTTGTCAAACTCTTGAAATCTTCCATAATCTTCCTCTCAGAGAAAGGAAAGAATGCCCCTGTGGGGAGTAATGGTGTGCTTGTTGGTAGTGAGTGTATGAGTGTAAGTGTGTGTGTGAACATGTACGTGTGCACATGTGTGCATATGTGTGTGCAGGAGCAAGCATGGCGGACTTGTGGCATCCTCTGCATGATCCCACAGCAAAAGTCGGAACACCCCTGGGACCCTCCTGCCTGGGCAAAGAGATGGCGGGGCTCTCGGAGGAGCTGAGCCCGTGCAGGGTCAGAGCTGCCTCGGGCCGCCCCCCTGCAGAGACAGAGGTCAGGGCTGGGGGCAGACAGGCTTCGGACCCGCCTGCCATCCCTGGAAGGACCCGCGGAACTGACTCCTGACCTAGCATCCCACCGACACCCTAAAACACACACATACACACAGACACCATGCGTGCACACATGCACACCACCACCACCATCACACACACGCACACTCACCCCACCATCACACACACACACACTCACCCCACCACCACCATCACACACATATGTATACACCATACACCCTCACCCAGCCAGCACACACACACACTCACCCCACCATTACACACACAGCACCATCACACACATGCACACACACACACCACACCACCACTGTCAGAAGAACAGGGCTGGTTTCTGATGATGGCCCACCCACCGCTGCCCCACGTCCCCACTGGCTGCCAGCAGTGACCTTTTCTCCTCTCCTCACCTTCACCATGAGACGTTCTAAGATTTTACCCATGGGGGACTGCATTTCAGTGGCTCAGTCATGAGGTTTTCTCTGCAGCAGCATCCTTCCCCTTGCTCAGCAAAGGTGTTCTGACCACGCATCTGGGTTTATCCAGGGGAGGGGTGAACGAGGCATTTAACCCCCCAAATTCAGCAACATCTCTACCCTCGGAGGCAGACAGCAGAAGGACGTAGGCTGTGCTGCCTCCTGTCCCTGACCCACCGTCTCTGAGCCCCCACCACACAGCAGGCAGAGGACGCCCCAAACTTGTGGTCATTCCATCTGGTGTCTGGTCAGAGCAGTGGAAGGAATGGGAAATTCAACGACACCAAACACAAAAGTCATTTTGAATTCAGAACGTAGGTCACGGCAGCCTGTCCTGGTTTGTGTTCTCCATCTGCCCAAGTGTCGCAGTCCCGACCAGCTCAGAGCAAATCTGAAGCCACTCTCCCCGCTTCTCCATCAGCCTCTGCATTCTCCACATTGAGATCCAGGGAGGAAGGCACTTCTTCTGCCTACAGCTCTTCCACACAGGGTTTAAATTTTCCTCAGCTGTTTGGTTCCTTTAATGTGCTCCCAAGAGCAAGCGTAAACCCTGAGATGACGGATGGTGTTTTGGGGACTGAGATGAATCCCTTCGTCTGAATGAATGAATGAATGAATGAATGAATGAATGAATTCAGAGGAAAGAGAGAGGTTTGCAAGATGTAAACTACCTTCAAATACATGAAAGCCAACCAATTTTTCCACCTCAGCCTGAGTTCATGGAAACCCTAAATAACCTTGCCCAGAAGGGGAAAGAGACTTCAAAGTACCATACTGAAAATATACCCAAATGAAACGCAAAGTTAGGATGAAGTTTTGGAGAGAGACACCACCTGTGCTCGCTGAAAATTCATAAAACGTATGCAGTATTTTCAAACTGTTATGTGGTTGTTGGATGGTCCAATGGGAATTCATAGGAATTCAGTAATGGCAGCCTTGAGGCGAGGATGGAAAGGCGTCTGTGGTTTTGAAAGAAAATCATGTCAGAAGCAGTTAATAAAGTAGACTTGGGGACTTGAAAGTCACAGTGTTTATAAAGTACCTACCGTGTTGGGAACTTGTGTAATCCTAAGGAGTCAAAGATAAATACAGTGCAATCAATGCCCCTGAGGAGAGGACAGTCTGGTTGGGAACTGGATGCTGAAGTCACAGCAACATCACCTAAATTGTTCTTTAGTGATGTCATCTATGTGATACTGGGCTGGACTTAGCTCAATATTAGTGCCCCTGAGCTAGCTCCAAGGTCCCAGACCAGGAGAGAAGAAGGGGCTGGGTTGTGGTGTCACACAGAACGTTGTGGGGCCATTTTCACTAAGGTCACCAGGAGTCCATGTATGGTCCTGAATCTCCGTGGAATTGCCTTATGTAGGCCTGTATTTTCAAACTTTGGTTCTCCTTCTCTTTCTGTGACTTATAATTTAGAATATACTTGTTGTGTTAGACAGCTCAGGTTGCCATGACAGAATACCACAGACCACATAACAGAACAACAGACATTTATTTTCTCACAGTGCTGGAGGCTGGAATTCTATGATCAAGGTGCCAGATGATTGGGTTCCTGGTGAGGGCTCTCTTCCTGGCTTGTAGACGGTCGTCTTCTCCCTGTGTCCTCAGACAGCCCCTTTTTTGTGTGCACAGAGAGAGAGAGAGAGAGGGAGGGAGCCACTCTCTGGTGTCTGCTCCTGTAAGAACACTAATCCTCTCAGATCAAGGCCCCATCCATATGACCTCATTTAACCTTCATTACTTCCTTAGAGGCCCCATCTCCAAATCTAGCCACAGTCAGAGTTAAGGCTCCAACATATAAATTTGGGGAGGGCCCCAACCTTCAGTGCAAAATAAGTAGATGAAGTAAATGATATATTTCTTTTGCAGAACAAGTTATTCTTTTAAAGTTCTGAGTTAAAGAATCCCTCCTACAACATTTATTTTTATCTGGGTCTGTTCTATATTACAATAAAAGTTTCAGGTGTAAAATGTTTTACAGTTTTACAAAGGGATACATTTATATGTTTTAACTCATTTAAACCTTAAAGTAATCCCAAGTACTTCACTTCTCCTCTTTCCCAAGCGGGAAACTGAGGTTGGAAGTGTATTTCCAAGAAAGTACAGCTCTTCAGCCATGGGGCTGGGCCCTGAGTCCAGGGGTGTAAATCTCACGCTGTTCTGCTCTGAGATCCTGCCACATTTATCAGGAATATTCAGTGTAACCGGAGATGGAGGCTGAGGAACACCATGCATGACTCTCGCTCAGAGGAAACTCCAGATACACGTTGAGTCTCTGGAGATGAACAACCACAGGCTGGGGGAGATGTTGTTCACGGGGCTCTGATCTGAAAGGGAAATGGACGGAGAGCCCACTGGGGTCGGGAAGGCAGTCAGCCCTTGACCTGTGTCGGCCCTTCCTTCTCCTGCCTCCACAGCCAAGTGCCCCTCGGGAGGCCTGCACACCCGGAGACTGGCTGGACATGTGCTGGTTTCATGATCAACAAAGGACTTTTTCTAAAACAACTGCTTGAAGACTCCAAATTTCTACCGCATTCCTAAAGGGTAAGATAACACAGCTCTAATGATAGGATAGACAGGCTAAAAAAGTGGTTTATTTGGCAACTTTCAGAGCCCATGTCACGAGGTTCATCATAGCCCACGCTGCCCTCTGCTCATACTGAGTGACCACGGCCATGGATATCCATCCAACTCAACTGGTCCTGGACTGTTCGGCGTCCTCTACTGCTGTCTAGGTTCTACTGCTCTTTCTGGAGTAGGATTATTGCAGGTCCTCCACTCTCTAGCATCCTCCGTCTGCATCGTCTCCTTGGGTGTCCCGTCCGTATCACACCACTTCAGGCTGATTCCGTCCCGATCTATGCCTCTGGTCCATACCTTTTTCGAATCCTGCACGCTGCCTCCCGGACATCTCCTGCTGAACTCTTGGTTCCTAACCCACCCTGACAAACGTCCTCCCCTCTAGCCTGCCCCACCACGGTTCATGCCACCACAATCCACTTTCTCAGGTAAACAGCCTGGAGTCGTCCTTAATCCCCATCTCTTGCCCAACCCTGTCCTCCGCTGCATCGGCCGCCCTGTATTCCTGCCGGCCGCTTTCACCAGTCCACACTGCAGCTGTGGTGCAAGCACCACCGCCTTTTCCTGGATGAGGACATCCCCGCCCATGCTCTTCCCCGGACCGTAAATCCGCTCTACAGGAGCCAGCAATTTGATACATAGATCAGATTTTGTCATTTCCCTGCTTACACTGTCCAGGGGTTTCCCGTCTCACCTGGAACACAGCGCCTCCCCTGCTCTCGCAGGCCTTGCAGGAGCCGGCTCCCCTCCCTCACAGCGCGTGGCACAATCCACAGCAGCCACACGTCTCTTCTTGGAGTATAATGAGCTACTCCCACCTCACGCTGTTGTTCCCAAATTCTCTCTTGAAAGTCTCTTTCCCAGATTCCCTCATCCTGGCCCCTTGTCACTGTGCTGGTCTCAGCTCACACGGCATCTCCCCCCCCAAACCACCCCCTCCCATCACACTCTGTCCCATTTCTCTTGGGTTTTCTTCGTAGCCCTGACCTCCATCTGCCCTCACATCAATCACTGGTTTGGTTAAATGCTCCTTGCTGCCTTCCCACTAGAATTCAAGCTCTATGAGAACAAGAATCCTGTTCAGCTCTGGCACCAGTGACCAGAAGACTCTGGTCCATGCAGGCACTGGACAGATATGGATGAAGGAGCACATCTCCGAGAGATGGTCAATTTCTTTTCTTTTTTTTGTGAAAAAGATCGGCCCTGAGCTAACATCTGCCTATCCTCCTCTTTTTGCTGAAGAAGACTAGCCCTGGGCTAACAACTATGCCCATCTTCCTCCACTTTATATGGGACGCCGCCACAGCATGGCTTGACAAGCGGTGCGTCGGTGCACGCCCGGGATCCAAACCGGCGAACCCCGGGCCACCACAGCGGAGTGCACGCACTTAACCGCTTGCACCACCGGGCCGGCCCGGAGGTGGCCAATTTCTTGATGGCAGGAATCCTGTCCCAGGTTCCTCTCAATCTTCTTCCCTTTCCCTTTAGCAGAGGGGCTCTGGATTCATTCTCCGACCCTAGTCACACAATAAAGGATGTTCGTGGGTGAGGACTGCTTATCAGACATGGGCCTGGGTCTTCCACACTACCGCTGTCCTTTCTGTTGACCAGCAGTGTGAGCTAAAACACTGCTTCCGTGCACTCTTATCGCCTGTGGGTGAACACATGTAGGAAGCACCCACAGCAGAAGGGAGACTTCATCACATACAGTGACATTTGCTGACAAAAGCACAGGTGATGCAGGGCTTGGGACATCGTGAGAGTGGAGCCCTGGGGGACAAGGAGGCTCAGGCATGATTCTGGATTTTTCTGAGGCCTGTTGACTGACAATGGACAAGTTAATTTCTGTGAGCCTTACCTTGCTCATTGATCAGTTTCTCTAGGAGTTACATAAAGAAAGAAAGCATACTGATTTTTCTTGATCGACATCTTTTTTTCCAGGCATTATGCTCAGCATTTCACCAAAGTTTGCCCCTTTCAAAGCCCTGAAAGGAAACTATCAATGACTGTTTTTATAGATGAGAAACATCCAGGAAAGTCCCATCTCTGCTTCCAACCAACAGTGACTAAAATCTATAACAGATTTATTTTTTTTTAATCCAACACCATAACTGCCCATTTTCCTTCTCACACTGGTTCCCAGAAGGTTAGAACCAAAACCCACACTGGCTCCTGGTATGTGGACACCAATATGGTGTGCACTGAAATCCTGGCAGTTAAAACCTTGTAGTGTTCTGGGGCCCAAAGCACTCTGCAGAGTTGAGTTCCATAAAGGATGAATCACCACAACAGGGTTGCTCACGCTCACTGGTTTGCTGGCTCGCTGTGATGCAGACTGGGAGAAGCTCATGTTTACAACATCGGATCTTCCCGCTCACAGGCTCTACTTCAGTCCAAGACTGGAACTCCATGAAGCAGCTGTTGCCCTGCACGCATCCAACAGTCCTTTCCCTCCTTAGGACCCGGGCATCCCCCAGTACTTCTTCTATTAGAACCCATAGCTCCTCCAAAGTCGCAGGTGCCAGGAAAATGCTCTCGCTGCTCTCGCTGCACTTGACTTCAGTCCCGCCCAGTGATTCTGGGAGCACATAGATGTGAGTCTGACTTGCAGAAAGTCTAGGGTGTAATAAACCAAGTAACATTCATGTGATCCTTCTTGGGGCCATGCCAGCATTAGCAGTGTTTGCTGACCACCAAGGAAGAGAGCTGAGAGACAAGTCACCACCTCTCCACCCCTTTCTAGCATAAGTGACTAATCTGAGCTGATCTCCTCTCCTATACAGGGGGCCATTCCCTTCCTCGAATAAGCTTCAAGCCAGTGCTTCACCAGCCACGACCTACACCCCATCACCCTCTCCCAATGTCAGGAGGGGGCAAGTGAGGAGTCCACGCAGCTGGATTCCAGAGCTGCCTCAACCACCAAATCACAGCGAAAGACATCTCTGGGAACCACCCTGCCTCTCAAATAGAGACAGACCACCAGGCTCTTTAGAACATAAACTCAAGGTCACAGCTGTGCCTAAACAGACAAACAAAAACCCAGGAAACACCTGACGTGGGGTTGGGTGAGACTTGCTCTCAGACTGTAGAGCGAGGACCAAGAATGATTCTAGAGTTTGATCCAGAAGAGAACCCAACATGGAGAATGAGGAACAGGTGACAGCATGAGCAGAGCAAAGGGGCCAGGACAGTGGCCAGAGGCAGACGCAAGAGCTGGAGAGCAGGCAGCACATTCAGCACCTCTGTGTGCATATGTGTGTGCATGTGTGTATGTGTATGCATGTGTGTCATGCACATGTGCATGTATGTGTGTATGCACATGTGCACTTATCTGTATAAGTGTGTGTGTATGCACACACATGCTTGTGCATGTGTGTTCGTGTTTGCATGTGTACACGGGCATGTGCTCATATGTACATGTATGCATGTGTGGGAGCACATGTGCAACCATGTGTGCGTGTATGTGTGTGTTTAGGGGAGGAGACGAGCTCAGACTGCCTGAGTGAGCACTGTAGAAAAAGGCAGGGTAAGGTGGTCTTTAAATGCATTCTTATTTGCCCACAATAAGGGAAATGGTTTGATCCTGAGGGTGTATGGCAATTCTCACTATTATGCTTGTCACCATCAGCATCTAGTTTACAAAAAATGCTTGCATGGCACTGCTTTGGGACAAGGGCTCTGTGGTCCAGCCCTCCTTTCCTGTCACTCACTCTGATGACCTGCGTGCAGAGCCCTTGGCAGGATCACAGTTTCTGTGTATGTGTGTGTGTGCTGAAGTGCCAGGCAGCTCTGTCACATCACGTGTGAAGGATGGCAGTGCGTTCTTTGCCTGGCCTCTACCCGGGCTCCTTCCATCATGTCTTCTTCAGACAGTGCACAGCCTTCCACGGACACCAGCGACCGAAGCTTGAAGACTGTGGAAGATTCAGCTTTAATTGTTATCTGAAATTTATCAAAAGGCCCACTGACATCTAGCATGCAGATCTGAGGAGAAAAGAAGGAATATGACTCTTTTTTCCTGAAAACTTGGAAACTCAGTTTCCTTCAAACCATAGATTTGATTCATCTTCTAGAGGCAGCCTTCCATCTGACCTCCATGTGTAAATCGCTGTCTCCCCAGGTCACCAGGATTCAAATCTTGGAATTACCGCTCATTAGCTGTGTGACCTTGGGCAAATGACCTAGCCTTTCTGTGCTTCAGTTTTCTCAGCTGTAAAATAGGTATAATAATAACACTCACCTCCTAAGGTTGTGGTGAGGATTAAGTCATTAAACGCACATGAAGGGGCCAGCCCAGTGGCGCAAGTCGTTAAGTGTGCATGTTCCGCTGCAGCTGCCCGGGGTTTGCCTGTTAGGATCCCGGGCGCGCACCGCCACACTGCTTGTCAGGCCATGCTGTGGCGGCGTCCTGTGTAAAGTGGAGGAAGATGGGCACGGATGTTAGCCCAGGGCCAGTCTTCCTCAGCAAAAAAAGAGAAGGATTGGCAGATGTTAGCACAGGGCTGATCTTCCTCAGCAAAAAAAAAAAAAAAAAAAGCACATGAAGCACTAAGCAGCGTGCCTGGCACACACCGTGTGTCATGTGTGTCCCGTGTGTACACGTCCCTGTTGTCACGATCACTGCACCAGACTCTGAGCACCTGTGGTGACCTCATCACTCCTTAGCCCAGCGCCTGCCCCTGCAGGTGCTCCACTGGTGTTTACTGAACGAGGAGGGAATCAGTAGATCCAGTGCCGCCCTAGTGTTGACGTGTGCTGTTCCCAATGCTGGCTGGATTTCGGTTCTAGGTGTAAGATGTTGTGGGGTGTAGGGTGATGGAACCAACAGTGGCCACACTCCTTGAAGAGTGACGTGGAGAAGCCTCATCTTAAAGACGTGCACACAGCTGAGGGTGAGCCCAGCCGCCATGGGCCCGCATCCTGCCCTCCCATTTGAGGTCTGTTGGGGACGGGCAGTTGAGCCATGAGGTCAGAAGGTCTGGGCTCCCGTCGGCATGACCCCTCACTTCGCAGGAACTGCACGTACCATGCCTGAGTTTCTGCCTCTGCATATCGAGGGCCTTTCCCACCTCTCAGGGCTACTATGAAAACCAAGTTAGCCAGTGCACGTGAAAGAGCTTCGAAGATGAGAAATGAATATATAAAGTGTTGTTGGGGAAATGCCGTAATGTAGCAAATGTGGGTGCTCATCCTTTTCTCTAGGTCCCTGCCTCCACAGCACCGGCGTGTTCTTCCTTCCAGCCTAGAGCATGCAGGCCCAGGGGAGGAACCTGGGGCCTCCGTTCCAGCTGTGCGCGGTCCCGCATGCCCCTAGCGATGCCCCCGGAGGCTTCCATGGTGGTGTGAAGGGGTGGTGTGAAGGGGTGGTGTGAAGGGGTGGTGTGAGGGGTGGTGTGAAGGGGTGGTGTGAAGGGGTGGTGTGAAGGGGTGGTGTGAGGGGTGGTGTGAAGGGGTGGTGTGAGGGGTGGTGTGAGGGGTGGTGTGAAGGGGTGGTGTGAGGGGTGGTGTGAAGGGGCTTGACAGGCTTTGTGGACAGAGAAGACAAACCACAAAGGCTGCACCACGTTGTTACCCCACAACTCTGTGTTGCCAGTTTCTGGGGTAGAATCAAAACAAAGCAGAGCAGTGTGTGTGCCATGGGACAAAGCAGAAATCATATGAGCACTTCACATTCCAGAATGTTGCACCCGTTCCTAAACACACTCACATCATTGGACGTGGGGCCATGCCATCTCAGAGAGGGGACGACCTTGTTGGATGAGCGCCTGCTAGGGATCTGACCGCCCACTGCGCTGTGCCCCACCTTACCATGCAGGACATTTGAAGACCCCTCCGAGGGAGCAGGATGGTGTAGGACGTCCCCCCAGGAGAGGTGGCCAGAATCCCCCCTTCTCTTCCACATCTCTTCCAACACTAGAAATACAAAGTGTCCTTCTTATGAGTTTGTTTTGTTTTTACTTCCAACTAGAGTGAGACACTTGGACACTGTTGAAAAATTAAACAAAAAGGGCCAGACACATTTTTTGCCAATTTTCAAGTGGGTTTTGGATATCAAAATATCACCCCATAGCTCTGTCTGTACAATGGACTATTACTCAGCCTTAAAAAGGAAGGAAATTCTGACACCTGCTACAACATGGATGAGGACATTATACTAATGTCATAAGCGAGACGCAAAAGGACAAATACTGTGTGATTCCACTCACATGAGGGACCTGGAGCAGTCCAGTCATAGAGACAGAAAGTAGGGTGGTGGGTGCCGGGGCTGGGGGAGGGGGCTGGGCAGTTAGTGGGGACGAGGTTCATTCTGGGATGATGAGAAAGTTCAGGAGATGGACAGTGGAGACAGTTACACAACAACGTGAATATGCTTAGTACCACTGAACTTTACACTCACAAATGGTTAAGATGGTAAATTTATGTTATATGTGTTTTATTAATAAATAAATACCTTCCTCCCCTGTTGGGTCAGTCCCACTCTCTCTGTCCAATCCAGCACGGTCCCTGCTGTCCCAGTCACGTTGGAGTCCCACATGGCAGGACCTCATTACTCTAACCCCCAAGCCCCCATTGGCGACTGGAGTGAAGCCTCTCTGAGCTGGTGTGTTTCAGCTGGAACTCCATCTTCAGACGACAACCTCACAGGTCAGCCGTCTCCTGAGTGAAGCTGCACTTTCTTCCTCCGTTTGTCCTAACAGGAACGTGAGCGTCCTCTAGTCCTGCATTCGACAGGGAGCACCTTGTGCTCACGCTCCTGTTTCCATGGCATCACCTCTGTAGCACTTATTTACAAGCTTAGATGACAGCACGAAGGATACAGGAAGATGCAGACAGTTTGGTCCCTTCCCGTTTCCCTCCCACCCTTCCATAAATCTCCTTGGTCTAACAGTGAGGCCTTGGATGGCTTGAGTTTTATGCTTGACAACTTGATTAACATGCAAACATCTGCTCAGTGGATTCAAAGGCCACTTGTGGGTGTCGTGTTAGCAGACCAGAGACTTAACCAGCTTCTGCTATGAGGGCGGTTGCTTGTTTATTTTGAAAACAACTGTGTATCTCGCCATTGAGGGTGAAGTTGTTATTTTGCCCTCAGCAGATTATGTCAAAGACCAGCACACTTCTGCCCTCATTCCCTGCACCGAGGCGTTAAGTAGCACTATATGACATTGCCTTTCGCTGAATGCTTAGGCCAAGCCAGTTGTATCACCTCCGTCTAGATGAACTACATATGACACAGCCTTTTGGGGACAGTGACTGCCTCCAAATAAGACTCATTTGTCATTTTCATATGTATTTTGCCTTTCTTGCTGTTGTCAGAGACGTAGCTTTTGCCAGAATATTGTATTTCTATTTATTGCTTCTTATGCGGCCTCTTTCCCACCTCCTCACTCTCCTGCTTAACTCAAAAAGCTGGGACAGAAAAAAACAACATAACACATGACTTCTGTAGTTTTCCAGTTTGCTTCCTTCTGTGTAGTGACTTACTCATCCATTCAGCAGTATTGCTCTTGCACTATGCAGCATGCACAACATTAAGGAGGACACAAATTTGGAGGAGACCAGGGTCCTGACCTCAGGAGTTCACGGGAGGTGGGGCCAGGGCGAGATATGTGAGGATCTGCAAGTCTAGAGCACCAACAAAGTGTGTTCTGCAGGCCCCAGGTGCCAGTGTGGCCCCAGGGGAAATACCATCTTTCATACAGAAGCTGACCACGTGTGCGGGGGATGCACGCGTCACGTTGAATTTCCAAACACAAGTGGACCACCGTCTGGCTGACCCGGAGCCCTGACAAGGCCAGTGCAGACAAATGTCCTGCTGTCCCCGGGCCCATGGTTCCCCATCCCCAGTCGCCTCGGCGGACGGGCCTGCGACTGGCTGCAGTGGAAGGGACTGAATCTTGGTCAGACAGGAAGAAGTTGCTCTCCTGAGCACATTTTCAAAAAGTGACACATGTTCAAGAAAACGCTCTTAGAGGAAATGCGTTGGCATGACAATTGTGAAGGTTCTGATGACGAGATGCTAGAGGAGGCAGACGGAGAGCGAGACCAGAGAGCAGATTGCAGGGGGTCAGGTCGTGAACACAGTGAAGGGCTCTCCTCCACCCCGGCCTTGGGTACAGCCCCCAGATTTCTCCCCTCCGGTGCGTAGGGGGTCCCGCCGGGGCTTTGGGGTCGGCAGGAAGTGGGGGAGCAGAGTGAGCTGGAGAGGAAAGTCTGCTTTCTCTTCTCCTCCTGGATATGGGCTGGGCTTGGACTCCCCTATTGACAGAAAAACAAGGGGCTTTGTGAATTGTTTTGTCATGAGATGGGGGCTCACCCTCACCAAGTGCAGGCAGGGAGGCCCCCTCCCTGCCTCCAGAAAGAGCCAGGAGCAGGCTTCGATAATTGCTGGGAAAGCACGCTGAGCCTGTTTGCAGTCAACAGCTGAGGTTCCAGTACCTTCCCTGTCACATGGGGTCCAGAGAGCTGTCTGTTCCCCTTGACCCAGGACATGCGTGCACCAGGGGCTGACCTGAGAGGGCTGCCCAGCTGGGAAATTCCGGGCCTTGCTCATCTCAGTCTCGTCCCACACGAGTCCTCCAGGGGACGGATTCTCTCGTGGACGGGGATGAGGAGAAGCGGCAGCCAGGGATGAAGGCAGAGGAGGCTAGCCTCGGCCCTCTCCCCTGGGGCAGTGAAAGCCATCTCCCTCAGACGCCTCCGGTGCTTATGGAACCTGGGGTTCCTAGGCCAACGCCCGCCCTGGGGTGCCCGGACACCCAGACGCGCTCTGCGGGGCTGTGACCACCGCCTCTCACCCTGTGCCCCAGGAGGAGCAGCCCGTCCCCTGGCGTGAATGAACTCTTAATCATACATGAAAAGGCAGGTGAGGAACCGCACTCTAGAGGCCAGCGGGAATCCTGGGAGAACCCAACACGTCCATTTCTGGCCTCGCCCTCCCCCTGACCTCCTTGTGATGTCCACCCCCACACCCAAACTAGGGCAGAAGGGACACTCGGGTCCCCTTCCCGGCCCCGGTCTCATGGCGCAATCTAACAGCTGGCTGTGGCTTCTCCTCAGGAAGGGGTGGCTATGTTTTCACCCCATACTCAGTGGGATGGGGCTGAGAAAGGGCGAGGGACATCAGCCCGCTGAAAGCCCAGCGTCCCGATGGCTCAGGACCCCTGCTCTGGGCCTCCATCCCCGAGGCATGACCCATCGCCCAGCTTGCCGTCCCCCATGGCAGAACCCCGCTCCCACAAGCCCAGGTGACCTGGAGCCGTGACCTTTCACCTCCATCCTGGACTGGCTGCAGCCCGAGGGGTGACCCCAAATGGCGGAAGAGGCCAGAATGATCCCCAGGGAGCATGCGGGGTGAACTGTTCTCAACCAAGAGGAGCCAGAGAGACACAGCAGACATGAAGGCCTTCCACATGGAAGGGGCACGGCCCACGGCACCAAACACCAGAGCCCCAGACCCTGCAGGACCCTGCGCTTTCTCCTCCTCCCCACGCAACAGATCAGCCAGGACACTGCATCTGAGGGTCCAGGATCTCGCCTCAGAGAGGGGCAGAGATAGGCCATTCCCCAATAAAGGCTCAGCCAGGATCCTCCCTGCTCGCCCTGGGGGCAGGGTTCTTGCTACGACCCGAGGCCTGGACAGGAGCTCTGAATCCCTCTGAAGGCCCAGACCAGCGTAAACTGAAAGATTACCCTTTTCATCAAAACATTCTCTAAAAGTACAGGAATCTTCCAAGTTTTCCACAGAGGCCTGGAAGGCCTGAAAACCCAAGCTTAATACAAGGAGAGCATTAGGCAGAGTTCTTATTAAACATTTAAGGAGCCCCAAGAATGCATCAGACGTTCTATAAGAAACTGCATGCGGCAAAGGGAACCATGACCCGTGGTCCCAGTGATCATACCGACATGGTGAGCGTCCAACGTCAATGGCAAAGGCCCAGGGCCATAATGAGGGGGTTACAGAGGGACAGTTTCTCTGATATAGACTGAATCAGAATTTAGAACAATTTGATCAGCCCAGTTAACTGCTGTTCTTTGGAATTAAATAAATGACAAAATCCAAGCTTCTGTTCAAATCTGTAGAACACCCAGATGTTGAGGTTTATGGAGATTTTGGGCCTTCTCCGAAGTTCCAGTCCATGTCAAAATAACCTCATATACAGCCAGCCCTGATGCCCTAGTGGTTAAAGTTCGTCACTCTCACTGCTTCAGCGGCCCTGGTTCGTTTCCCAGGCGCAGAACCACACCACCAGTCTATCAGTTGCCATGCTGTGGTGGTGGCTCACATAGAAGAACTAGAAGGACTTACAACTAGGACACACAACTGTGCACTGGGGTTTTGGGGGGTGGGGAGAAAAGAGAGGAAGATTCACAACAGATGTTAGTTCAGGGGGAATCTTTCCCTGAAAAAATTAAAAAATAAAAAACAGGGTAAGCTGACCAGAAAAGCTTTCCATTTTAATGTAATTATGCAGTCTTAGAGTTTATTCTATTCTGTATTTAGTATGGAAATGTAAAGTGCTATTCAGATCGAAAGCACTGCAATCTCACTAACACCACCATCACCATTACCATCACCATCATCATCACCATCACCACCATCACCATCACCACTATCACCATCACCATCATTGCTATCATCATCATCACCACCACCATCATCAGCTCATCACCATCATCATCACCACTATCACCATCATCCTCACCATTATCATCATCACCATCATCATCACCAACATCACCATCACCATCACCATCATCGCTATCATCATCATCACCACCACCATCATCAGCTCATCGCCATCATCACCATCACCATCGTGACCACCATCATTATCACTATCACTGCCATCATCACTGTCACCATCACCGTCATCATATCATCACTTGAGAAGGGACTGTGAGACCTCCCAGTGTTGTCTCACTCACCACAGCTCATGTTTCCTTCTTTTCCACGCTGCCTTCTTGCATGAATAAGGTTCTCACACCACATCTCTACTTCAAAAAACAGAAGAGAAACAAGCCTTGCTAGGTATAATGTACTGCAACTCCCTTCTGAGAGGCTTAAAGCACTCAATATCTAAACAGAAGACCATTCAACAGTTGGTATTCAGCACTGACAACTTCTCTGACGCTACTGTACTTCAGGGGTTAGTGTCCAATGCAACACAGAGAAGCTAATTTAAAACTAGTTAATCAGTGAATAACCCATTATTGGAAATTAACCGTGACATTCAGACCAGAATCTGGTTACATGGTTCCTTTGGGAGTCATGGTATTATGCCCCATCCTGGTATTGCAGACCTAGATCCCCAGCATGCAGTTTCATTACAGTGAACGTTCCATCTAGCCTACACAACAGAACAGGAGAATAAAATGAAGAATAAAACTAAATGAATCTGAACCATCTCAGATTTTCAGGGAGAAAAAAAAATCTAAGAATCGTAGACCTTGGGATTCTTGGAAAAGAACATGGAAAATAGCAAAACAGTGTCTCTTGATTTCATCCGTCGGTCCATCCATTCTTCCCTTCCTGCAGGCACTAACACCTTCGTGCATCACGACAGTGGAAAGAAGAAGGATAAGGCAGAGGGCCTGCTCTCCCTAAGGGAACAGTCAGGGGGCTGGGGAGAGTCCGACAAGCACAGACATCTGCAATACTAAGCAAAAATAATAGCTAATGTTCATTGAGCATTAGCTTTTGCTCCTGGCTTGTCCTAAGGACTTTACTTAGCATATCTCATTTAATCCTAACATGATGGGCAGTGTTATTGGACCCATTGCACAGTAAGTTATAAGGCACAGCAAGATGCAGTGACTGGACCTAGGGTGCAGTTCTAGGAGTTGGTGGGGCTGAATTCAAGTGCAGGCTTGCCTGGATCCAGCACCCTGTTCTTACCCTACACTGTCTTGTCTACGTAATGAGTGTTTTCCATTCATTTGTTCATTTATGGGTGATTTATTGAGCTCTGGGTGTATAGGGGTGCATGAAACAGCCATGGTCCCTGTCCTCATTTTGTTTACAATGATGCTCTAAAGAAAGATCTCGGAGATGAGGGCATTCTGGAAGAGGACCTAGTCTGGCTCCCTTCACCGGAATCTCCTCTGACTCTCCCTGGGTCTCTCCCAAAGCTTCCACTTGACTTTGTGTAGATTTAGATTTAGGGTTTACAAGAAGTTCCTATCACTCACAATTGAGTTATCCATCTGGAGGCCACTGAAAATGGGGAAAAGTTCATCCTTCTTGTGAAAGTAAAATTTCCCTATAATTTCTACTTCTTGGTCCTTACTAGCTCTGCCTTCTGGGTCACCTCAGACTATATCTGTTCCTTCTGTCATATGATAACTTTGGAAATATTGAGGAAGAATTCTGAGATTTCTTACACACCCTTTCTCTTTCTTCTCCAAGCTAAACATCAAAAATGCTCTCTCCCTTTCTTCTACGAAGTGGTGTCAGAATCTTTATCAGCCTGCCCAGCCCCCAAGGACGCACTTGCAGTCAGTGATGTTCCTCTAAAACGAGGTTATGAACTGAGTCCATGGCTGACTTCGGGGAGGCAGCGAACTCTACGTCAAATATCATGTGCATTTGCTTATGGACATTTTCCGGGGGAGCTTTACTCAAAAGGGTCCGTGGCCTTCAAGAACCACTACTCAGAAAGGCGATGACAAGGATTCCGTATAGTACTCCAGATGTTGCCTGATCGCTAGAGAAGGTTTGACCTTATACTTCCCTTAAAGAAAGCTACACTTTGCTTTAGTATCAAGCAGTACTTTTTAATGGCTCCTGGGCAGGCTGTGGAGTCAGACTGCCTGAGTTCAAAGCCCACCATGTAATCTTCAGCAAGGGACTTAATCTCTCCAAGCCTGAGTTCACTCCTCTGAGAGGATTAAATGAGTTACGTTTGTGTGTGTTTGGTGTATCTTTTTATTATACATGTACACACACACACACACACACACACACACGTATATCTTACATAAGTACTTGGTTTACAGTGCACACTCCACAAACATTAGCTGTCATTATTATAACACGAAGTCATTCTGCATTTCAGTCTGCTAAGCCTCCCAGATCTTGCTCCTTCTCTGTATTGTGTTCTGCACATTTTATTTTCTGAACTCACTGTTCATATCCCCATTTAATCTCACCTTGTTGGTATCAGCTCATGGCTCCAGTCTTCAGATTATGTTGAATCTTGCTTTGTCATTTAAGTGTCGACTCTGCCTCGAAGATATAACTCAATTTGAAAAGTATGTATTATTCTTTATTCAAAGATCATATTTCCTTGATTCTTACATGTACTTTTTCATATTTTAATGTTTCTTGGGAAAGGGTGCATCTCATAGCATACCCCATGGGTAGTGGGGGTTTTCCTGAAAAGTGATGACTAAGTCAGTGCTATGTCTTACCCCAAATGGCATCCTATAGATGAAAAAATGCAGTGAGTTACAGCGTTGAACGGGACAGTCAAAGGTTCTATCCAGTGACATTGCTGTAGAGCAACAGTTCTCAAACTTGACTATACATGGGAACCACCTGGTGATCACCAATAAAAAATACTGGTGCTCAGGGCCCACTCCCAGGAGAGTCTGATTAAATGGAGATTGGGAAGCTCAGAAAGCTACCTGGACAATTCTAGCATGCAGTCAGAGCAGAGCCTCTGCTGTGGACTGAGCCAGCACCTCCCTCACGGCACCCCATTGTCCTCCTCCAGACCTTTTATAACCGCGGTAGATCATGGCTGTGGGGATTCGCTGTGTCTGTGTCCCTGTCCCTCGAGGACAGGAATGTGTCTCTAGCACCACGCTTTGTCCATAGAGGACACCCACCGTGTGCTGCCTGGATGGATCCATGTTGATTTCAACCCGCTGATCAGCGTTCTCAGCTACTATTTGCCCACGTACATCCGTGTCTCTAGTGTTTCAGCTGCAGTCACGATGGCGGGACCGTGAGCTGTGCCTCGTTTCTCACCACTTTGTACCCGAAATGAGCAGGGGAGGCAGCTGTGGGAAGCCGGGCAGGAACTCGGAGCCTGAGGTCCAGCCCGATGCCACTGCCAGTGAGGACCTTGAAGTGGCACCTAACACGGGAACCTCTGGTGCAAATGCGTGGGCTTTTATTAACTAGACGACAGTCAACAGCCTTCCAGCTCTAAATCTTGTCGTTACACCAAGCTCGTGCCGTGGAGTGACCACCCATTACAGCTTTACTGTGTACTCAAGTTCTCACTGCCCTGTGCAACATCGACATAAAGGGCGTTATTTAAAATGTGGCCATGTGGCCCTAGACACAGGCCAGCACCATCTTCCAAAACCCGGGCAAGGCCCTGGGAAAGCCCCCTGGTCAAGGCACTCCTTCAGGAGCAGCTGGTCTGGAACAAAAGGCAGGCTTTCCTGACCCAAGAACTCTGCCTGCCAAGTGACGCCCTCGTCCCCACAATTTATTCGTGTTCCACCAGCTGGCTC
The DNA here is from genome assembly GCF_020826845.1 of Diceros bicornis minor. Classification (NCBI taxonomy): domain Eukaryota; kingdom Metazoa; phylum Chordata; class Mammalia; order Perissodactyla; family Rhinocerotidae; genus Diceros; species Diceros bicornis. The sequence continues at coordinate 3,878,998 of NC_080778.1, read as the reverse complement.
ACTAACAGAGACCAAACGCCTCCGACCTCAGTGCACCAGCAACAGCACAAAGAGCACCATCTCGCCAAGGCGGAGACACAAAGGCCGGCTACCCAGGGGCTGTCTCGCAGAAGCATCAGCTTGGCCCAGAACCGCAGGCAAGTGGCTTCACAGGGCGCCGATGTGCAGGGCTGAGGTCTGCTGGACTTCAGCTCCGTCTCCGTAATCCAGCAACTTGCAAATCATCACATACTGTGTGCAGGCACACACGCAGTCTTAAGATACTCACTATAACTCCCTTCCGACTCTGTGTACCGGAGGACTGTTTCAGTTCAACCCTGATTTTCACGTAGGATTCCATGACTAGGAGTTTCAAGGGACAGCCAGGGCTGGCCAAGGGCGAGTCTTGCTGACCAGTGTGATAGGAAAATGGAGTCAGGTCCCCACCGCATCCTCCTCTAACGGAAACAGATGTTGTTAAATTGCATTTACATGTCATTTCCCGTATTGGTAGGATGTGGCCCAGTAAACTAAGAGAATTTTTCTAAGTATACAAGCTGTGTACATGCTGCAAAAAACAGCCTACAGCAGGGCCCTGCAGCAATGCCGTCCCGCAGGCTAGAGATGAAGCTTTCCTGTTCCGGGTCCTGCAGGACCTGCGGGTTACAGTAGATTAATTTGATGCGGCTTGGCCCACGCCCACGTGGTGCTTGATCTGGGAGGAGCCAGGGTAAAGGGCTTCCAGTTCCTCTTCCGGAGAGAAGTGGCAAATTTATCCCTTCTAAACACCTTCTTCTTCCCCCTGCCCCCTCCTGACGTCCCCCCCGCCCCCGCAAAGCCCTCCAAGCAGCAGGTAGAGATGTGGGGGAAGGAGCGGGGTGCTCACAGGAACCTTACGGAAGCTCGGGAGCCAAGGGGAGGCAGTGAAGGGAATACCATCGCACAGAGCCACCTTTTCAATTCCCGTCAGAGTCCCGAGTAGGGGCGTTCATCCACTCCCTTCTCCCTGGAAAGAGCCCACAGCGCAGTGATAGCAGGGACCAGGTGTGGGAGGCCGCGTCTCAGGTCCAGGCGAGGGCCTGCGCAGCATAGTCACGTGTGCTCAACAACAGGCGAGGGGCTGTTGTACTCCCGTGGCACAGAGGGGCACACTGAGGGGCACACTGAGGATCACGTGGGCGGCAGGTTTGGGAATCAGGTTTCCACGTTCCCCTCTGTAACCCCGCACTCCCCACCCACAGCTCTCCATCCCAGCCCCGCCTGGCCGCTCCTCCCAGCTTTCAGGGCCTGAAGCTCAGCCAGGGCTGCATTTCCCTGGGGGATTATTTTTAAACAGCTATTCATGCTCGGGGGGCGTCCCACAGCTCGGGCCGCGGCAGCTGCACGCTTTCCTCTCACACCAATTAAAGCCTCATTCCCTGCTCCTTAGCATGTGAATCAAGGAGGCCGTTGGAGTATTCACTGCTCGTACCAGCCCTTCTGGGCTCCCCTGCAGCCTCCCCCTCACCCCCAGAGCCCTGAGGACCAGGCAGACAGTGGCTGCCCAGCTGGGGAGTCCTGCTTCCATCCAGCATGCCGGGGATCCAGGAGACGGGGCTGTGGCCAGGAGGCTACACAGGTATCAGCCTCCCGTGGGTCAGGGACCACAGAGGATTGCAAACCTGGCCTGATCCAGCAGTGGCTCACAGTCCACACTGTCTAGAAGGATAGTTTTGTGGGAATGTCAAAAAGAGCAGAAAATGCAAGGTCCTCCCACTCCCTGGCCCCCTCGGATTCAGAACTAAAGGATTTGGAAAGGATTTGGAGATTCCTGCGGGTCACAAGGCTGGAGGAATTTTCCTACTGAATGCAACACCCCTTGGGTTTCCTGTTTCCTACTCAAAACCCCGTGGCTGACGCTTCTTTGTGTCATTTGTTTGGGAGATTTAGAAAAACTCATCTGCTGATGCTGCTCCGTGAATACATACGCTGCAGATTATTCTGAATAAAATGACTGAAGGTGTTTTGACATGAAGCAGGAAGGGTCATAAAGGCCATCACACTCCTTGGCGAGAAGCCTAGACCTTTCTGAGAGTCTATGTAAGAGGATGTATATTAAAATTAGCTTTTGAAAAAGTAGAGGTAGTTTAGTGGACTGCAAGATTATTTTCCTATAAATTAACCCTTTACCACGATCTTTAATCACCTCCCTTGTAAAAAGCACAGAAAAGAGACTATTCTATAGGACTGAGGGTTTTTGCGGTCTGAGGTCTACAGACCAGCAGAGGGTCTTTAACCGTGAATTACCACCTCCCGCAGCATGGTACGTATGCCTTGAATCCAAACAGTCCCCACCTGCCAGGGACCCAATGAAGCAAGCCTGAACCTCTGATAGAAATTCTTTATTATTCCATTAATCAAGGATTAGGAAGCCTTTGGTGAGAATCTTGCCTACAGTACCCAGAGTCCAAGTGGACACACTGTCAGTCTCCCACACGTCATTTTTCAGATACCGTTGGCTTGGCCCATAAGCAGACACTAGTGCTCTGGTATAAGGGGCCCCTCAGTGTAGGCTGGTCACCTGAGATGCCAGCTGAATAACCCAAAAATCATTCTTGGTGACCTAAATACCTCCTGTCCATCCAGGGAGCACAAACACTGTATAAGGGATGCTGCTGATGTCCAGCACCTTCTGTATGAGGAGACTTGAGCAGGCCGATGCAGCTGGCAGGCCGGGTCCCCTTTTCTCTCCTCTCTCTAAGGGCTACATCCTCCAAATGGAGATGACTCCACTCCAGGCAAGGGTCCACCAGCAGCCCATTTCCTCTGCTTTGTCCTACACTGATCCGCAACACATTTAAACACCAGAGCCAGCATCTCCAGCAGAACGCTGAAGTACCCGGCAGATCGGTGAGGCCACAGTGTGGCCCAGTAGGCTGGCAGGTAACTCAGTGCCCTTGGGGGACACAGGCACCATTCTTCTCCAAGGTGGAGCCGTGAGTCTCACAAACATTTGTTCTGGAGAGGCTATCTATTAGAGAAGCAGGTATTCCCTGGACAGAAGCAGAAATAGCAATCTCAAGGATCAGCATTAACGGGCCGGACCTGAATGGAATGATCTGGGTGAAGCAGCACCATGACATTTGGCTAGCATTCCAAAAGAACACTGTGTTTCACACAGTGAGGGAGAGATGAGTCAACACTAATATTTTATAATCCCTCTGGAGGTATCGTGACTTCAGCTAGTCTTTTCCCCATTCCTAGCACATCGGCAGTGATTAATAATTTCGTAATGAATGGATGGTTTTCTTGGACCTCAGTGGGTGAAGTCCTAGTTGGATTAACCAGGTTAGATCTGTGATGTTGACAGACGTGTTGCTTGATTGCAATTTTTGGCAGCCAGGTCTAGTGCATTGGAGGGTAGCTAGGCAGGTCCCTGGGGACCCAGGGGCAACATGGCCCTAGTCTTGGGTGGGAGAAAGGGCCCAGGGGACCCGCTAGCCCTGGAAGCTCGGCCTATTCGCTTGACTTCACAGCAACTTAAGGTGCTATCATGGAAATGGCGGGTAAAAGGAATCACCTTTTGGGGTTTGTCTGGACCATCAGATGGGGAGAGCCTACAGCTGAGGGAAAGTTCTGAAGGAAAGCTATGATGTCGACCCTCAGCTGGTCTCAGTGCTCCTGGTGGTGCAGCTCAGAGAGGTGGCACTTTTCTTTGGGAAGCAATTCTGGGTCATAAAAAAACCCTCTGTGCGAGGACGCAGGAGGGAGCCCCCAGGGACCTGAGGAGAGACTGAATCAGCAGTGCACAGCGAGGATAGGGAGGTGGGCAAAGGCATGGAGAGAGGTGGGGTGAGCTCCAGGGAGAAAGGCAGAGTGACTTGGTGGCAGAAATGCTGGGGGGGGCCGGACCCATGGCTTAGCAGTTAAGTGCGTGCGCTCTGCTACTGGCTGCCCAGGTTCGGATCCCGGGCGTGCACCGACACACGGCTTCTCCGGCCATGCTGAGGCTGCCTCCCACATATAGCAACGAGAAGGATGTGCAACTATGACATACAACTATCTACTGGGGCTTTGGGGAAAAAAAAAGGAGAAGGATTGGCAATAGATGTTAGCTCAGAGCTGGTCTTCCTCAGCAAAAAGAGTTGGATTAGCATGGATGTTAGCTCAGGGCTGATCTTCCTCACCAAAAAAAAAAGAAAGAAAGAAAAAGAAAAAAAGAAATCTTGGGGAGTTGGGGTCGGTAAGTGAAGCGATGCTGAACCAGCAGTTTGAATTCTCTCCCTGCCCAGTACCGGGGTCTCCACGTCTCTTTGAGCGTCTGTTGCACATCGCAGCTCTCCGTTAAGGGTGATTTGGGGGCAAAGGAAACAGCAATATCCACATGTGACACAGAGGAACGTGGGACCTGCTGACCCGGGGGGCAGGGACTAAGAAGTCCCTGGAAGCTGGAGTTTGGATCGGGAAGCATCTAGAAGAACATGAGCCTACTTTGGCCCCTCCCTACCACTGCCCCTAAAACACAGAAATCCTTAGCAACACTTAGAAGCACGCTAGATTTCCCACAATACAAAAGATAGGGGCTCCAGTTCAATTACTGGGTTTCCAAAGGAAAGAGGAAGCCGGAGGCTGGAGGACAGAGGGACACTCGGCTGCCTGCCTTGTATGGAACCAGCTCAGCAACAGACACAGCAGGTCACGAATGTCAGCAGACTTTTCCCAGGCCTGTCTGTTTGGCAGAGCTGTGCTTTGGCTGGGCAATGGTAGAGCACGCTCCTTCACCCTGAAGCCTTAGGCACAGGTGAGCCTCGAGAGGGGGCCACGTGGAGCTCCAACACTGCCAGCAGAGCCGTGCCCGTTCAGCCCTGTCGGGACTCCTCAACCAGCGATTCAGGGACGAGCCGCAGTGCTGGTGGCCAGCTCAAGGTGAGAGAAGAGTACACTGGTCTTCTGGTGCTCCTCAGTCAGCGCTGTGCACTAGGGGCAAACATTCTCCACAATTTGCCAGCCGTCGTGTCATTTCTAGGCGATGAAATGATCAAACTTCAGACGTGTGATGCTCATTCTCCTTCAATAACAGGTTGAGTCAAAATCTGCAAGTCCTCCCAAAGTTGTTTAAAACAAAGAAAGTTCTTGATAATTTTTTTATTAGATAGTTGGGAAATGTGGGTTTGATGAACAAAACACTTAGTGATCATTCAAAAAAGTACTGTTGAGGGGCCGGCCCAGTGGCGTATGGTTAAGTGCGCGTGCTGCGCTACGGGCAGCCCAGGGTTCGGATCCCAGTCACGCAACGAAGCACCACTTGTCAGGCCATGCTGTGGCAGTGTCCCATATAAAGTGGAGGAAGATGGGCACAGATATTAGCCCAGGGCCAGTCGTCCCCAGCAGAAAGAGGAGGATTGGCGACAGATGTTAGCTAAGGGCTGATCTTCCTCACACACAAAAAAAGTACTGTTGACTGATAACCTGTTCGGCATCTGTGGGAGTCTTTGTCTGAGGAGTTGCTTCGGCTCAGGATGGACTGAGGGGTGCAGCAGGCTGGCTGTGGCTGCTCACTGTCCATCCACTCCACTAAGGATGACCAAATCCGGAGAATTCCCGTCTTCTGCTGCTGCAATGTAAAACCAGCAAGGATTTGTATTCATCAGCACCAAACTCACAATTGGAGTGTGTTCGCTCAGCCGCTTCCAGGGGCTTGAGGACAAAAGAACCTTGTTTCTTGTTTGGCTGGGAGGTCAAGGTCCACCACATTGGCGTGTGGGTTTTCCCTTCTCAGATAACTTTCCTGTGAAAGTTTCTTCAGTCCCCAGTACTGCGTCCTCCCTCCGGGCAGAAGCCGGTCATCATCGTTGGCAGGGACCTCTGTCGCTGTGGTTATGTACACAGAAGAGCATCAGTGCTCCCACAGGCCACACATTCTACCAGGCACCACGCATTCCACCGTCGGCAGAGAGGCCCTCTGGCCCTCAGCCTTGACTCCAGTCTCCGAGAAATAGCTTCCCGGGGCAGATCCGCCCTGTAGCCCCCTCAGCGTGCTCCTGAGGGGATCCTGTTAACAGGAGTCTACAGGATGCTTCTGAACACGGAAAACTGAAATGACATGTTACTATGCTAAGGTGACACCGCCAAACGCTTTTGCCCCAGACAAAACACACAGGAGTCCACATGGTCATTTTGTCTTTAGAGGGTGTCCACCCATGCTAAGTCACTTGAGTTGGAAATATAAATTTGTCTTCAGTCTTTGATGCAGTTTGAAGAATTCATGGTTGGCAACTGAGAATTCATCCGTGGCACCTACTGAGGGAGAAGGGGGGACGTCACCGCCACGGTAAGTATGTGAGAAAAACGGGAGACAGAGAAAGCCTGGCTGAGAGACCAGGGCCCTGATGAGCTGGTTGGCTTAGCCTCCCGTTCTGTTTGGTTTACCCACCAACCTAAGTCCTGCCACCACCAGGCACATTCTTTTCTGAGTAAAGGTCAGTTCTCATGGCAGATAAGAGCAGTTCAAAGTTCAAGACGTGTGCGTTGAGTCAAATCCTGGCTACAACTCCAAACCCAAATATCTGCTCCTACTGTTTGCTATGCCACGCTGCCACTGGAACACAGCAGTCAACAAGTTTCCAAGCTCTTGTCTCTGAAATAAACAAGTTTCATTTGAGGATCTCAAGAATGTGTCTATCCACATTCAGGAGTGTTCTGAGGGAAAGTAACCCCACACCCAGAAAAAGTAGAAACACCTGAAAAATCGTACTTTGAAAAACTTAAAAAGAAAAAGCAAACTCTTTACCTCCCAAACCCCCGGGTGGGGTGAGCGGAAGCGTGGAGATCAACTACAGGGTTGTTTTCACTGAATGTGTGTGTGCCTGCTCCCCCTCCAGATGGATGAACGTCAGCGAGAAGGGTGGAGCTGTCAACGTGCTCCTCAGTCAGATGACACCGCACAGAAACCGCCACGATTTCATCCCAGCAGCCCGGAGGTTTCTCTGCTCTCTCTGCCCAAATCATAAAACTCAGCACAGTGGTGCAGAGTCCAGAAGGATGGGGAAAGGGCTCAGAGTGAGGACGTGGGCTTAACCTGCCCCTCTCCATAGCCATTATCATCCCTGTCAATCATCTGCCAATCAATCCTAGACATGTGACAGCTCTCACCTTCTGGTTCTGAGAAATTGTCACTTTTATTATGTGACTTTTCAACGTTTTATAGCATGTCTCTTAAACCGGATTTTAAGCTTCCTGAGGAGACTTTGCTTCATGCTTCTCTCCGTCTTCCCCTGTACCAGGCTGTACCTGGCAGTACGAGGTGCTCGGTAACTTTCTATGTTAACTCTCTGGCTTTTCCCATCACTGTAATGTCTTCCTAAAGGGCACACTTCCTCGACACTCCTGACCTTCATGGATAAATTCTGTCTTGTGTTTCTCCCTGACCTCATTTTCTTCCTCACTTCCTCCTTGAGGGGACAAGGTAGGAAAGAAGTGGCAGTGGGCTCTGCAGGTGCACCAGGAGCTCCTGGAAACACAAGAATCTCCTCCCCTTTCCTCTGAAGTATTACTTAGCAGCAGAGGTGGATCTGTTCTCCAAGTTGAGTTCGAGAAAGAGTGAGAGGCTCTAGTAATCACCACAAGTTACTTAAGTCCTGTCTCCCCAGAAGGATCTCACCTTCTTGACGGTAGAAACCACATCTTACAGGCCACGGCCAATGCTGGGTTAATAAGTACACATGCATTGATCAACAAGCCCCCAACGCCCACCCCGTGCCACTGGGGTGAGGCATGGCTCCAGGAGGGTTTGGATCAGGTCAGAGCTGGGACAGGAGGGGGAGAAGGCAGCAGGAGGTGAGTGGGGTCCCCCTGCCTCTGTCCCACCCTGGGGACTGGGAAGAACCGGCAGCCTCGCACAGGTACTGCCCGCCTCCTTCCCACAGCATGTGCCTGGTTGCCTTGGCAGCAGGACCATTCCACGTGACACAGAAAGGGAAGGCGCTCTCCACACAGCTTCACGTCATTTGTTTTCAAGAGCAGGAAAAACGTCACTTACTGATCTGGGAAATAACTAATGCAATTATGTGTGTGTGTGCGAGTGTGTATTCAAGTGCATGTACATACAAATGTGAATTGATTGCACACATGTGGGTATATGTGAATCTGAGTGTGTGCGTGCAAGTGTGTGTACATGGGACTGTGCATGCCTGTGTGAGTGATACCAGCTCAAGACAAGGTTGACATAAGGGAAGCCATATTATAGAAAAGAAAAACTCTATTGTAACTTTGAATGACCTCTGACTAACCAACCCAGCTGGATATGCACCCTCCAGGAGATCTAACTGCTCTGTGGATTTTACGACCCCTGCTTGTGCATGTACCTCCCAGCTGTGATAAGATGATAATTTTGCTTTTTTGAGTTCCTTAGGAATGTGATGACCCCTGAACAGAGAATCTATGCTGATAGCCATCATCAGTGAAAACTGAAAGATCTGGTGTGGCGCTCCCAGTCTGTAACACCAGAAGGTCAACATTCCTAACCCCCTCCCCAATAACCCAGTGGCTTATAGAACTGCTGTAAGATTTCATGCCCCCTTAAGATGGTTCTTTTGGACATGAGTCGGCCATCTTCCCTCTTGCTAGCAAGCTGTAATAAAAATTCCTTTTTCTCCTACCACCTTGCCTCTTGACTATTGGCATGTCTTGCAGCGAACAGAAGGCCCCACGTTGGGCGATAACATGAGCGTGCATGTGAGATCTGGAGGAGCAGCCGTCCTTCCTCCCCAGAAGGAGAGCAGACAACGGCCCTGAGCTGCCATCCAGCCCTTCTGCTTGCTGCTCCCAGAGGAAGGGAAATTAAAAATGTAGCACATGTCCTGCTTGCTGTTAGCATTTTGCTCCAGTTTGCTGGGCTTTTGTTGAAATCACTTCTTTTTTCAGTGGTGTGAGGTCTGGGTTTTGTGATTAAGCATGAAGCAGATTTCTCTCTCCCCTGAGTGAGAGAGATGCCCATATGCTGCAGAACAACTCTATCACATGCTCCTTTGGTAGTCTCGCTGCTCCCAGCACAGAGGCCACAGCAGAGAGGTGTTTGTTTCTCAGAGTCCAGAGCAGCCATCAGTGAAGACTGCCACCAGTCTACAGGATTTACTCGGAAGGTGAAAGGCAGGTGCCTTGGGTGGCCTGCGAGCCAGGCTCCCACAACCTTCACAGATGAGAGGAAGAAGAACTGAGGAAAAGCAACAGATGGAGGCATGAGGTCGTTGCTTTTCAGTACTCGAAGAAATTAGGAAGATTTTCAGAAAATCAAGTCAGCAATCTGGAAAGCAAGCTCAGAATGAAATGTTGTGTCATTCGTGTCCTGAAGACAGTGCCTCCCCTGAATTCCTGCTTTCAGCTTTTAGGAACCATCAGCTCCAACCTGGAATCCTGTTTCCCTGTTGGTGTGTTGTTGGTGCTATTTTCTGTACTGAATTTCTGGGCATGTGCCGTGTAGATGCACACGTGGAGAGACCCCGAGGGACCCCTCTGCTCAGGACTCAGAAGCTTCCAGGAGAAAGAGCCAGAGGAGTTTGCTCTGCCGAGGTGCACGCCTTCCCCACCATCCTGCCTGTGTGGAGGATGTGTTGTTCCTCACCAGAGCCCGGCGTGTGCCTGTCTCTCCGGCGTCCACTTAAAGACGTGTGTCTCCACACTGAGTGGGAGAGTCTGTGCGGGTCCAGGGCACATCTGAGTCGTGTACTCAAAGTATGTCGTGTTGGAGTTGGTCCCCCACTTGGTGTTGTCAGCAGACAAGCCTTTGCTTGCTGTCAGATGAGGATGGGCCTCCTCTCTTGGCTTCTGCAGCCCCCCAGGGGGAATGACTGGTTCCATGCCCGGAGCTGGGCTGCGGTGAAATACTCTTCTCTCCTGCAGAGAAGGCAGGATTGTGCCCCGCCAGAGCGCTGAGCCACCTGTCTGACTACGCCTGCCCCAGGTGGCCTGTGAATGGCACTCAGTTCCCTCTCTTCTGGGCATTATGCACAGTGGTGGCGGAGCTCCCACTTTCCTAGTTTTCACTTCCTAGTGACCTGAGAGTTATGGAGAAGACCATCTTTCCGCAAGGACATTTCCCCATTGACCCAGTAGCCCCACAGAATCCCTCCATCTTTCTGAGGACAGCCTCTAGCCTGTGAACCCCCTGAAGGTCTCTGGGCCAGAGGTGGTGCTACTCTCACCTGGGAATGGGGTGTGGCTTGCGGGTCCACTGCTAACAGCGGTGACATAGGGCATCTCCAAGCAGAGGAGGGCAACAGCTCTTGCTCAATAAATTCACATGTGTGAAGGTTGTGCAGGTAATGAGGCCACATCTCTACATCCTGCTTTCCTCCTCTCCGGGGAGACAGTGCTGTGTCCAAACCAAAGCCAGCTGACTCTTCACAGCAGGATGAGACGAATCTAGGCAAAATCCCGTAAGCTCAGGCCAGCAGCTTCTGAGAGCTGGGAGCCCTTGCTCCCTCGATATCTGAATGTGGAGTCTCCCCTAAATCATGAAAGGCAGGCGGGGTTGCCTTCTGAGTTTCTGAGCGATGTGTATAGAAATGGAGTCCAGGTTTTCCTGACCACACTTCCCATGGGGGGCACCTAAGACCTAGCACAGTCCCCACGAGGCCCCGAGGGAGGAGGCAGAGCACTCACACTGAGAGCTCCCGGCTGTGTGCACTCCCGTACATACGGCCCCTTCTCCCAACCCCACAGGTCAGAACACAGGAAAGTCACTATCAGGCTTTGGGAGTTTTCTTCCTGTTAGTGGAATCATGGACCTACTATTTTGCTCAAGAGTTTCAAGGACGTAGCCATGGGATCATCTATGGACTCCATTTCTGCTGTCACCAGATGGGGACATTTTGGCAAATCTGGCTTTCATTGACCACTTAACCACCCATCAGATTTTCTGGGTCAATTAGTGAATCAGAGGCTTTATATAGGAAATCACTGCCTGTGATTTTTGAAGATAGCATTTTGTTCCAAATTTAAATGTACTCTTTTACCATTTGGCTTAGTGGAGAGGAAGCAGAGATGAGGGGGCATCTTTGAGCACTCTGCTTCCTTGCTCGTTTTGGGAGAGAGGGTGAATCCCCTCTGCCCTTTTCCTTAAGGTTCTTATGGCTGGCCAAATAATTAACAAGATAGGTTAGCAGGAGAAAATAATACCAAGTTTAATAACATGTATACGTGGGAGAAACTCAGAAATGAGCAACTCGTCCCTCTGTGTAAGTTGCCCACTTAAGTATTGTAGCTAAAGGCGAGGAACGTGTTGGGGGTGGGTAGTGGTCTGGGACTTCAGAGGGCAGGAAGACAATTCTTTTTAGGGTCATCTATAGATAATGTGGTCAGGGAGAGACAGAGTTTTTGATAAAAGGGGCTTGGTGCCTTTCCTATTGTAACCTCTATCCTGCATTATCTTTACAGCCATCATGATAATAACTCCTTCTTGAAACAGATCTTTCGTTTTAAATTCTTTAGGCAGTTCGGGAGGGGAAACTCAAATATTCTTCCTGAGTTCTCTGAGTCCTTATTGTCTTCGGCTCAAAATAATCCGCATACCAGAGCGGTGCCTCCTGGGGTAGCTTGCCCTGAGCACCATCACTCGCCACCCACCACACTTCCTGATTCGTCTTGTTAGGTGGTAAATGACTTAGCTCTAAGTCTGAATATGCCTCCCAGCCTCTATTAGTGCCTCCTTTTCATTGAAGCCCACGCTCGAGGACCTTCCCACTGCTTGCGGGAGTCTGTGATAAAAGCATACCATCTGCACAACCCAGGAATATATTTGAAGACCCAAAATAGACTTTCTGTGGTTTGCAGTGTCATGATGTGCTGTTGAAACCACCATGTGTACAAAGCCGACTTCTCAGTTTAAATGAAGCATCAGATTGGAGCATCTTCATTTTCTTACATTGAGTTTACTGCCAACATCTCTAAAGGCCAAAGCTCAAATTTCAAATATGACACTGCACGCTTGGTCTGAAATCACCTTGATAAGATTAATTCATATTCTTGTCATTATAAAGAAACTAGTGTTGAATTATTCCAAATACAAGATGTTGATACAGAGAGAGAGGACCTTTTTTACATCTATTTACTGTCGCCTCTATGTCTGAGTCTGTGTATTTGTTTTTTAAGCTGCATTATCTCCTTGGGATGGTCTTCCAACATCAGGTCACCAGGTTGTCTACCTTAAAGCCACAAAGTCTTTCTTGCAATACCATTGCCATAATCCTTGGGGGTCATGGGAAACAATGATCTGCAAGTCTGTCTGCAGAAGCGAACAAGAAGGATCTGAGCAGAAACACTGCCCAGGAACTCACCAAACACCGAACTGTGCCATGTGGCCCAAAGAACCCAGCCTTCCGCCAAGGAGGGAAACCTCAAACCCAAAGAGATCCCCAATGACACCCCCATGACAGGATTCAGGAGATCCAATAGAGAGCCCCGGGAGGAAGAACACCAGGACTCAGCTCCCTCGTGCAACAAATCCCCACCAAGAGCTGACTTGAACACACAGCTTACAAATGATGAGTATAAAGACCTCGGGTCATGATTTAAGGGGACAATTCAAATGTGGTCCAGATCGATAGAAGCCCTTCATGGAGAATCAGCAATAACATTCTTGGCGGAAAAATAGGCCAGAATAGAACTTCTCCATTCAAAGGTGAATGATAAGTAGGAACAGTCCAGTAAGGAACCTATAAAACATTCTTATCAGAAAAGGAAGGAAGGAGAAGGAGACAGAGAGAGAGGAGAACAAATGGATATTAACAAAACATGTGAAATACAGGAATATAAACTAATCCAGGAAAGAGAAGCTATTCTTAAATGAAACAGACACCTGGGCATAAGAAACAGAGTGTCTACAAAGGAAAAGATCACACAGCTGCAGACTTACCCTCACGATAACAGATGCCTGCAGGCAAAGAGACAGTGTGCACAGAGAAATGAGGAGGAGACGAGGTGACATGATGACCCACCCTGCCTGGATGTCATTGACATGTAAGAGGAACAGAATGACTTTATCAAATACAAAACCTTGGGAATTATAGCATTCACGAAAACTTCCTTAGAAATCTGCTTATTCATAGTGTAGTCCCATGAAAACAAAGAACTTACACTTTCTCTCCCTCTTCCCTTCTTCTCTCTTTTCTTTGATTTTCTTTAAAAATATGTATTCATTTCCTCCTTCCTTTCCTTTTTCTTTCCTGAGATAGTGGGACCAGTGGGCCCTGCAGAACCAAGAAGGTGATCAGGGCTGACGAGAAGGCTCTAAGACTCAGCAGATTTTACAGAAGGACCCAAGGACATAACAAGAACTCTGTTTTAGGAGAAGTGACGGAGATTGAGACCGAAATCCATTCCTCCTTCTGCCATAGTGACAGAGGTGGGGGGACCTGGCCACAGGGCTGGGCTTGTGTTTCTCACCCCCTTGCTGCTCCGAGAGGCCACGTGACTAAGTTCTCACAAGTGAAACACACCCAACCGACGGGTGCCACCTCTCCCACATTCCTAAGGGGAAGCTTCTGGCCCTCCGCATTGGAAGTTAAGTGTGGAAGGTGGCAGAGCCCCATCTTCCTGCTTCCCTAATGACCTCATGGAGCAGAGTTACCTGCAATTCTGGAGCACTCACCTTGGACGGCTAATTGAGGTGTAGACATGTTGTGTTGTCGTTTAAGCCCTAACAGTGTTGGATTCTTGGGTTACAGATCTACTTCAATGTTTATTTTTATCGAAGAAGCTAAGAGCAAGTTTTATGGTTAACATCTCTTTAAAAACATCCTGTACTGCAGAGTAGTGTTCATCTGGTGAGTTTATCCCCCCCGGCCCCCCCGCCCCGCTTTGGTACTGTGCCTGCTTTGGCTGCATGGCCTGTGGGGTACAGAAGCCCTGGCCCTACAGGCGGCTGCCGTAGACCTAGACCATAGCAAGCTTTTTGCTTCCTATGAGGCCCCCTGAACTCTGGCCGCCCTCCTGTCTCTGATGAGGGAAGAACAGGGAGGCTGCGTGGGGCTGGGGGAGGACACCTTCACTCCTAGGAACGTGTCCAAAGAAATATTCACCCAAGTTCACGAAGATTTACGTACAAGGATAGTCACCATAGCATTTTTACAATAGCAAAAGTTGGAAAAACCCACACGTCAATCAACAAGCGTTTGGTTAATAAATCATGGTAGAGCACAGCTAGTAAACAGAATGAAATAGATCAATAGTTACTGAGGTGGAAAGATGTCTAAGACATATTACTAACTAAAAAAAATGTACCTGAGTCATATGTATAACATGATCCGATTTTTATGAGAATTAATTCATGTGCTGTCTTTGTTTCAGCTGGGGCACAGAAAAACAAAACTGGAAGGACATTTGCCAGATGCTGATTGTGCTTCTTTGAATGGAATGTGGGCAGGGCAGTGGATGTTAAGGAAATCTTTATTTTCCCATCTTTTCCTACTTCTCTGTTGTTTGATTTTTTTCATTAGACTGTATTTATCGTACAGACAGGAAAAATAAGCAATAAAGAGAGGTTTTTTTAAACGTAAAGTTATCTTTATATGAGCTTTAAAATTGGTATTTTTCTTTGTAATAAGAAAAGATTGACCCTGACACCTCGGGCTTTATCTGATCTGTTTATCTACCCGGAATCTGCAGGATTATTACTGTTACACAACTAAACAGTGCCAAGTTCTTCCTCCTTTTTTTTTTTTTTGGTCTTTTTAGGGGAGGAAGGAGTGTGGGATGTGGAAAACACATTTGGTGAAGGACTGTTTTGTGTTGGGAAAGCATTAGTTTTGAACATACACTACAGGGTATTTTTATTCATAGAATATCACTCCGAAATCCAGAACTAATTTCATTTGTCATAGTATTTTGTACAAGTTATTTTTACTATAATAGAGAAAACCAGTGAGATAATTTAACTTCTTCACAGCCTTCCTAATCCTTACACAATACTGTCATGTCTTCTAAAAATGTTTGTGCAATGCACAAACAACAGGAGACTATTCACTTGGTTATATATACCAAATCAGTGTCAGGGGTTCGTGAACGTTGGTAAAACAGCCTCTCTAAGGCAACGCCATCGGGTCACCATCTTGAAATTGCTGGCTGCTGTCCTTCTCTGCAATGCCACTGCTGACGATGAGCCTCCAATCTGAGCTGTCACCTCAAGTGTGAATAGTCGTACTCCTCCTGTAGAGATGCTCCATCTTCTTTTTCTGTTTCTTTTTTCAGGATTTTAAAAACAGCCATTAATTTCCAGCAGGTCCAGGCAATGGGCACCCAGGAGCCTCCAATGCCCACGGCCCTTTCTATGGGCCCTTCTATGACACTGCCCCCAACACAGGGACCTGAAGAAGGGACAGTGATGCACTGCAGTGGAGTGCCTGCAATGTCTCCAGCGCTTCAGTCACTATTGAATTTAATGCCTACCGTACCGCCGTAAGATAACAACTATCTTCTCCTCTTTTCCAGGTGACGAAATTGAGACTTAGGGTGATGCCAAGACTCCCAAGATCACATGACCAGACCATGCTGGGGTTGAGATCTGAACCCAGGCCATACATTTCTGGAGACTGGGTGCTGAACTCCCAAGCTCCTGTTTGTCCAGGAGATGGTTACAGGTGGTGAGCAGACTGGAGGAGGACGAGTTGCCCTGCTGGAGAGGGACCTGCGTGCAGGATAGTCACTAACTGCCCGAGGAGGTCCTCTGGGGAGTTTGATGTAAGACATGCCAGGACACACCAGGCAGTGGAGAGAGATCAAAAAGGAAGTGAGTGGGCAGGAGCCACGACTGCGAGAAAGGAGAGTGAGCAGGGGACAGAGCGAGTGGAGTGAAAGCAGGAAGTCGAGGTGAGGTGGGAAAGGACATTGGAGTCACAGGAGACACCAGAGCCCCGAGGGAGGAGCTGGCACTCTCACAGGAGCCATCCTCGGAAACGCCACGTGGCGAGGTCCAGCAGTGTGGAGGCGAGCCTGGTTACCCACCATCCTGTCTCCACCTACAGAAGCACTTCTTGGCTAGGATGATCTGCTGCCCACGTGCTGGGCGGGAGCAGAGGAGAGAGAGCTCACCTGTTGGCTGAGCATCTTAGGTCACCTGGCCACACTTTCACTCCCGGGTGGCATGAGCCCCTCACATGCAGGAGCAGGGCGTTGCCTGCACACGGGGCTCCTCTGCCTCCCACTCCCCGTGTCCAGGGCCTGCCCTCTCTTAGCCTGGGGTCCTGCCCCTCTACCCTCTCCATCAGTGCTCTGGGTCTGTCTGTGGTCCAGGCACACAGCGGGTGGCCGGGCAGGTCCACTGGGACCCTGCTTTGCAGAAATCACGCTTAGGGAGACTGTAGGGGGCCCCCAACTTGGGTGCTGTCTGGATTCCCAAAGCCAACTTTACCAAAGTGTCCCATACTTTGGGGCTATGAGGCCCTGTTAATGGCGCTGATTCTTCAGTCTCCATCTGGTTCTTTTCTCTTGTCTTTACCAATTAGAACACAGAGGGGGGAAGTGTGAGCAGTCTGTCCCCCCACCTCCAGCCGTGGAGTCGGCTTCTCCTCCGCTGTCAGAACCACATTTTGTCCCATTTCTGTCCCTCCCTCAATAACCTTGTCCCCCAGGGGTTTTCTCCCCACTGCAGGGGGTGGGCCTGGTCATCCTGGGCTCCAGCTGGTCTCCATGGTGCATCAGAAACACCAGAAGGCTTGAGTCAGCGTGTATCTGGGCCCCACCCCAGGGTTTTGGCCTCAGGACCACTGACCAGCCACTGAACACCCGGCAGCTGCCTCCTCTGGGAACAGGTCAGGTCCTGCAGTGAGGACAGCCCGTCAGACCAAAGAAGAGGGTCTCCACCCCCAGTGGCTGGGGCAAGGCCCTCTCTGTGTGGCTGGCGTGAACGGGGCCACTACCCACCCCTGGCTCGGGACAAAGAGCACCTGATGACCTTGTTAAGCCGCTGAATCATCCCTCCGCAGCCCACGCCCACCCTGTGCTTCCCGTTTCCTGGTGTGTGAGGTCACACGTTTCCTTTTTTCTTTTGAAGCCAGTTTGAGTCAGAGTTTCTGTTTCTTGTGGCTGAAAGCACCACCTATTTCCTTTCATGGCTAAAATCCATTTCCCCAAAGTCCCAGAGCCATAAAATCAAGTGTGCTCCAGCCCATGGAGGCTTCCACTGACCTTCAGGGTGGAAGAAACCCCAGACCAGATGCAGGGGGCTCTGCGTCACCCATAGAAGAAAAAACAATGGATATCTGCTTAAACCCCAGCGCTTTTGTCTTAAAATGTCTTCTTAAGAACTGTTATCACATTGAAATGTTACTTCTTAGGACTATTAATAATATTAAGTCTATGATTCTGGCTCTATGGATGTTGAGATTAGGAGCTCTAAATAAGGATTTGTGACTAGCAATACAAATACATCTCACCTAACCTTATAAATATCCCCAGATTGGGGTAAGGTAATAGTCAAAATACTACAAACACTCAGAACGAGAAAACAATTCACATGCAAAGAAATACAAACTAAGGTCACCTCCAACTTCTGCAGCACAGCACACAGGCCAGGATGTAACGAAGCAGCATTTAAAGAGCTTTAAGGAGTGAAAAAAACGTGATCCTCAAAACCTCAAAGCCAGTCAAGTTTTGATTCCTGTGAAAAGACAGGCTTGTGTATTTAAAATTATACTCCTGCCGTTTGATCAAAAAAGAGAATTTAGCTAAAAGCAACAGGAATCATGTTAAATCCGAAAGAACTTACAAAGTATGTATCTTCCTGGAAAAATTTGCTTGAAAATACAGTTCAGCCAACCAAGGTAGAAGCAAAAATTAGCTCAAGAATGTGAAAGTCATACTAGAGAGACACTGGCCGAGGCCGCTGAGACCGGTTAAATTAAAAAAAAGCCCAAATCTGGTTGTAATACCAAGTTCCAAAAAAATCTACAAAATGAAAATGTGACTAAAAAAACCAATCAGGGACAGAAACCCAGATTAAATGAACAAAATTGGGAAGTTGAGGGTGGAGGGTGTGGGGTGGGGAGGGCAGCAAACAGCCTCTCTAATCTCTCTCCTAAACACACACACACTACTCACTTGTATGACGTTTCACAGGTGTAAGTTGAATAATCACTGTGAAACACTTAAATATTCTCACTATTTAAATTTAAAAATTAATTTAAAATAAGACGTGATCTCCGAAAACAATAATAGCAAAGAAAATATAGTCCATTTACATGGGTTCTATTGACGTGACGGAAGAAAGGGATGTCACGGGCTGCCGGGAAGGAGGTGCGTGCGATGAGAAGGCAGCCCTGCAGTCAGGGAGTATGTTTTATTCAAACAATTCACTTTACAATCTTGCTTTACAATTCAAAGCATGGTTCAAACTGTAGTGTTTTTTTTTCCATCACCACAATTTTAGCCGTATTTTCTTACCACATATAGCATCATTATCTTACTTTTTTCCTTAAATTGACGCACTTTTTAACTTAAAAACCTAACATATCCTTTTTCTTAAGCAAAATAACTGCCAAGTCATGGGTCTGTGGTATTTTCTTTTTCTTACTACACGTTAAAATAACTACTAAAATAAAAGTATTCATACACGTATATCCAAAGTTACTTCCTAAAATACCAATGATGTATATCCCACACCAGGGAAACACTTATCTAGCACCTAATAAATAATATTTGATAAGCTTAATCTATTTTCTTTTTCCTCATCGTCAATCAAAAAGCGTAGATGGTTTTAGCGATGCGTGGCTCTTGAAATGCGAGGTTTTACAAGCAGAGCCCATGACCCACCATCAAGAAGGATCACACTAAAAAGGTACACAAACATCAGAGCACGCCAATTCACACTGAGATGCAAAGATCTAGGACCCACCAGGTTCTCTCTGTTGCCTGCTGGAACCCACAGCTCTATACCTGAATACTAAATACTAGTGTTTAAAAGATCGCACACTGAAGTTTAAGAATTATAAAGAGTGAATAAAACATGCTCCCTGACTGCAGAGCTTCCTTCTCACAGCACACATCTCTTTCTTCTTACGGCAGCCTGTGATGTCCCTTTCATCTGTCATGTCAGTAGAACCCGTGTAAATGGACTATATATTCTTTGCTATTATTGCTTTTGGTGTTTGGGAAGATCACATTTTCTTACACTATTTTAAATTATACTAGTAAGTATGTGGTCATGCCCCCCCCCACACACACACAGCTCTGCTGTGGTCAATGACCTAGGAATTATCCCCCGAAGGGGCAGGGTACCAGGGCGGTGGTGTGGACGGCAGATCCCAGCTCACCCGCAACCTGGGCCCAGCTGTCATGGAGCTAGGCTGGGTTTGCGCTTGGCGTATGGAGGCTGACACTGTGCTCTGGCCCTCACACTCCATCATGGCCCTGTGTTGGCATCTCTGGGGACAACTTTCAGAAGGCTATGATCGCATTAGAACCCGCCCACCGTGCCAGAAAGAGTGTAGACTCAGGGAGCGGTCGAAGGGAAGAGAGGGTGTGTGTGTGTGCATGTGTGGGTATGAGAGTGCGTGTGTGTGTGTGTGTGTGAGAGTGTGAGTTCACGTGAGCGCACATGAGGGTGTGTGTGAGGGCGTGGCAGCAACAGCGGCCAGGGCAGCGTGGTGTCCCCAAGAAGCCGGGGCACAGGGCCGGGCACCTGCACTGACGGGAGAGCTGGGCCCCTCTGTTTCTGACCGAGCAGCCCTCTCCGGCTCAGGCCCTCGCCAGCGTGTATTTAACACCCTTGGTGGCTGCCCGTCCTGCCCGGATGCCTCTATCCTCGGGGGATTCTGTTCAGGTGCCCTTGTCTCCCGCTCGCCCGCATGCCCAGGTAAAGCCCCCTGTGAAAGGACATTCCAGCCCCTACTCAGATGCAGCTCCCAGGGGCCTCGGGCCTATTCAGGCCAAAGAAATTCAGGGCACTGTTTCTGAGGTTCTGCAGAGATTCTACCCGGGTCTCTGAAGCATCTGGATGTGGTCCGCTTGTCTTCCTCTGGTCATGGCCAGGCACCAAGGTGAGGTTCAGAGCTGCTGCGGTCACCTCAGGACAACATGGTGACCCCGAGAGACTTCCAGAGGGAGCAGGGCCTCGGAACCAGGGCAGCCCGCAGCCCGCCCACCCCAGCTGGGTCCCGCCACCACCGCAGTCAGAACTCCTGGTCTCGTCACAAGTACGTCCATGCTGAGGCAGCTTCAAACTCTCTCTCTGCTCTTGAAGGGAGACTTCAGGAAATTTCCAGAAGCTTCTTGAAGAGCAAGAAAGTTCCCTCTCAGTCTTCACTTTGTGGCTCAAATGTCGCCTCCTCAGAGGGGCCTTCTCTGAGCCTTCTTCATCATCGTATTTGTTCCCTTCACAGGCCTCTTTCTTGATTTGTAGGACAAGCCGCATTCACCTCCATCTGGAGGCCCTGCTCCGCCCACTCCCACCTCCCTCCACACATCTGCACACATCCACTCACCCCCAGATAGTAGAGTAACCTCCTCATTGGACTGCACACCCATTTGGTACTCACCTCAGACCCAAGGCGTAGTTGGTCTGAAATAGATATTTACGACATAAAGAAATAAGTGGGTAAATAAAAATAATTTCTCATTTGGTATCTCATAGTCTCATATGGTAAAAGTCTCATATGGTATCTTCACTTCACTATTCCATAGTTTATGTATGCATTCCATACATAAAATAAAAATGTAAAGAAATCAGAGTGAAGAGAAAGAAAAAAATAGCCTAGTGAGAGAAAACCAGAGAGAAGAATAGCAAACAAAAGAAATCCAAATAAGCTTCTACCCTGTTTCTGAAGTTGGGCCAACAATTTAATTAAGAGCTTCCTCGTTGCCAAAGCAAAAAGGAACACAAAATTGGTCAGGAGAACAATTACCAGTTACAAGATTTTTGCTCAATTTTGCTCTAAATACACTTACAAAAAGCTACCCAGAGAATAGTTTCCTCTGCACGGTAGGCTTTAGGGTGATTTTCTCTGCTTTGTACATTTTGTGCTTTCTAAACACTCTGGAGCATGTCTGTCAGACACTATCGTTTCCATGTCAGCCGTCTGTTGCTACTGTGATAACCATAAGAAGCAACCACGAAACCTCAGTGACTGAGATAACCACTTGCTTTGCTCATGAGTCTGCTGTTGTCCAGGCAGTTCCAGGATCTGGGCACAGGGACATGCATGTTTCTGTGTCAGCTGGGTCTGCTTGGTGGCCTTGCTGAGCCTTGCTGAGCCTGTCTGAACCAGCTGCAGACATGGCTCGGCTCCCCAGGGTCTCTCAGGCTCCAGCAGTCAGGCTCCCGTGCAGGGACACGGTGCTGAGGGAAAGTGCAGGTGCACGGGACCACTTAGGCCTCGGCTCAGAAAGACACTCACATTCCACGGCCAAAGCAAACCAGAGGCCACTGCGGATCAGGAATGGGGAAGGACATCCCTCCTATGAGCTGACGAGAGCAGAACTGCAGCCATCTTGCCAAGAGCGTGGAGACAGCAAGGTGAGGACCCAGAGCCAGGTTTGTGTTCAGCTACATTTGAGACTCAACTGCCGTTCCCAATAGCCATCTCGGCTGCGCCCGGAAAACCCACTTATCTGCTGCCTCAGTCTCCGGCGCAGCCAGGCGTGGCCCGATGGCCCAGCTCTGCCCCAGGAGACCAAGGAGAAGGGTGCTGCAGGCAGGTGAGATTCTGGGAATTATTTTTCCTCCCTGATAAAGAGAGAGAAAGAGAGAGAAGTACACCAAGAAGGCTCTCCCTCACCCCGCAGTCCCCTCCCTGTGTCTGGCCTCGGATGGGGCCCTGTGATGTTGTGATACCCGGAGGGCAGAAGCTGAGGTGCCCAGGAGAGTCAGGAGAACAGCCCCAGGCAGTTCCTTCCTCCAGACTTGCAGAGTAGAAAACCAACGCCTTCTGGTTTCACCCACTGTGAGTCAGGCTTTCTGTTACTGGGTGCCCAACACATGCTAAGTGACACAGCGTATCCTCCATTTACGTCCAGGAAAAAAAGTTAAAGAATAAGCATTGAAAATCAAAATAAATGTCCTCAATCTTACAAAGATGGTAAAGTTTCTAAATTATTGCAACAAAATGCAGAAGTTGCTCAGCAGTTTAAAATTTCATGCCCAGCCACAGTGTCCTACCATAGTGACCCAAAATGTGTGTAACTGGTTGACAGATTGTCCTGATTATTCCATTTTTTTAATTTTTAGAAAAGTTACTGTGTATTGTGCACATGTTTCAGGTACAGTTCCCTGCCAGTGGAGTTCTATAGAAACTGAAGGGGGGACGTAGGCTGTGACACCATCGGGCAGCAGAGGAAACGGGGCTTTGTGTTTTCTTCATCTCTCTTAGGTCCTAATGGTTATGGCCATCTGCCTTTGTCTCAGATCAAAAAAAGAGCAAAACAACTCTCTGGAACTAAAACTAACATTCTTGGGGCTGGCCCTATGGCCTGGTGGGTAAAGTTCAGTGCAATCCCCTTTGGTGGCCCGGGTTCACTGGTTCGGATCCCAGGCACAGACCTACTCCACTCATCAGCCATGCTGTGGTGTCAACCCACGTACAAAATAGAGGAAGTTTGGCACAGATGTGAGCTCAGGGCCAGGGTTCCTCAAGCAAAAAAAAAAAAAGAGGAAGATTAGCTCGGGGCCAGTTTTCCTCAGCAAAAAAAAAAAAAAAAAAACTAACATTCTTCCTTAGGGTCACTTTTATTCACACATGCAAGATGACCAAGAGCTGCAAGGAGCAAGGCGGAAGGGGTTGCTGTTGAGAGTCCTGAGAATCCCCAGCACTTGGGGACTGCGGGCACTGCCTAAGTTCTGGGACAGTCACCCATTGATGAAATGGCACCACCACACCAGGATCACACGGCCTGGAATCTCGACCACGTGAATGCGGTTCTGTTTTAAGGACTGCTAGGCCAGGCTGACAAGCCATACGAGTGTCATGCCCTGAGAGCTGTGGCATCTTGCTAAATTATGACATCAAGATGCACCGAAGCACAAAGGAAGGTACTAAAGCACTGTGGGGGAGGGCGGGCGACACCCAGGCACGCTCCCCGTGACATTCTATCACAGTCAGTGAAGCACGATGGGGTGTAACCAGGCCTGGTGTGCTCACCTCCAGGAGGAAAGGTGAAGGAGGATTCCTGTGTCTGCCTTTGCCAAAGCAGCCTGTTTTCTCAAACGGAATGTGATGGATGGAGTTGTGTCGTGTTGGCCTCCTTCTGCAGCACCAACCCAGGAGAATGGATTGGCAGTGGGCCGGCACCAGGGCTACCGGGCCTCACCTGGGAGCCCCTCAGCAAACCAGCAAGAACACTGCAGGATTCAGCACCAGAACTCCCCAATTCAAAAATGACCCAAATCTGCACATCTAGATATTCACCAAGGATGCGTGTCAGGCCGGAGCAGGCGCAGGGGATCTCCCGGATGTCTTCCTACATCCCAGGAGTTGCGACCCAAACAGCTACAGAAATATCCCAGAGCCAACCCAGTGTTTCTGCCCCATTCCCCCCCTTCCCCACCCCACCCGGGCTGACTTCCACCCCCAAAAGAACACGGCACAGCCAGCAGACGCCCCCAAGCACCAGCATCTTATCCAGACAGCACCTTCCCAGGCCAACTCCTCAGAGAGCACACGGGGAACTTCATTTTGGTGTTTCTTCCCTTCCAGGATAATGATGTTTGTGCTTTTTCCTGGGCATTTTTTGTGGCCCAGCTACAGGAACAGACTAAGCAAGAGAGCGTTTGGCACGTGCCCAGTGGCCTACGAATGGCCTCTCCTTTCTCTACTATCCCGTGGGGACAGAAGCGGGGGGTGCAGGCACGGGTGGGCGTTTATCGGATACGTCTAGAGAGCTCTTCCAAACCATCCCAGCCAGCCTTGACTTTTGTGTTAAGACTTGGGAAGTGAGAGAGAGAGACAAAAAGAGGAAGGGGGTTGGAGAGGAAAGCAGGTCTCAGAGCAGTGGAGTAATTTGGCCTAATTTATACAGCTCACAAGCATAGGAGATGAGATGACACACAGGTCAGTCTGACCCCAAAGCCAGTGCTCTTTAAATCAATGAGAGAAAAATAAGCGAGAGAATGGAGCTATTAACATCAATAACTCCAACTTTCTAAACTCCAATCTAGAGAAAATTGTGCAAATACCCTAGGGTCTACGAATTCCCTCACTCATTCATTCATTCACTCTGCGTTTGGGGAGCATCTCTCTGCATTCAGCACTGAAGGGATATAATCATGAATGATACCATGCCATCCCTGCTTTCAAAAGCTTAGGAGCTAATTGAGAATATAAGACTATCGGTTGTCCTTGACTTGCAGTGGGTTCCAGACCTCCAGAAGTTTATGAACCTCCTGGTTCGAGACCTCCAGAAGATTATGCAGCTCCTAATTGAGTCAGAATGTGGCCCCAATGACAAGGGCATCCTACTTCTCTGGTTATGCAGGGCTCATTCTGACTTCTCTCCCTATTTGTCTGGATTTGGATTCTCAACCTTCCTCTGAAAACTTGAAGCTATCCATTCATCTTTTATATATATTCCTAAAATGCTTTTGCCTCAACACATGGCTCTGGTATTTGAACCTTATACCAACCTGGATTCAGCTCCAGCTTGCCTTAACCACCTTGATCAATACAACCTTCCCGTTATTGTCCCAATGTCTCCTTTGCTCTCCAAATCTTGTCATCCTGCCTTTTCTATTGCTGATGTTAGACTAGAATAGAATAAAATACCACCATGGCAGATTCCATCTTACAAAGATGGCCAGGGCAATCGCTCCCATCTCATATGGTGACTTTGCTCCTCTGCCATCACTGGGTGGAATCCAGGACCCTCCCCTTGTGCCTGTCTCAACCAACAGAATGTGGTAGAAGGACACTGTGACTTTGGAGGCTGGGTCGTAAGAGAAAATAGAGCTTCAGCTTGGCTGTCTTTTTGGAACCCAGATGCCATGCTGTCAGGAGCCCAGGACACAAAGAGGCCTGCTCTGCAGGTGCTCTGCAGACAGGCCGGCTGAGGGTCCAGCCAACAGGAGCATCAGAGGCCTGACATGTGAGTGAGGAAGGCCTCGGATGCTACCGCACAAGCTGCCATTTGACTGTGACTACAGAAGACAGCCCTGCCTCCCTTCCCCGAGCAAAACTCGCCTCACTAGTCTCAGAATCATGGGAGATATTAAAAACAGGATGCTAATCATCCTACTAATAGATACTAACAATCGTGAGAGATACTAACCATAAATGATTGCGGTTTTTTTCCACTTAAAAAAAAAAAGACAGACTTCTGTAAAAAATCCAGTAACATAAACACGAGACAGGACGGGAAATGCCAGCCACGTGGTGCAGATGGGGTGACAGTGTCGGCTCATTAAAAAATGGGGATACAGGGCCCCACTAAGAGTCCCTTTTCTGATGTGAGGGCTTATCAAAATGAAAAGTCCTTCAAAGATATAAAAATGGCTCATTTGTTTTACGCACTTGAGGACTTGCTTTCATCAACTTGGTGTGAGACCAGACAGGCCTGGTGGGGAGGGTGGTGGGAGGTGACAGTAGGAACTTGAGAAGCAGAGCTGAGCATGGCATGGGGGCTGGCGGTGGGGTCTGATAGGTTTGGGGAGGGTGGGGACCCGAAGACGGGACTGTGTCCCAGTCCTCTCCATATTCCAAGCTGCTAGCCTGGTCTCTGGCACCTGGAAACTGCTTAATTTTTTTTTTAAGTAAACGCATTAAGTGTGCAAGATGGGAATAGCGTGGCACCTTCCTGGGCTCGTGAAATGCAATGACACACGCAGCAGATTTAAAGATCCAACTGGGTACGTACAGCAGAACCACTCCTTTACCTATTTGATCTAAATAGCGGCGTTCTCTTAGGACAAATTCGTGAAATATCCTGAGAGGCTAGGTCAAAATTAGTTCATGACTACTTTTTTATATACGAGATTTATTTTCAAATAGGTTTATTTCCTCCTTCAGATTAAAGGAGAAAGAAACTCTGAACCAGCCCATAGGTCACCCTACAACTTGGCCGGGAGACCATCAAGAACTGAACTGGATGGCTGCTTCCCCAGCATTTTGGAAAGGCCATTCCTGAGGGAACAGGTAGGGATAGTGCCTGTAAGAGGGCCCCTTACTCCTGATGGGGCTCGTCCCTTGTGTCACCATGTACCAGGCACAACACTAAGCCCGTAGTTTCTGTCCACATCCCACCCAAATCTCTCTCCGCCCCCATTAACCTCTCAGATGCACCAGTGAAGGCCTGGCAGAAGAGAGGAGGAATTACAGCTAAAAAGACAAGGAAGACGACAACCAGAAACATCCAGGGCAATGTCATGATCCAAAGAAATTCCCTGTGCCTGCAGCACACCAGCCCTGCCTGTCGCTCCAGTGCCGTCACGTGATGGCTTAAGGCTCCTAAATATCTTGCCCATCTCCTGGATGATGAAAGCTTCTCAGAGAGAGAGAGAGAGAGAGAGAGAGAGAGCTCATGCCATTGCCTCATTCCAGTTTCAATCCTATTTCTGTAGGTTCCATCCAGCTGGAATAATACACATGCACGCTGGAGATTCCTTTGAGTGTCAGCTTTTCATGAATAATCAATTAGCATCATTAGGAAGGAATGTGCTCTCACGTCGACACACGCTCCCACGTCCCTATGCCTGCTCCCTTCGGGGAGGGACTATTACCCCGGGCTCTGTGCAGCTCAGTGCTTCTAAAGCTCCACTTTCCTGAGGACTCTGTCCCCGTTCAGCACGGCGCTTCAGACGTGGGCACCGGCCAGGATGCGGCAGGGGCAGAGCCACCGCAGGAAGATTCAAGAGCAGCTCTTTCCCTGCATTTCAAGGAAAAGCTATCAAAGCCACACGTCAAGTAAATAAAGTCCTCACCATTTGGAATTTGCATAAAACCAAGGAAGGAAAGCAGAATTCTAGAAAGTTCGTCATAAATTTGAGTATAATGACAGGTTTCAGGGGATTCGAGTACTGTTCAGAACTTTTATGATTGTCAAAATGATGGCATTATTATATAGAAGCAATAATCAATATGACACAACCAAAATTAAGCGGAAATGTCAGGTTTCAATGTGCAAATTGAATAATGTGCACCAAGTCTTGATAATTGAAATTTCTCAATGAAAGATGAAAGATGAAATGCTAAATCTAATCAATCTTTTTCGAAATTAAACTTTTTAAATTTGAGCCAATGGCAAGTGGCAGGCACCTCTTGGGTCGCCTAAATCCAGTCTATTAACAGAAGCTCAGAAAAAAGTGAAGAAGTGAGGTGTAACATGGTGGGAAAATTAGCTGACTGTTTCATGCTGACTTTTTGCAGTCGAGGACTGTGTGGCAGAGAACAGACCACACGTTGCGGGAGTAGGAGAGGGGGTGGTGAAGGTCTGGCCCCAGACCGCCCTCTTAAACAAAGGACAGAGTTACTCCCACCTGTTTGCTGCCGGCTGTTTCGAGGCTGGGCTGGTTCAGTGTGGGTGGGTGCATTTCCCCTCCCGGGGATGGGTTGAGGGTGTGGTTGCTGAATGCGCCTTCTCTTTATTTCCTCTGTAGCTCACTTGTCAACCTTTCCACTTCTAGTTACTTTCCCAGCCCGATCACTTCTTGCTGTATGCAGTAGATATGGCCCGAATGTGCACTTTCAGTTCAGCTGACGAGTTTAGTCCCCTAGTCACGGCAGGCACCTCACCAACATTTGAGGTAGTATTCTCCCATTTGAGGGTGAAAGGCCCTAATCGCAGAGCCGCCACATAAATGGCAGATTTAGGATTGGAATCCAAGTCTCTTTTCTCTAAATCCACAGCTTATTTCTGTTATAATTCACTAAGTGAATTCGTGTGATTGTATTCATTCAGTGCATACTTATTGTCTACTGCATACCAGGCACAGCTGTGAACACAATAGAATAAAACCCCTCCCCTCGTGAAGTTTACACACCAGCGAGAAAGACAGGCGAGGAGCGTGAAATAAGCACAGGTATGGGGTGCAGATGGTGACACAGCCCATAAAGCTGGGGGTGGGGGCGAGCAGGGAGGGTTGTGATTTTAAACAAAGTGACCAGGTAGCCCTCTCTGGGAAGGGACAGCTGAGCAAGGACTTGAAAGTGGGAGACTCAGCTCAGGATTTGTGGGGAGGAGCCTTCCAGGCGAGGGAGGAACAGCACCAGGCCCGGGCTGGGAGGCGGCCAGGTGCAGCAGGTCAGTGTGCAGGGGAGGGAGGAGTGAGGAGGGGCGAGCAAAGGGAGGCCAGGTCAAAGAGGTGAGGCCAGAGGGGGCCAGGCAGGTGACAGCCATTGGGGTTCACACTGAAAAGAAGGGGGAGCCATTGGAATGATCCCCCTGCTGCTCTGCGGAGGATAAACTCGAGGGAGGCAAGGCCTTATGCAGAAAGACCCACAGAGACAAAAAAATGATGGTGGGGCATTGGGGGCAAGGTGGGAGAAGCATCAGGTCTGGAGCTGAAATGAAATTGGAGCGACTTTCCCAACAGCCCTGATGTGGGCCTGAGAGAGACAGGGACCCAGAAGGCTCCCAGGCCCCCACCTGGGCCGCTGGAGGGGGGCTCCAGGGCTGGGAGGTGGAAGACCATGGTGGGGCTGGGGGTGGGCTGAGAATGCCTTAGAGAGCCTGTGAGGCGCCCCAGGGGAGACACGGAGGAGTGAGAGGACCGCCAGGGCAGAGGTATGGGGGCCATCAGCCTCTAGAGGGGGTGTCAACTACACCAGGGAGGGAGGAGAGAAAGGAAGTGGTCGAAGACCAGTAAGAGGTCAAGGAGACAAGAGGAGACAGCCAAGGGGACTGAGTGTCCAGGCGGGCGGCAGCCACACGGGGACGGATATTGGGGCAGAGAGTCGCCCACGAGCCCAATGCCGTTGATAAGTCCCGAAAGAGGAGGCCTAGGAACTGACTGTTATGGAAATTACCTTTACATTTTACATTATTTAAAATACACTGAGTGCGGGCCGGCCTGGTGGCGCAAGCCGTTAAGTGCGCGCACTCCGCTGCAGCGGCCCGGGGTTCGCCAGTTCGGATCCCGGGTGCACACCAACACGCTGCTTGGTAAGCCGTGCTATGGCAGCGTCCCACATAAAGTGGAGGATGACAGGCACGGTGTTAGCCCAGGGCCAGTCTTCCTCAGCAAAAAAAATGAGGAGGATTGGCAGATGTTAGCACAGGGCTGATCTTCCTCACAAAAAAAATAAAATAAAATAAAATAAAATACACTGAGGGACCGCCTCCAAATGTACCCAGACCACGGAACCATCATCCTGCAAAACCTAATCAATAATCAATAAGTAAAAAGCAGTTTTAAAACACAATAGTAACATCCAAAGGAGATGAGACTATAATTTCACGCCATTACCTTTTTAAAGTGAAGTCCGAGGGAAAAGTATAGGAATCGAAAAACAGCTCCTACACCGTGGAAACAAAATCGTGGGGAAGAAGGTAAGTGGACAAAATTCTGACAATTTACACTAATAAACCTAAATTTGAAAAGAAACAATCAGTGGGCAATTTAGGGAAAATATATGAAAATCTTCCCAGGCCTCAAAGTCCTACCCCATCTCCCACGCCAGAGCTACAGAGACTAGCCTGAGAAAGAGCAGGACACGATGGCAGAATGATGGCCATTACCCGGCGTGGAAAGTTCTGACAGCTCGCAGACCAGAGTGGAGGAAGGAAATGGAACAGAAGACTTGCGGGAGCTGGGAGCCCCGGCGAGGATGACGGCCCACGTGGAAACACCCCAGGTGAGGCTCTGGCTGGGAGGGCAGCCCATCCTAGTGGACCCTGAGGGCACCACCTGGGAGAATAGGCTATCATACGCCGTGATCCTGGACTCCTCACACAACTGCACAGACAAGAGCAGATTTCAGCTTCAGGTTCCACTTCCCCCAGCTATACCTTCAAGCAGCCGCAGAGCAGGGAGATCACAGAACCCAACCCTCAAAATGGAGCTTCACATTATATCTAGGCATCTGGATGATTCAGAGAGAGCTGTCCACATTAAGTGAGCAAGAAAGAAAGGAAGGAAGAGAGAGGGAGGAAGGGAGGATGGGAGAGAAGCGTGGGGACTCTCCCTACACATCACCACTGTACAGAAAGAAGCAAAAGAAGCAAAGGAGAGAGAAATCGCATCAAAATACAAAGGTGCAACGTACTCTGAAGACATACTCCAAGAAATAGAAAAAAAGTTTCAATAATAAATTATCTGAAAGTTAGCCAAAAATAAAGAGAACAAGAAATCACTGAGAAAAGAATTCAAAGATGAAATGAGACAACAAAATAAAATGAAAAGAAAAATTGCAAACGGATTGAGGTCAAAAATTCATCATTAGAGAAGTAATGTCTGTATTTGAAACCACAAGGGACCAGATAAACGCAGCGGGCGTCTAATGAGTTGCACGGAGGACAGGCTGCTATTTGCGGAGAAATTCACGCGATGAGACAGACAAGAACAACACCAAGAAAGTCAGGGTTGAACCCTGAGAAAACGGTGTTTCTATAGGTTTAAAAATGGTCAGAAATGGCAATTTCATATGGTTCAGCCTAATTAGACACACAGATGAGCCAACCATAAGGGCAATTGGTGTATCAGAAACAGAAATAAATAGAACAGACAAAATAAATTATTGAAAAGATTTTCCTAAATGAAGAAAAGCCAAGCATGCAGATTAAAAGGGCACTTTCTCCTCTTCCAGGAAAAATAGGTTCTCAACCATTGCTCACTGAGACACATCTGAGGGAAGTTACTGACTTGCAGGGATAAAATGCATGGTCTGAGTGTGCATGCAGAAAGGTCGACGTCTTTGTCACCCACACAGAGGGAAGACCGGGCCGGCCCCAGGCTCGTCCCCAGCCACACGCAGTGCCAGAAGACCAGCTGGCATCCGTGCCCCCAGCAAAGGCCCCCCAAGAATCCTCATGCCCTGCTGAGGCCTCTTTCTCATGAGTCTTCTTGAAAAAAAATACTGGATGTCAAAAATTTAGCCACATGGCAGTTGAATCAAAAATTTTTAAAAACTTAGAATGACAAGGCTGGCCTAAAAGGACGCTGAGTCTATTGGAATACAGGAAGGACTACAACTTTATACCGTGGGGACTGTGGACACAGAACAAAATGTGGATGATACAGACCACGTCTGTAAAATGGCAAAGCCAGCAAGAGCCGGGGGGGGGGAGGGGGGGGGCGCGGGGCGGGGGGACGGACGTGGGCGGGAGAAATGCAAGCTGGCAAAGAGGAAATCAATAGACATTTTTTAAGTTGTAACATTACATTTTTTAAAAATTTAAAAAAGAAAGTTGACCCTAACCTCAACTTTTTAGCTTCACTCTTTTGATCCTTAGAGTTTTTAGGAACTAATATCACTTATAAGAAAACATGTATCTTGGGCCAGCCCCGGCAGCCTAGGGGTTAAGTTCAGTATGCTCCATTTCGGCAGCCCGAGACAGGTTCCCAGGCGTGGACCAATACCACTTGTCTACCAGCAGCCATGCTGTGGCGGTGGCTCACATACAAAACAGAGGAAGACTGGCAGCAGATGTTAGCTCAGGGTGAATCTTCCTCAGGAAAAAAAAAAATGTATCTTTACTGACACATTTCCTTCCTTTCCATTTTCTTTAGTTAAATACAAGTAGCATGAAATCTAATAAGTGACATATTTTAAAAACAATTGATCTCATTTTTGTAAAGTGATTTCTATCTACCCTCATATGAGAATATATGCATTGAGAAATCTCTGAAATGGTGCTTACCAAGCATGAACAGCAGTGATTTCTGGGTGACGAGATCTGGAGTGAGTTTTTGCTTTTCCATGTTTACAGCATTCTCGTAGATACGGCAGCTATTTTTGAAAGAGAAGAGACTGTCCATTCGGGCCGTGGTCCCCGGCCTGGCTCATCATCATGCTCGCCCGCGATTTCTTCAAGGATCAATGTGGTCCTCAGGGGGCTGACCTGCTAGGCGATGGCCCTCGCTGCTCCACCTCTCTGTCAACATCGAACCCTGTCATCTCCATCCAATTAAAATCATCTGAGAAGATACCTCACGGTCAAAAATGTCCTCCTGTTAAGCAAAAGATGGTCATTACCCCAGTGGGATAGTGATCAGTGAAGAGGTGGCCCAGCTAAACTACAGTGCTTAGAACAGAACAAAGTAAAGCAAAACCACAAACGGCCTTTGGTGAAGTCATTATGATTCGCCCACAGCAGCCTGGCCCAGGAGCCCCTGGCCCTCTTCCCCCTTCTGCCTTCACGGAGGTAATGGGCACAGGCAAGCCTCACAGGGAAGGCACCTGCTTAGAATGGGTGAGGCACGCTGTTAGCACAACACACACTCCCCCGCCGAGGCCCGCGGAGCCCCGGCTCCTGCAGGTCTGGCGCCGGGCACACCAGGGCAGATGGGATGGTCTAGCTGGGCAGACGGCCAGACAGTCCAGGTAAACAGGCCACAGCTGAAAGCATATAACACACCCACGGGCTCCAGCTTCTCCTAACAGGGCAGCCCAAGATGAGTCCACAAGGACAATGGAAAGGGGGCAGTCTGGAGAGAAAGAAGAGACCCCACCGAGGGAACAAGCAAGGGGGAAGCTTTCTATCTCACACACAGTCAGGAGCTCGCTCCAGGCGCCCACTACCACGTATCCAATAGCAATTCTTCTCTTCCTTTGAGTCACAAAACTCTTGTAAGTTGGAAGCAGAAACATGCCTTCTGTGAACTATATTTCCCAGCTGCAGTAAGGATGGCCATGAGCAGTAAGAAGCTGTTAAGTGGGGCTTCCAGGAAAGCTGTCTAATGGGGGCTAATTCAGCTAGATGGAGTGTAGATGTGATGGCCACAGCTGCAACAGCCATTTTGCAACTATGAGGAAATTTGGATCCGAAAGACAGAAAAGGCCTGGATCTCTGGAAAGGAAGGGAGAAGAGAGGTGTAAGAAACCGACTCTAGACAGCCTACCTGCAGATTTGTTTTATGTAAAAGAAAAGTAAATCATTATCTGGTTAAAGTCCCTCTTATAAGTGTTTTCTGCTATGTGCATCTGAACTTAATCCTAAGAGATACAGCTAAAAAATCCTATTAAAAAGTCAGCTATTTTTAACACGATTACTAGTACTCCATTCCTCATTTATTTCTCTCTCCCTAAACTCCTACAGTATTTATACTTTGCACTAAATAATTTAGCCCTGAATTATATGTGTATTTATTATTTATTAACTAACTGCATAATAGATTATTCCTGTCTTACCATAGCATCATAAGCTCTGTGCATGGAAATGAATTTGCACCAGCCTGGCTGGGTGCCAGGCGCACTGCTGGCCTGGCTGCACTGGCTCCCACAGTGGTGTTGTCTCCTCACCTCCTTATTCATTACAAGCCCTGCTAAGAGGAGGGGAAGCACGTCGTCACGTCATCTACTCTCCAACCGGTGTTGAAGGTATTTTCATGTGTTACGGATGAAGAAATGAAGGTTTAGAAATATCAAGTCACATGCCCGGGTCGCTCAGCAAAAAGAGGGTTGCAGCGAGACTCAAACGCAGGTGTGTGTGGCTCCCTGGCGAGGCTGGTCCATACTACTCGCGGCCTCGTCCCTGGGACCCTGGCTGCCCCTGCCCCTCAGGCCCTCACTTTTGCTCTGAGGAAGAAACACGCCAGATGAGCTTTTCTTTAGAGGGTAGAAAAAGTTAAAATAATGTCTTTTTTATTCTTTTACGTTTGATCTAAAACAGATGCTAAGCCTGAGTCCTTGGCGCTGCCACGACAGGCGAAGGCAGTGGTGGTCTCAGGAGGAACGAGAAGATCAGGTGTGCGTCCCTCATTTTGCTCGGATGACCACAGCGAGTGAGCGTGTGCAGTAAGTCTGCAGAGATGACCCTACACGTTGTCCCCCCGCCCATCCCCTGGCCAACTCTCCGCCCTGAGGGGAGCCGTGAGCTGATGCAATCCAGCCACCAGCATCTCCTCTCACAGGTGAGCTGAGTGGTCCCACTGCGGTCCACCGTCCACCTGTGAACAAGCCCCGCGCTGGAAATCTGGGCGTCTCCCTCACCACCTCTGCAGCACAGCCAGACAAGAGGCAACGGGGAAAGAGGAGAGAGGAGCCTTTCCTCGCCCTCTCCCCTCCCTCGTGGTCTTCCACCAGCCTCTCCACAAACCCACAGACTCCCCCTGACCCTCCTGCTCCCAAGGCGAGTGCCACCTCTGCCTGCTGCTGCCCCAATTCGCCTGCTCCCCCTGCTCTGTGGCCTCGGGGCCGAGACTCTCTCGTGTTATCTCTGTTCCTCACCGTTTGTCACACTGCTGTCTACACAGCAGAAGCTCCGTAAAATGTCTGTCCTTTGACACACCCTAAGGAAGCACCAAGACACGGCTGCGGATAATTCCGGGCTCTGCAATTCCCCGCGTGGTTGGGCTTGCCCCTAGAACATGTGTTTATTATTGTTGTTGTTGTTATTATTGGTTATATTAATTTCCAGAGTGGCTAATTTTCTGCCAAGTTTTAAATTTAATAATAGCTTTTGGAGCAGAAGTTCAAATTCTTTCTCCACGTCCTCTAGGATCGCTGATGTTGACTTTTCATCTCCTTGGGGCTCAGCCTCCAGGTCCCTGTCCCCAGGATCGCACCTCAAGCCTGTGGGCAGGTTTACAAAATGGAAAAGAGAAGCATTATTGCTGACTCAGAAGGATTCTTCTAGAACTTGAGGGAAAAGAACAAAAATGAGAGAAAATCCTTCAAAAACGAGACCTCGTCAGGGGACTCTTGCTGCTAGAGCAGAGCTTGTTTGAGGGTTAAATGGATTGAATTTTGTCCTGTTGTTAGGCAAGCCGCGATCCCACAGTGGATTAGGGGCCCCACAGAACCCCTCTCCCATGGGGAAGCCACTCTGTGGAGTTTGAATAGGACTGAACCCACTTTCCCTCCACAGCCATCTGTTGGGGTCACACATGTCCACGTCTCCAGCCACCGCCTGGGTTCAGGGCTGGGTGCACGCTCACCCCTCCGGTGCAGATGCGACCCCAAGAAGACAAAGCCCTCTTTCTCTGGAGGGAAGCAGCAGGACCATATCTGCAGATGTTTACAGAATAAGACAGTAAACAGGGAGAAACCATCAGGACATGGAGAGAGGCAGAGCAAGTAGTGTTTGAGCCTCTGGATTAGGATTGCCAGATAAAGGACAGACAAGATGCCCAGTTAAATTTGAATTTCAGATAAAGAACGAATATGGGACATACTTACACTAAAAAATTATTCATTCTTTATAATTTAATAATTTAACTGGGTGTCCTGATTTGGTTTGGTTTTGCTTTTGTTTTTTGCTAAATCTGGCAATCTTACCCTGGATCCACCTGTGTCTGAAGCAAGCATGGCCTGGCCTTCCCAGTAAGGAGCTGAGTTCTCTCAGTCACAAATGAAGGGGCTTCTCTGGTCTGTCCTTCTGTGGAGAGGTATCTCCCTCATGAACAGGCAAGGGAGGAGATAATTATTCCAGCGGTCCATGAGTGTCAACCTTGAAGAAGAGAGATGACACGCTCTGCCATGTTGCTGTTCCCATAAATGGAGAAGTGTTAACTCTCCCAAAGCCTTTTGAAAAGAAGAGAAGACAGGAAGACATTCTTTAAAGAGGAACTCTTAATCATCCTATGACAGGAATAAAATCTAATTTTCATGGCAGTTTCTATCTGCCAGACAGGCGTCTAGATTTTAACTCCTTATAATTCCCAGAAGGTGAAGAATTGTGAGTTTTATGTTGATTTAAAAATTTATATTTGTACCCCACTTTATTCTTTCAAGTGTTTGGTGACTTTCCATCCTCCCTGAGCTGCCCTGAGCAAACACACAGAGACAGGATGATCATGATGGAGAGCCCACACCCTGAAGTCCAGCCATCTGAGTCAAATATCGATTCTGCCATTTATTAGCATGAGTGCGACTCACTGTCCTCCCCAAGCCTCAGTGTCCTCACCTGTGAAGTGGGGATGATAGCAGTAAGGCATGTCTCATTTTGTTGTGCTTCACTTTATTACACTTTGCAGTTACTGTGTTTTCTACAAATTGAAAGTTTGTGGCAACTCTGCATGGAGCAAGTCCATTGGCGCCATTTTTCCAACAGCATTTGCTCACTTCATGTCTCTGTGTCACATTTTGGTAATTCTCACAATATTTCAAATGTTTTCATTATTATTATATTTGTTATGGTGATCTGTGATCAGTGATCTTTGACGTGACTATTGTAATTGTTTTAGGGTGCCACGGACATCACCCATACAAGATGGCGAACTTAATCCATAAATATTGTCTGTGTTCTGACTGCTCCACTGACCTCACCCCACCCGTCTCTCTCCCTCTCCTCAGGCCTCCCTATTCCCTGAGACATAAAAATATTGAAATGAGGCCAGTTAATAACCCTCCAATGGCCTCTAAGTGTTCAAGTGAAAGGAAGAGTCGCACGTCTCTGATTTTAAATCGAAAGCTAGAAATGATTAATCTTAGTAAGGAAGGCATGTAGAAAGCCGAGATAAGCTGAAAGCTAGGCCTTTTGGACCAAACAGTTAGCCAAGCTGTGAATGCAAAGGAAACGTTCTTGAAGGAAATTAAAAGTGCTTCTCCAGTGAACACGTGATTGATAAGATAGCAAAACAGCCTTATTGCTGATATGGAGAAAGTTTTAGTGGTCTGGATGGAAGATCAAACTGCCACAACATTGCCTTAAGCCAAAGACTAGTCTAGAACAAGGCCCTAACTCTCTTCAATTCTATGAAGGCTGAGAGAGGTGAGAAAGCTGCAAAAGAAAAGTTTGAAGCTAGCAGAGGTCGGTTCACCAGGTTTAAGGAAAGAAGCCGTCTCCACAGCACAGAAGTGCAAGGGGAAGCAGCAAGCACTGGTGCAGAAGCTGCAGCTAGTCGTCCAGGAGATCCAGCTGAGATCGCTAACGAAGGCGGCAACAGTAAACAGCAGATTTTCAACGTAGATGAAACAGCCTTCTATTGGAAGAAGATGCCATCTAGGACTTTCACAGGTAGAGAGAAGTCAATGCCCAGCTTCCAAATTTCAAAGCTTTTAACGCAGCTGGTGACTTTCAGTTGAAGCCAGTGCTCATTGACCATTCTGAAAATCCTAGGGCCCTTAAGAATTATGTTCAATCTACTCTGCCTGTGCTCTACAAATGGAACAACAAAGCCTGGATGACAGCACATCTGTTTACAACATGGGTTACTGAATATTTTAAGCCCACTGTTGAAACCTACAGCTCAGAAAAAAAGATTTCTTACAAATTATTACTGCTGATTGACAATGCACCTGGTCACCCAAGAGCTCTGATGGAGATGTACAGTGAGATTAATACTATTTTCATGCCTGCTAACACAATATCCACTCTGCAGCCCATGGATCAAGGAGTAATTTCAACTTTTAAGTCTTATTATTTAAGAAATACGCTTTATAAGGCTATAACTGCCATAGATAGTGATTCCTCTGATGGATCTGGGCAAAATAAATTGAAAACTTTCTGGAAAGGATTCACCATTCTAGAGGCCATTAAGAACATTCATGATTCATGGGAAGAGGTCAAAATATCAACATTAACAGGAGTTTGGAAGAAGTGGATTCTAACCCTCATGGATGACTTGGAGGGGTTCAAGACTTCAGTAAAGGAAGTAACTGCAGATGTGGTAGAAACAGCAAGAGAACTAGAGTTAGAAGTGGAGCCTGAAGATGCGACTGAACTGCTGTAACCTCATGACGAAACTTTAATGGATGAGGAGTTATTTCTCATGGATGAGCAAAGAAAGCGGTTTCTTGAGATGGAATCTGGGGAAGATGCTGTGCAGATTGTTGAAATGATAACAAAGGATTTGGCATATTACAAAAACTTAGTCGAGGAAGCAGCAGCAGAGTTTGAGAGGGTTGACTCTAATTTGAAAGAAGTTCTACTGTGGGTAAAATGTTATCAAATAGCATCGCATGCTGCTGAAAAATCATTCGTGAAAGGAAGAGTCAATCAATGTAGCAAACTTCACTGTTGGCTTATTTTAAGAAAGTGTCAAGGCCACCCCAGCCTTCAGCAACCACTACCCTGACCAGCCAGCCGCCATCAACATCGAGACAAAATCCTCCACCAGCAAAAAGATTACAACTCGCTGAAGGCTCAGATGATGGTTAGCATTTTTTTTAGTAACAAAGTATTTTTTAATTAAGGTATGTACTTTTTTTTAGACATAACGCTATTGCACACTTAATAGACTACAGTATAATGTAAACATAACTTTTATATGCACTGGGAAACCAAAAAATTCACGTGACTCATTTTATTCTGATATTTGCTTTATTATGGTGGTCTGGGACTGAACCCTCACGATTTCTGAGGTATGCCTGTATTGTGTTTTGATATCTCATAGGGCAAATTTTCCCTTTTAGTTCTTTTTCTTGGCTATTTTTGCAACATAAGTGCACCTTGTGACACTCCTTGGTTTTACTGATCTTAAACTTTTATTCAGCAGTAACATAATACAATAATCTTTCATCCTAGTAATTTACCTGTAATTTACATATACTGTACTTAGAGCAATTCTGTAAAGTGTTTTCAGATCCACGATCTTCTTTGATTTTTCACAAGCAGTGCGTTATTACAATCCTCATTTTTACAAATGGGAAGACATACAGAGAGGCTGCGTAAATCGTCTGTGGTCATACGGAAAAGACTATTAAATGGCAGAGGGAAACAAGAACTCAGGACTTTGGGCATTTGGTCAGCCCGTGCTCAGGGCAGCCCCACCCTTCCCCACCATCATCTTGAGCTGGTCAACATAGTTGAGCTCTGCTTCAGCAATCCATTAAAATGAGATGCTCACCAGCATCAAATTTTCTCTATTTTGGTAAATTATACTTTACTGTGGATTCAGCTGTTCTCTGGGTAGGCGTATCCTGGTACAGAATCAAGGCCCTAAGCCCACATTATCATCTGTGTTACTCCATGCAGAACTGTCCAGTTCTGTGAATCTAGCCCCTGGTCTATTTTCCCCCAGGGCCATGGGAAGCAGAGATGCTGGTGGGCATCGCTTCCCCACCCGGCATGGCTTCCGTTTACGTTGCAGGTTACTGAGCCGTTGCTGAAAATTGCTCAACCATTTACAATCTGTGTGTCTCCATAGGAAACGCACAGAGAAAATCCAGAGTGATGGGCAGAGCAAATTGGAGCCGGTGCTCGCCAGTTCTCTCCTCATCTGCAAATACGTTAGTGAGAAGCCCAAAGCGGCCTGGCCAGTTTCATTAATCCAGCCTCACAAAGAGAGATGCTCATCCTAGAGCAGAAATGGGAGACTCAGATTTCACAGCTGTTTGTTTGGCTAGAATTTACCCTGAGTTCAAAAGAAGAAAGGAAATCCTGGCTTAGGAACTACGATTTTACAGGACAACACCTTTCCAATTGTGACAAGATGGGGCGTTATTGACCTGATATTATCAAAAACCCAGATATTATTTAAGGCTGACACAAAACATTTAGCCTAGGGCAGATCCTTGTTAGGGTGGCTGAGAGTGAAAAATGCCCTTCATTCTTTTATAAGTCTTCAGTGTTTAGGTACATTTTTTAAAAAATTAGCTTCCAGGACACATTTTTCAAATGGTGATTGCCTGTAAATCCACGTTGAAATAGTCATGGTGCGATGCTGAGACCGACATTCAGAAATGCCTGCATCCCTCGTGGTTCTGGCCTTGGCAAGCGGGATGTGGGGGAGGCTGAAAAGGGAGATGTGGACACGGAAATGGGTCCTTTTTCTCGTTTCCTATTTCTTCCTCACTGTCCTTTTTCAAAGAAGAAATGAAACAGAAAACATTCAAAGTGTTTCTTATAAATGAGGTAGTAAAGTTCATTCACTTAGTAAACAGTTACCAAGTACCTACTATGTCATCGACGCTGCTGTGGGCTCTGGAGACACAGCACTACACGGAGCTGAGAACCTGTCAGGGAGACGAGCCGTGGCAGGGGCATCGGCCTTCAGACCCTGTGTTGCCTCTCTGAGATCCTTCCTAACTCAGGCATTCCTTCCTCTGGGCCCCCACTCTTCATTCATCGTACCTGAAGATGCAGCTCTTCACAGAAGGTTTGGGACACTAGGTTGCTTGGTTCATTCTGCTCCAAACCCTGAGTTAGCTCTGTGGCCTGTCTCTGCTTTTCTGTGTCTTCACTGGAACTGGAGCTCGAAGAGCAAGCCTGCACTGGACGGTGCGTCGGAGCCTTTGCTGCACACACGAGGCGCAAATGTACAGGTGCTATGAGCTCACTTCAACACCTTCTCCTCAGACATAAAAATGACAGCGACCTTTTGGTGAGGGCCACACTTGTGCCAGCCACTGGACAGAACGTTATGTGCGTGATCTCGATTAGCGCTCAAGTAGCACTCTAATATTAGATTAGCATGTGCCCTTGACAGATGGGGAAATTGAGGTTCGGGGACACGAAATAATGTATCACATTAAAAAATGTGTGTGCTCCATGTTGACCTATCATTTACGTGGCTTTGTGCCCCCACTTCCCCCCTGTAGATCCGGCAGGCAAGACCCAAGTCAGACCCACCGGGGAGAGAGTTTTCTCTTCTCTCTGGCGCCCGGGTGTCCGACTTCCCCCACAAGGAGCAAGCTAGCCTGGGAGCAAAGCCAACCCAGAGGTGACGGGGGAGGGGAGACAGACCCCATCTTCTCGTCTGAGACTAGCAATTTCTCCCTTGGCGCTCGCAGTTCCACGAGCTGATAAAGTCTGTCCTTCTTGGGCTATTGGAGTCAATGTCCACGATTGGCAGTGGAACCATCTTGACTGATACAGCGCCAAGTACAGCTGGCAAGGAGCAGAACTGGAATCTGACATTTGGCTCCAACGTCTATGCTATGTCATAGAGCCCTACCATCCCGAAGATTTCCACCTTTGCCAGGGGCCGTTTCACCCTGCTCACCCTGGACGCTGTTACCCGACAGACTGCATCTAATCAACAGCTCGTTTGTCTTCCCAGTTCTTCTCCAGCAGACTCCCTAACGTACTTCAATCATAGGGCATAGGAGAAGACATTTTAACACACCAAGCAACTCACTCCAGCCAAAGGAGCCTGATGTCTCAGCTTAAGCAGCCTGTCCTGGGGGTGAATGTGGGCCTGCTGTGTCCGCAAATGCTCGCCCTTCCTTCCTGCTTCACGGCGCTGGCTCTTCCCCACCATCCAGTGTTTTGTCCCTTCCTCATGAGGGCTTCTCAGAGCTGTCCCTGGCTGACCTGGTATGCTCTCATGCCCTCCCCTTTCTGGAGTTATCATCTGAATGCTGATGAATCCTAAGTCAGTAACTGCAGCCCAGACCTCTTCACTGAGCTTCAAACCACATACGCACTCTCTACCCAGTCCTCCTCTCACGTGTCCCAAGTCATCTCAATTCCAACATGGTCAAAATCGCCCTCACTATCTTCCCTGACCCGCATTTGCCTCCACCTGTGTTAGCTTCGCTGCATGGAAAATCCAGGGAACATCCAAAAGGCATCTTGACTCACCTGCTCCCTCTCTCTCTAACCCAATCAGTGATCAAGTTCTGTCAATGCTACATCCTAATATAAATAAAACTCATTTCTTTCCCTTTTTTCCACACCCACTTGCCTAGAGAACAATCTCGACCTTCTCTCACCTGGACCATCTGTTATAACAGCCTCCCCTGAGTGGTCACCTGAGTGGGGACCTCCAGCATAGAAGCAGTTGGTCCACGAGGGGCTGATGGTTCCTGGGCAGGAGCTTCGGGGGCACTGATAACTGAGCAGGAAAGCAATGTGTGTGCACGAGAGGCCTCCTCGGCCTCTGACCCAGACTCAACACCGCGTTTGATCTGCTGACTGTAAAGCAGGGCGTTTTAAAGGCAGTGTGATTAAGGATGGAAGCTTCTGACACTCCTCGCACTGAATTCCCTCCGGGCGTCCCCTGCCCTTCTCTCAGTGTTTGGACAAGTGTGGGCTTTCTGACCAAACATTTTATTTTAAACAATGGCCTAAATTCATCCCTACGAGACCAACACTCAACCCCCTGCTTCCCGTCTGTTTGAACTGCACTGTGTCCTTGGATCAGGCTGGACGTTGTGCAACTTCCTGCAGGAACGTGCCATTACCCTGGAGGGAGAGGGCTCTTTAAATCCTCGGAAGGCGTCCCCATGAGCCACAACAAACCCGACCTCTCCGTGCCCCGTCCCCTGAACTCCCCATACCCCTCGGCGATTTGGGTTTAATTACAGCGTTTTCAAAGACGGCTTCCCAGCCGGCCCCAGACTGGGAGAGCTGCCCGCCCCTCCGCCCGCACAGCTGCCACTTTGGATCCCAGGAGGAGCAGGAACGTAAACCCAGCGGATGCCAAGGGCGTGGCGGGAGCCCTGGCTGCAGCCTGCAGTCTGTGAGAGGACAGAAGGCGTCTCTCCCGAGGCCTGAGCACCACGTGCCCTTTAGATGCCCGGCTCCTAGGCAGGGGCGGAGGCCAGTGCAGAGAAGCCCACTCCCCCCAGGCCGCATGACAGCTGAGCCACCTGCAGAGGCACAGTGTGGGTCCCCCGAACCAGCCCTGGCCTGGATCCCCCAGGAGACAGGCAGGACCAAGACCCCTCCGGACTGGCAGCGGCATTTTTGCATCCTAACAATCCCACTGTCGTGTTCCCGTGGTCAGAAATCACAGAGGCGCAGCTTTGTCCTTTATTCCTGATCCCATTGAAATAAGTGCCTGCTGTGTACCAGTCTCTGTGCTAAGTACCAGGGAGGTGCCAAGGAGTGAGAGAAAGGGAGTTTATGTAGCTGGACCTACATAAACTGCGGGGGGGCGGCCGGGGGGTGACATGCCGTGCCCAGGGTGAGCAGGGCCCGGTCCCCAGGGTGGTGACCCCCCAAGTGCACAAGGCACCTCCAGTCTCCTCTGTTGGACACTCGTCCTTACCAAGCTGGCAAGTCTGACATGTCCCCATTTCACAGATGAGGAAAGTGGAGCCCCCAGAGCTTGCATGGATTTCCCAGGATCCCACAAGAGCAAGAGGGAGGCTCAGGACGGGAACTCAGACCCTCTGCCAGCCGGCAAGCTAGGTGTCCCGCGGCTCACAGCCTCCTTTTGTGGTCTTGGGTCCTCAGGGGATCAGGGTGCATACTTGCAAAACCCCGCAGGCCCTCTCAGCTGACCCCCGACAACTCTGCTCTCCCTGCTGCCTCTGTTGGTCCAGCTCTGGCCCCATGCAACCCCAACACAGTCTTCCCTCAACCAGGGGACCCCAGGCAGCTCGCCCTCTGGCAAAGAGAATTCTCTCAAACATCTGAGCCACAGTGCCCGCTTCTGCTCAGCGTGTTTGCTTATGTGTCTTCATTTCCTTTTCTCTCCTAAGTCTCTTTCTCTGCTATTACTTATTCCTTAAATCCTTATCTAGTTGCTAAGATACTTTGGAAACACGTTTTGCTGGCCTGAAAGATTCTGTCCTAATGATGCCCATGGCACCGACGATGCAGTCAGCCTGGAAGGGAAACAGCTTTACTTAAACCTGCGAGGTCGGCAGGGCGCTGGGATGAGCTGTTCTGGATGCAGCCTTCCCAGGCCCTGAAGCCCGGAGCATGATGGTCACATCCTTGACATGTGCCATAATTACCCATGCTGGGTACCAATGTTTCTCAGAAGGGGAGCATCAGTGTCTGGAAGTGAGCAGGTACACTTTCCTTCTGTCTTATCTGCCTTACCCTGTTCAAGAAATCTAATTCTGCCTGTTTCAGAGCCTTTCATATTTCACTGTGCTGCTTAAACTGCTTCGCAGAAGCACCTGAACCCCAGCCTTCTCAGCACAAGAACAGACATTTCTAGAAGAGCTTGTTGATGACAAAAAGAAAAAAAAACCCTCACCAAGATAGTCCTTCTGAGGAAACGGCCTTTTAAAACTCACAGTGCATAAAAAGAAGAAAATAGAAAATGATGGATATCGCCTTCATTTATAACAGAAGATGATACCAATGCTGAGTGATTAAATGGACTCCCGCGGCCCTCCAGGCTGTGCTACTTTATATTCAGCAAAGGAGAAACAATAGAAAGCAGTATTTTTAAGCACCTACAGTGTTCTAGACACATATTGTCTTTCCTCTGCATCTTTGCAGCAATTAAGTGATGCAAATAGTATGATTTATATTTTTTGAGATAAAGCAGCTGAGTCTCAGAGGGATGGAATGATCTGCCCAAGGTTAACGTCGCTCACCAGCCCAGGAGCTCCCTGTGAAACCCAGGGGTTTCCCAGAAGTTTGACCCCAGAGCCTGTGCCTTCCCTCCCCTCCCAGGGCTTCCCCTAGAATTCTCTAGATCAGGAGAGAATCTGAGATGGAAAAGCTTCAGTGGCCTGGAGCCGATGCCTGGGCGTGACTGACACCGAGAGAAATGAGAGTCAGGCCAGGAGTGGCCCTGGGCAACGGGGCAGGGCGGGACTGCCGTCCTCCCTGATACCCACGTCACCCTCCCTGGAACGGAAAAGGAGGTTGTCCTGAATGAGCGAGGCTCAGAGTGTCAGGAGAGACCTCAATGGAGCCTGAGGGACCCTCTCTGACCTTGCAAAACAGCGCCCGGTTGTGTGTCCGCTGACTCCCGAGCGCCCCGCTGGTACACTGCACAGCGGAGCCACGGCTTCCTCATGCAGCACTGCTGCTGCAATGGGCTATTTTGCAGATGGACAAACTGAGCCTCTGAAGAGTCAAGTAACTAGGCCTGGGTTACGCAGAAGGAAAGGGCAAAACAGGGATTCACCCCCAGGTTGAGCGATTCTGGAGCCACACTCTCACCAGGACCCCACACTGACTGCCTGCTTGGCTGATGA
This sequence comes from Diceros bicornis minor, assembly GCF_020826845.1. Taxonomy (NCBI): domain Eukaryota; kingdom Metazoa; phylum Chordata; class Mammalia; order Perissodactyla; family Rhinocerotidae; genus Diceros; species Diceros bicornis. The sequence goes on along the minus strand of NC_080778.1, from coordinate 3,834,194 downwards.
ACTGGATGGCCAGCCCCAGGCAGCTGGTTTCTGATGCAGAGGAGAAGGGCCCATTTCCCCAGATGCTTTGAGGAGAGAAGTTGATGGCCCCTCACTCTTCCCTGCTGCCCCTTGAATTCGCTTGATCTGCTTGTGGGTTCTGTGCTCCCGACATCTTCAGGGGCTGCCCAGCTCCTGTGGCCTGGTCCCCTTGCTGCTCAGCTCGTTGACCCCAGCCCCCAGGCCCCTGACCTGACCCTGCCAGCCCAGACCAGTCCTCACAATGCAGCCCCGCTGCCATCAGAGCCAGAGGACGGTCATCAGGCCTTTTGTGTGAAGCGCTGTTTCATGAATTCTATTCAGAGAGCACTAAAGGAAAATGCAGGCTGCTTCCCCACGTGGGCGGGACACTATGGTCCACACACAATGGAAACAGGGCGAGGGCTCCATCAGGCCTCCTGGGGGAGGATGCTGAGCAGCAAGACCTCAGGGCGGTGGCGCAGAAGCAGAGTGAGCTGCCTACCAGTAAGGCCTTTCTCCAATCAGCTAGCTGGAGGGTGTCTGTGGGGACTTCCTTTCATTCACCTAAGCCTGTAACCAGCGGCCTGCTGTTTGTGTCTGTGCTGAATGCTGGCAGTGCCAGCTATCAAATGTGTAAATTCAGAGCAGGCTTACTAAAGGGAAGTTGATCTTTGCACCCTCACTCAGCTCAGTGGCAGAGCTCGCCATGGGCACAGGGTCTGCCTGACATCCTACATCTAAGCAGTTACCAGGCTCCCTAATTTTACCACCAATGTTTCTCTCCCAGCCCCTGTCCCTTCCTGCGTATCATGGCCGTAAGTGAGCCATATTGTCACTCTCCTGGGCCACTGAGTCCCCTCCAGTCTGCTCACTCTAATGTGTCCTCCCACAGGTACTGCTGTGATCCAGCCCCCAAACAAATCTGACTGTTTAAGGAGCTGAGAATCACTCCTGGTCCTGGGATCCAAGCTCCCATCTCACCTCCTCCTCTCCCCGCCTCCACTGAGCGCATCGCGGCTCAGACTCGGCCACCAGCAACTTCACACCCCTCGTCCCTCTCCTGCTGCCCCCTTATTCTCCTGGCTGGTTTCTTTCATTCTTCACCTGTCTGTACGCTTGTTGTCTCCTCTAAGAGGCTGCCTGGAATACCCCTCTTCTGGGCGCTGGAAAGTTCCATGCCCCTTGACCTGTGGCAGAACTTACTATGTCCTTCATCAGTGCAGGTTTATGTGTTTTTCTTCCCTACTGGACTAGAAATTCCTCAGATTAAGGACCAGGTAGTCTTCATTTTTGTCCATTCAGAACCTAGACCTGTGCCTAGAACATGATATGCATCCAATAAATGTGTGTTGAATGACCAAATGAGAATGCCCCCTCCTGATAGGATGAGTAAACACCAGCTGGTCTACCTTCCTCCTTAACAGGTGTGAATAAGTGGTTGGGCTGGGTGGGGCCATGTCAGGGCACAGGGCATACCCCACTTTTCATTGAGAACCATTCTCCTCTATGTTCACTTAAAAACTTACATTCCCTTTGACCAGAAATGTACTTTTGCAAATTAATCATAAAGCCATAGAAACGTGCATATAATCAATGACTGTTCACTTTTTTTGAGTGACAAATCCACTTGAGATTCTAATGGATGCTATGGACTCTCTTGCCAGAAAGATATATATAGACGCATATGTGCAAAATTTTATGTAAATTGGAAACAAATTTTCCAATAACAGAGACTTAGTTTAATAAATTATGGTACCTTCATATGATGAAACACCATGCAGCAATTACAGTTTGTGTTGTAAAATAATTTTTAAGCACATGGGAAATTTTTTTCACTCTATGTTAAATGGAAAAGCACTGACATAGTATGTACAATATAATCGCAATTCTGAGGGAAAGATACATGCATAGGAAAGGCTGGAAACGCCAATGATGACAGCAGGCATTGTCCCAGAGATCACGGACACCTGTGATCTTCTGCTTTGTGCTTTTGTGCATTTTTTTTTCTACAATGAATTTGTACCATATAAAAATTAGGAAAATGTATATAAGACGAGAGAGAGAATGTTTACTTGTGTATCTGGCCTCCTGTCACGAGGCTGCTTCAGAACGTGAACCGTGTCTTTATGTCTCGGCATCTGTGGCTCCCAGCCTAATGTGTGTCTTTGAATAAATGTAGGCTACCAAAGGTCACCTCCTAAATACATCTATGAAATATTTGAAGCAGGTCTTATCTCAATTAACATTTGAGGAAACTGTGGTTCAAAAAAACTTACTCAAGGTCACAGGGAGCAAAACTAATAGGTTCTGAGAAGCTTGGCCCAGGGGTCTTCTCATGGCAGGAAGGCTGTTCTGGCTGCCAGGTCATGGGAACAAATGCCTCCTGGAGCTGAACTCAAGGACGATAAGAGGAACCCCTGCAAGACGAGCAGGAGCTGATGCACTAAGGCACTTTCTTTCTTTTCGACATAAAATAACACCGATCTTATATGTTCAATCCCACTTGTTTTCACACTGGTGTTCACCCAGGTGACACCACACAAAAGTACAGAACACACTTTCTGGCACCCAAGAAAGTTCCCCTTAACGCCTTTCCAGTCAAATCCCCCAATTTCCATTGCTATGAATTAATTTTGCCTTTTCTTGGACTTCACATAAATGGAATCACAGAGTATGTAGCCTTTTGCATTTGGCTTCTTTTGTTTTCTGCAGCGTTGTAGATTCATCCAAGCTGTTGCAGGTACCAGTTACCACTGAGTAGTGTTCCACTGTGTGAATATGGCACAATTTGCTTGTGCATTTCTCTGTTACAGGACATTTGGTTGCTTCCAGTTTGAGATGCTTTGCACATGATTGAACAAGTCTTTTGATGGACATTTATTTTCATTTCTCTTGGGTAAATACCTAGGAGTAGAATTGCGAGATCATTGGAAAGATGTATGCTGAACTCCAGTAGAAATTGCAAAGAGTTTTCCAAAGCGGCTGCCCCACTTTATGCACCCACTAATCTACCAGTCTATCAGTCATAGCAATGGGCGTGAAATACATTTCATTATGGTTTGGACTTGCATTTCTGTGATGACTCGTGATGTTGAGCACCTTTTCACGTTCACTACTTATGTGTGCTGGTCAATCTTTGTCTTACATTGGGTTTTTCATCTTTTTTGTTGATTTGTATGAGTACTTTATATATTCTGGACACAAGCCCTTTGTCAGCTTCGTGTGCTGCAAATATTTTCTTCCAGCCTATGGCTTGCCTGTTCATTTTCTTAATGCTATCTTTTGATAAACAAAAAGTTTTAATTTTCATGAAGTTTGATTTAACAATTTTTTTTATAGTTAGTGCTTTTAGTATCTTGTCCAAGAAATCTTTGCCTGCCTCAGAGTCATGCAGATTTTTCTCCTATATTTTCTTCTAGAAGCCTTATGTTTCTGAAATTTATATTTAGGTCATTTAAATTAGTTTGTGTGTACACAGAAAGAAAGGGGTCAAGATTTCTATTTTTGTTTTTTTTATGAGGAAGATAAGCCCTGAGCTAACATCCATTGCCAATCCTCCTTTTTTTTTTTTCTTTTTTTTTTTTGCTAAAGAGGATTGGCCCTGGGCTAACAGGGCCCACTTTCCTCTACTTTATATGGGACGCTGCCACAGCATCGCTTGACAAGCGGTGCGTTGGTCCATGCCGGGGATCTGAACCTGCAAACCCCGGGCCGCTGAAGCGGAGCATGTGAACTTAACCACTATGCCACTGGGCCGGCCCCTCAAGATTTCTTTTAATTTCCATATGGATATGTAGTTGATCCAACATTTGTTTAAAAAGACTTTGTTTTCTCCATTTGATTGACTTGGCACTAGTTGAAAATCAATTGACCTTATAATGTACAGATCTATTTCTGAACTCTCTATTTTGTTCCATGATCTATATATCTATCTTGTTTCCAATACCAAACTATCTTGATACCTGTAGCTTTATAGTAAGTCATGAATTGAGGTAGTATTTAACACTTCAACTCTGTTCTTTTTCAAAAATGTTTTGACTATTCTAGGTCCTTTGAATCTCCAAATAACATTTAGATCATATTGTCAATTTCTACAAAAAACCTGCTGAAATGTTGATAAAGATTTCATTACATCTATATCAATTTGGGGAAACTGACATCATAACAATATTGAATCTCCCATCCATGAACGTGGTATATATTTTCATTTATTTAGATCTTCTTTAATGTCTATCAACAATGTATTCTATTTTTCAAGGTGAAGGTCTTACATATATTTCATTAGATTTATCCCTAGGCATTTAATGTTTTTGATGCTATTTTAAATGGTAGGAGTTTTTGCCCAATTGTTCATTGCTATTCTATGGAAATGCAATCGGTTTTAATTATTCACTTTGTATCCTGTGACCTTGACAAATTCATTTATTCTAGAAGTACTTTTGTATATTCCATAGGGTTTTATGTTAGTGTCATTAATGCCATTTGTGAATAATGGCAAGTTTATTTCACGTCTTGCTTTTATGCCATTTTTCTGTTTATTGCCTTATTGAACTGTCAGGAACCTCTAACAAAAAGTTGAGTAGAAGTGATGAGAACAGCCTTGTTCCCAATCTTAGGAGAAAATAACTATTTTTTTACAATTAAGTAGGATGTTCATCGTAGATTTTTCACATATTCTCTCTACCACCTTGAGGAAGTTCTCTCCTATTCCAAGATTACTGAACATTTTTATCATGAAGTTTGTCAAAAGCTTTCCACATCTGTGATAAGATCATATGGTTTCTCTCTTTTATTCTGTTAATGTATATTCTTTTTCCAAGTAAAAATGTATTCTTCTGGTTCTAAAGAAACTAAGATAAGTTTTGGGAAACTTTGCATCTCAAACTAAAGTTCTTGTCAGAAACATGTCCTTTAAGGAGGAAGGCTAACACACATCTCCAATAAGACATCATCCTCCTCACGCTATGGCTTACTCTTGATTGCTCACTGCACTGTCTGCCAAATACAAGTGAGTTAAGGGAGTGGTAAGTGAAGGGGAGGATAAAAGTCTCTCTTCGTTTCACTGTAAAGTCTTGAGGTCATGAATTTACTTGATTCAGCACATTCTCTAAAATGTACTTGATTATAAGCTCGATGAGGGCAGAAATATTTATGTGTCCTGTTCACGTGGGCATCCCCTGCACGTAGAACCATGCTTAGTACCTTGTTTTGTTCAATAAATATTTGTTGCATAAGTAAATGAGTAAATGAATGAGTGGATGGGTGGATGAGTAAGTGAATAAGTGAATGAAAGATTAAGTGAGTGAAATGTCAATTACCCAGTTGAGACACAGGCACTGAACTGAATAGACTCGAGTCCATATGTACATGTGGCTGCAGGTAGGAGGGGTGCCGCTCTCACTGGTAAACACAGAAGGAGGAAAGCTGACAGCCAAAGGGCTTCTGGTTACTTTCTTTTGTTCTGGAAAGCTCACGTATTTATTTTTGTTCATTATTCCCATCTGTTTCTTGCCTTACAAAGAAAAGTTCAAATGTGCTTATCTTCATCGACAGCCAGAAAAAAGGGAAACTGCCCTATATCACACCCCTAGAGACCCACTAGCAAAATGTTTGCTTCCCATTCCCACGATTGTAGGCTCTAGTAGTCTAAAGGTCTTAGTTCCAAAGGAAAACACGCTTACCAGGAGACACGCAACAGTTCCATTGAACTAGAGGTTAAGGCTGCCGCCCGGCCACTGTGAACTCCCCCTGCCTCTGATTCAACAGGCACAGAAGGGAGTCCCTGTGCTGGCGGGGTGAGTGATCCTGACCACCAAGGGGAAACTGGACTGCTGCTCCACAATGGAGGAAAGGAAGAGCAAGTCTGGAGTATAGGAGATCCTTTAGGGTCTCTCTTGGTACTACCATGTCCTGAAAATCGTACCTTAAAGTCAATGGAAAACTATAACAACCCAATCCAGGCAGGACTACTAATGGCCCAGATTCCTCAGGAATCAACCAGGTAAAGAACCACGACCAGCTGACTTGCTTACTGAGGGAAAAGGGAATACAGAAGAGGTAGAGGAAGAAGATGGTTACAAATATCAGCTATGACCTCATGACCAGTTACAGAAGAGGCCTGTAGTTGTCATGAGTATTCCTTCCTTATTTTGTTATGGATATGTTCATATATATATTGATAGATATTTTTATTTTCTTCCCTTACTTCTTCTTTTATCATCTGACATAAGATGAATGAATAATAATTAACTTTATGTCACAGCATAGATACAGGATATCAAGAGAAGAGTAAACATCATTCAAGGACTTTACCTCGTCTTCGGGGAAGGGTTTAGTGTAACCTCAGTTTTACGCAGGATAGTTGTGTCATGTTAGACAAAGGTATGACTTTGCAATTGTTTTTATTTGGAGGGTAAGTATGGGCTGAGGGGATGTAGATGCGTCCAAGTGGACAAGTTGTGGACTGCGATGCTCAGTTTTATTGTCAGCCAGGCTAGGCTACAGTCCTCAGTTACTCAAACACTCATGTTGGTGTTGCTGTGAAGGTAGCCAGTGGGATCGATGTCCATAATCAGTTGACTTTAAATAAGGAAGATTGTCCTAGATAATCTGGGTGGGTCTCCTTGTAGACAAGGCTTCAGCAAGTGCCAAGGGTCCAGCTTGCCCTTCCCGATAGCCTGCCCTAGATTTCAGACCCACCCAGGCCCCACAATCATACAAGCCAATTCCTTGCACTAAATCTCTTCATACATGTTTCCTACTGGTCTGTTTCTCTGGTTGAACCCTGACCGACACAGATTTTGGTACCAAAATTGTAGAGAAAAGAAACTGACTAAAAGCTGAGAACCAAGACAGAAAGGAGGTTTCCAAGTTCCATTTCACATCTGAGGAATATTTCTGGGACCCAAGAGCAGAAAGGGAAGTGAGTTTCTCTAATAGCAGAATAATTTTGGAATAATTTTAGACATTCTTGTTATTGAAGAATATGGCGGTCAACTTTGGAGTTAGATGGACCTGAACTTGAACCCTGGGCTATGAACACACAGGACATGCATACAAGGGTTGGCACTCCGTTAATGACAGTTGTTAAGGTTGTCATTATTACTATTATCCATAATTTTCCCATACATGGGGACTCCCCAAACCAGGATCTAAGAACCTCTAGAAGTCCACGGAGTGGTAGGAAAATCTCCATCAGTTCTCTAAATCACCCACAATTAAACCCTCAGAAAAAGAGTTTTCTGAGCATAAGCAATTTCAAAGTAAGCCCCTAACCTTGTTCCCCAGGCAGCCTCTACATGGCTAACTTTTCCTGATGCTCCTCCTACTTAGAAAGAAATTCCAAAGCCGCCAATATCCAGGGATGGGTTTCCTGAAGTCCATGAAACCTCCGGATTGGAATGCAGAATTCAGTGTATATGTGCTGATGTTCCTTTTCCTGGGGACAGTTAATACAGCTTTTACCAAATCTTCAAACAGGTCTTTGAAGTTGTCCCAGCCGCAGACAGGAGAAAAATCAATGTTAAGAATCATCATTGTTGTTTGTTCTTAAAGGGAACACGATTCACTCAATTCCCTCCCCAAAGACTTTAAGTCCTCCAGACTAGAATACAGTTACCACTTTAGAACACCAAAGTTTCCAGGCAGGTTTAGAATTTCATGGTGGTTGTGAAATCCTGAATTCTATGCATCCTGACTGTTCGGTTAGATCATAGACTGTTATCCTGCGATCAGTTTTATTTGGGTCAAGCACTGCTTTCAACGAAGACACCTTCTGGTGGAGGGTGGGGAGCACATGTTAGCCACGGCCCCACGGTCTCAATGAATCCTCCAGACACGTCTCACAGATAAGAAAATCAAAGCACAGAAAAGTTACATAGTTCCCTCACAGTCACATGGCAGGCCATGGGTCTGGGACTTAAACCCAGGTCTTTTAGATTCCAGAAGCTGGAGAGATAATAGTCCAGCCTTCTCATTTTAGACACGAAAAAAGCTGAGGGCCAGAAACGACTTATCCACAGAAAGTTACTCAGAATGAGGGGATGAGGCTAAGATGGGAGCCCCCAGGCTGGCTTGCCCCGACCCAAGCTGCCTTTCCGCTGCCGGGCAGATCTGAGCGCTGACAGAATCGTTGCTGGCCTGCGTCCAGATGAGGACATTCTAAAAGTGAGTTCCAGGCATTCTGCCGGGTCTCCACTGACCCTCCTTATCAGAGTGTTTGTGGAGGTTTCCTTTATCTCTTGCTAAGTATCAGTGATAGACGTCTTCCATCATCCCTGTCTCTATGCCATTTGAAAAGAATCCCACGGGCCTCTTGTGACTTCTCAGATCAGAGAGGACGAGGGACTGGAATCTTTGCAGTCCTCATGTCCCTTCAGACGTGGCCAGCTCTAACCTAAGTGTATATATTCAAGTCTCATATAATAATAATGTATATTCAAATCTTATAAAATATATGAATATACATTTAACATAAAAACATATATTCAAATTTTTTTATATTTAAATCTTAAAGACAATGAGAGGTCAGGATAACGATGTAGCTATGCCATTGAATATATAAATGAGCACCCTCCCCCGCCAAGGAAAGTATAATTGTCAAATAGCACTGTGGAATGAACTCGCAGTTAATCACCAAGAAATCAGACTTCTAGCCCCAGCCTCACCACTAAATGCCTGTGGGACATTGGACAAGTCATTTCGTTGCTCATGGCCTTGGAGTGGCACCTGTTACGTAAGGGCTGGGCTCAACTGGGAGTTCTATCCCACAGGCCTATTGGTTTGCCAATATTTTAAAACCACGAAATTTCATTTGAAAGCTTAAATATCTGGTTTCTCTTTTTAGGAAAAGAAGGAGCTTGGGGCCAGCCCAGTGGCGCAGTGGTTAAGTTCCCGGGCTCCGCTTTGGCGGCCCAGGGTTCACAGGTTCAGATCCCAGGTGCAGACCTACGCATCGTTCATCAAGCCATGCTGTGGCGGTGTCCCACACACAAAATACAGGAAGATGGGCACAAATGTTAGCTCAGGGCTAGTCATCCTCAGCAAAAACAGGAAGAATGGCAGTGGATGTTAGCGCAGGGCTGATCTTCCTCACCAAAAAAAAAAAAAAAAAGAAGGAGCTCTGCACACAAGCCCTTCCTTCCTGCTCTATCGGCCCATGGGCTCCAGGCCCCCAACCCTCGCCCAGCCCCATGCTGCACTCCCTGCCTGCTCCCACCAGTGGTCCAGGTCTAGACCCCTTGCCCTGGCGTGCGGTCTCCATGATCCCAGCCAGAGATGCCATTTCACAACCCTCTGATTCTACACCAGATTGTCATTGACCCCACAAATTGCCAATCCCCTGCTGGAGAAGATGGTCCCTTGGCTGTGGGGAAGCCGAGTTGCTGAGACCCAGCTCAAAGGAGAAACTCCACTTTCAGAGAAAATATGTGCCCTGTCTCTTCCACAAGGAATTCAACCATAAAAATGTCTGGATGTGCTAAAAAGTCTGCTGCTAAACAATAGAAATGAAACTAGGAATTTCTTGAATGACATGAACCAGCAGATCCATCACTTACGGGCTTTGCATTCCTCCACGCTTTTTCTCTGCCAAATGCTAATAATGACATCCCCTCGTGGGATTCGACGGGGGCGAGAACATCAGAGTGATGGCGGGAGCTGCGTTCTCTTCTGAGTGGGGCAGCTTCAGACCCCACATCACTGTCTCTACCGGCCTCACCCCTGTGCCTCTCCGCTTTGGCGTTCCGGCTGGAGTGTTTCCCGAGGAAGACCAGTCCCCCGCCAAGAGGTGACAGAGTGTGCTCAGGGCCTGGCCCGGTGTGTCGGCTGGAAAGATGACAGAGCTGTTTTAACCTGATATTGTTTGAAGTGACTTAGTTGCTTAGAATATCTTAATGATTGGCTTTTACAAGGCTTGTGCCCTAGGGCTTTTTTAGTGCAGAAAAACAGTTTTAAGGTGAATCCTAAAAACTTCTACATGGAAAGAAAAGAAACAGCTCTCCACGTCCATCTCTTTTCCCGTACCATCCTCTTACGACCCAGTTTAGCTGGTATGCTTTCTCCTCAAGTCATATCCTGAGAGCACATGATAATATATTCACCCGCCAAACATCTTAATCCCTTTTGAGATTTCTCTGCAAACTTCAGTTCTTCAAAAGCAAGGTCTTTGATGGTTAGTGTTTAGCGCAAAGTGGGCCTGTGGTTCTCGTGGAAGCCTTGGGAAGCCATGGCTGTTGTCAGGTGGGTGCAGGGGACATGGAGAGATGCTGGGCTTATTCCCTCCTGTGGCTGACTGGCCCCATTCCTCCGGACGGATTCCGGGAGCATGTTGATCGCAGCGTGCCCAGTAGTGAGACAGGAGAGTCTTATCTGGCTCTTGGTGCTCGGCCTGAAGGGAGTCAACATTCTCCAGTTGGTGCATTATTGATGGGCATATCATAAATTTTTAAACAAAATAAATAATGTATTTAGAACAGTGCCAGTTTATGTCTGTTTACCAATTGGATGGTTTAAATGTTGTACCAAAACAACGCGAAAAGAGTCCTTTTGAGTTAACACAATGTTTCAGTGAAGAGACAACAAATTCTTACCTTTAAATACTTCTTCCTGGGTTGTGTGTTATTGTGTTGACCAGTGTGTATGATGTGGAAGGAAGGCAGGAAGGGAGGGAGGGAGGGAGGGAGGGAGGGAGAGGAAGGAAGGAAGGAAGGAAGGAAGGAAGGAAGGAAGGAAGGAAGGAAGGAAGGATAGAGAGAAGGAAGGATAGAGAGAAAGATGGAGGGAAGGAGATGCGATTTGGTGGTGGTGTGAGTGCGTGTGCACGTGTGTGTGCACGTTTCATGGACCCCACCAGGTGTGTAGGTGCATGTGTGTGAGCACTGGAAGGAAAGTGGCTGTGGGTATAAAAGAGAGAGAGCATGACTGTCCCTGGAAAAGCTCCATCTCATCGAGTAGAGAAACTCACCCATGCCTGGCTCTGGACAGACCCAACTCCTGGGCAGAGACCTCCTCTGCCCTGACTCAGACTGGATTCCTGCCCCCGCGGCGAGCACAGTATATCCGCTGTGCTTGCTGATGTAATTTGATTTAACTCCATTCACTGACAGTGGGCTGTGTAGCTGGCAGTGAGTGTGCCGGGCTCTGGGTACACAGACGAAAGGGAAATAGGAGGTTTGTGCTCCTGGAGCAGACGGTCCTCCCCGCGCGGGCACCAGGGAAGATGACCCTGCTCCTGTGACCTTCCATGCCCTTCTTCCCCACACAATGCCAGCTCTGGGCTCCCGGGCTTGAGAGGCTCCAGCCTGGGGCTGAGACTGGGATTTCAATGGGAGGGGTGTCCCAGGGAGTTCTGACTCAAAGCCCCCTGGAGGCACAGAGCCCTTGGACCTGCAAGGTTCCCTCTGGAGTGGGAACGCATCCAGTCCCCAAGCTACAGACTCAGAGGGCTGCTGCATCCCCACTGTCTGCGTCCATCTGCAGTCCACTCCCTTAGACCGGAGCAAAGGCCACTCCACCTGTCCCCGTTTCTGAGCGTTGACCACCTGGAGAAAGCAGGTGCAGAGGAAACGCACCTCAGGCCCACCCGAGCCTCAGGCCAGGGGAGCCAGGGCCCCCGTGAGAGCCAGCTGTGACCTCTGCACCCAGACACCATTAGTCACCCCAGACAGTCCTCCTCCACTTGGAGAGACAAGTCATTTTTAGGGCAGTGGAAAAGAATGTTCCATTAGTTTCTCTGATCACCTGAAGACGCTGGGGCGAGGCTGGGCTGGTTATAAAGTGTTCAGGGACTCGTGAATTAGGCGGACATTGTCTTCAGCCGCATGGAAAGGCACGCCCATGAGGGAGGCCGTGCAAGATGAGCCACAGCCACACACCTGCTAAGGGAGGGCGAACGCGGGGTTCTCAGACAGCTGTCAGAGGCACCTGTAAACCTCCTGAAATTTTATGTAAAATTATATGTTTTTGTGTTTGTGTGTGTGTTCTGGGGGAAAGGCTTTCAGATTTCAAACGGTTTGCTATCCCAGAAGGTCAAGAGCCACAGTTACGGAACATTTTCTTACATTGAATGCGACAGGGAACTTTTTGAAGCCGTAGATGTATATTGTCACTTGTAAAAGCACTGCAGTGGGCGCTTCTAACAGCGCTGTCGGGGCAAAGGCGAGGCCAGCAGACAGCATCTGTGCAAGCAGAGGCTTATTTTTAAAAATCAGTCTTATCTTTTAAGAACTTTGAAAGAAAATAAGCTCACAATTTAATTTTTTTAAAAAAAGAATTGATCATATAAATGGCCATGTGGTTGAATTTTATACTCGCCTTGGGATTCCAAGTTTATTAAAAGTTTCTATTTAGATCCTCCATCCCATTTTATCAATCACATGCATTTCTCCAGTTTTCAGATTCCCCCATATCCTTGTAAATAATTTGCACATTTCACTACATTTAAATGAAATACCATTTTGATAATCTGTAAAATCCATCTTAGTACCTTTTTTGTTAGAAATGCAAAATAGTCCACACTGTACAGGTCACACAACCTTAGGGAGGGAAACTCCTCACCCTCCTGGATACGCTTCCTTATGTGCAGCTGAGAATGCCACTATCTGCTCCTGGGGGTGTTCTGAGATAGACTGGGTGTGACGGTCCAGGTGCCTAACACAGGGCACAGTGGAGAGTCAGAAAACGCTGTTTGCCTGGTGTTCTCCATGAGTCTAAGGAGTTTCCAATTTTTCTCCATGGACCGAGGATCCAAAGTTCCACAGCAACCTAGTGTTTCCATCTTGTATAAGGTTCAGATTGCAAACTCCCTGAGGCTGAGCAGCCTCGTGTTAGGAACCAGGCCCCTGTGGGTTCCTGCTCTGTTTCCCAGCTGGAGAGACTCTCAGGGTGGGGAGCCCGCCTGGTGGCCCGAAGAGCTGGTCCCGCCCGGCGCCAGCCACGGACAAGGGGAGCCTGCCCTGCTTTCCGGCTCATTGCTCACCGACTGGCTCTTCTGGAAGTGCTTTGACAGCAAGTTCACGCCTCCTCCTGTCATGCTGACAGAATCCCAGGGGAGAGGTGGCTTAACCTGTGTGTCTGCCCTTGGGTGTGCTGCTGGAGAGGTTGCCATGTTTGTTATTTTAGGAGTAAGTTACATAAGCGACTAAAGTTGGTCGTTGCTCTGCGGCTTCTCAGACGGACCCAGCTGGATCCATTCAGGGATCTTAGCCCCATAATTTCAGAATGGATTTGTGAATCCTCCGTCAGAAATCAGAGTGCGAGAAGTTTTTCCAAAGTCTGCTCAGATATGCTGCATGCACGAGGTCCTCTGTTCCAACAGAACTCTGGACATTTCCTCTGAGCCTCTCAGCGGAGACGTCAGGGCCACGCAGAGCAGAGTGTTGTCAGCTTTGTGTTGGTCTTCTTCCTTTCTCCCTCTGTCTCCTCTGCGCCCTCCCCATCTCCTGCTCATCGCTCCGGGTCCTCTGTTGTCCTCCACCCCCACCTCCAGGCTGTTCTCCATGAAGAACCTCAGAACCAGGTCTGAGCCTCGGTGATCTGAATGAGTTAAGCTTTTAGCTAGATGGTGTAAAGATCCGGTTTCTCTTACAAACCCTCCAATTTCAGATCTGAACGAACCCATCTCTGCTGCTTAACCACCACTGTGGTGACAATAGCCCCTTTTTCTGGGAAGGAAGCTTAGAAATAACACCCAGAGTCTAACAGCTGGAAGGGATGTTCAAAATCATCTATTTCAGTGGCTTCTAATCATTTTTGGCTTCCCGGAGTCCTCCTCTGCAATTTTGATAAAAGCCAGATATCTGCACACCAGGTAAAGAAGTCACAGGTGCCCAGACCCACAGATTTCTCATATAACGTCCTCGGATTCACAGACACCACTGAGTCTCTGCATGAGATGTGAAGCCCCTAGCAGCCAACCCCCACTCCGTGGATGCTGAGCGAGGCTGGCAGGGGCTGGGAGACAGCGCTGCCCACAGCTGTATGAGCTGAGCAGGGGTCCAGGCCAGTGGAGTGAGCTCTGCCTGTCCCTCCTCTCTCAGGACCTGTGCTTCCTCTGTAAACAGGGCAGCATCCTGCCCGAGCTCTAAGGCCCTCTGCAGCCCCAGGTTTGTGTGAAGTGCCCAGATCACATGGAGTCACGCCCATCAGCGTAGAGCAGAAGCAGGACTTCCCAGGACAGCCAGGCCTCCCGCCCCGCCCAGGCCTCTGCTGCTGCCTGTGGATGTGCAGGCTGGAGGCACTCCTGCCCCCTCGCTCTCCTCAACCCACCCAACAACTGCGGGTGTTCCTCAACCTCCACACCCTCACCAGGGTTCTCGTCCAGGGCAAGGAAAACTAGATGCCTATGCTCCGGAGAACTATTACCAAACTTTTCTAACCTTTCTGGTGACATTAAGACTGTAGTGGATAAACTCAATGAACACAGTCATCAAAAAAGCAAGGTTTGAAGGCATCAATCATTTCTGAAGTAAAAGATTAAAAACCCAATGCAGATTCCAACATCTGACAGGCCCCTTCCTGAATCCAGTGGTCTGGTGCTCCTCGAAGGATCTGACCCACCCACAAGGCACAAAGACGGCACTGGACCTCGGAGAAAGAGGGGCTCTGAGCAGCTGGTGTGGACTCGTTTTCGGTTTAGAGTGGAGACTTCTAGTCTCAGTGCCCATTTAATGAAAAGCCTGCGAGGACATTGGAGACAAAGACTATTTTTCATCCTTCTCCTTCAAAGAGAGGACAAGCAGGGAGCCATCAAGGGCTCGTGATGAGGGGTCTATGCCTCACCCTCCCGGGGCAGCCTTCGCCTCGGTCGCCTTCCTGGCATTCTCGCCAAGAGCAGTCAGATTGTCTTATCTGCTCCCCGCAGATATGGTGGCGCCATGTCCATGAAGGAGGGCTCTTTCCTCCCCAGGCCGTGGTCAACGCTCAGACCCCTGGGAGCTGATGACAGACTGTGCTCCTGATTTTCCAGACCTTTGCCCCTCTGCCCCTCATCTTCCTTCTCATCCACTTCTTGGAATTTTCCAGATGCCGTGGTTCCTCTAAGTGCAGCTAAACAAGAAGAGGGGACGGCCTCTCCGTACAGAGAGAGTCACACAGGCGTAAGGGCCCTCACTCTGGAAATGAACTTATTGGAGGTTTTAAAGGTGGGCTTCTGAGGCGGTTCACGTGGGCCGTCCTTTAAACCCATCCCCTGAAGCAGAGGAAAAACCGAACAGCCAGTGATGCTGCTGGTGCAAGATCTGATCCCAGGGAAGTCGAGATCACTGGACCTAACAGGACAGTTTTGGATGAGCTCCACTGCTGCCAGAACCCCGGGTGAGAGCGGCCCCATTATTTGGGCTTCTCTTAAGCAGAGGTGCCAGCAGGGCCTGGTGGATCGAGGGCTCCCCCATCCCGCACGGGCAGCTGGGACAGAGGAAGCTGCGGGGAGAGGACGCAGCTCAAACGCAGGAGGGCAGGAACAAGAAATAAAAGACATGCCAGTGGGAGGAGGAGGCGTGGACAAGGCCACTGTGACCCCACAGTCCCTCGGGCTGTCTCAAGACAGAGCCCACATCCTCTGTTTCTGTCACCGTGCTCGGCTCTGAAGAGCACCGGTGTGTTCTTATTAAGAGAGGTCACTTGGCCAAGAAAGTGTGAAATGCTCGACTCCCACAAGAAACACGGAATGCCTTACTCAGTTTTGAAGACTGACTTTGCCCTGTTCCGTTCACATCGACACTACTGCTCCCAGAGGGGGCCTTCTATGAAGCCCCATGTCCACTCGCCCACCCAGGCAGCACCTTGGGGTGTGTGAGAGTCTAAAGCCCACATGGAGAGGGGAACAATCAGAAAGAAGGGTGGACCACAGAGCAGGTGGTGACACATGGCACCCTCTCCCCAAGAGCCGCGGGCAAAGTCAGGGGCCGATTCCTGCCCTGCCCTCTGCTGTCACACATGGCCCTGTTACTGCGCCTTCTCCCCCACCCAGCTCCCCGTCATCAAGCACCGTGAGAAGGTCAGGAACCCAATGTGGATGGTCAGTTTGCCTCTGTCCATCTCGTCCGTCCCCCCCGGAACCAAAGTTCACTGGGCTGGGAGGAAATGCGTTTTTATTGATCCGTTTTCTTGTGACTGCATTTGTTCCTTCTCACAGACTGTCCATCCCTCTCCCAACACCACACTTGATGAGGTAAAAGAATTTGGGTTCAGATCTGATTTCTTTCCTTCTAGATTATCAGATTGACTTCCCACGTTTCAGATCCTGCTGGTTTACTTGGCATCACTGAAGTCCCTAGGTCTCTCCGTGGGATGGTAATATTTAAGAGATGTAAGGGGTCAGGTCGACTGCCCAGCCCCTGGTGTCAGAGCTGAGAGCCTTCGCTGCAGGACGCTAGGCAGGTTGGCGGGCCTGGGAGAGCCAGTGGCCAGCCCAGGTCCAGGAAGTGGGCAGCTGCCACCCAGGAGCCCTTGAGGCTTTCTCACTGGCCCCTCACCCTAGTCTTGAAGAGTCTTAAAGAGTCTGGAGGGTCTTCCTGGGAAGAGAGTGTGGACTTACGTAAAGGAGCAGGCCTGAGCCTTCTCCAGGGCACAAGTTCCCGGATCCAGGGAGACGGCACTGTCCCTTTGGTGGCTGAGGAACATTCCGGCAGATGAAGCTGGATTCCTGGGGTTCCCTCTGCTAGCCAGTCAGGGCGTGGCAGCCCCGCCTGTGTCCTGCCTTGCTGCTCTGACCAGCTGTACCTCGCCTTCTCTCCCAACCTGTCGGCTGCCAGGTTGCCGGCCCCGCTAAGCCTTATGCTGACCCCACAGCCCTGAAGCAGGCCGTGCACCCAGTCTTGGGGAGCTCTGTCAAATGCAGAGGCCCAGGCCCCCAGGATTCACACTGTAGTCAGCCCACCTCCGTGCCCCCGAGGCTGCGCTTGACCGTCTCATCCATCCTTAACCTTGGCCCTAGCCCCGGCACTGGGGCAAGCGCCTGGTTTTAATTCTGCTGCTCCACAAATTTTATTGCTGAATAAACAGTTGAGCTCCCCTTTAAATAGTGATTAAGGAAAAGTACAAGCAAGATCTGAACCCGTCTCAAGCATTCATCAACAAAAGGAAAGACCCCAGTGGCCGTGGTTCGTGTTCTGGGCCAGGCGTGGACTATGGTCAGAGGGTAACCGCCCTGTGGCTATTACACAGGCCCATTAACCACCCGGCCTGGCTCCCCATCCCCAGAATTTCAAAGAGAACATGAATCATAAAACATGAAGGCTTGGAAGAGACCTCAGAAATCAGAGTAGTGTCTCTCAAGTGTCTGTGTGCCCAGGACGCCGGGGATCTTGGTCAGGCAGATTCTGAGTCGGGGGTGGCGGCACCCAAGACTCTGCATTCCTAACCAGCTCCCGGCAATGCTGGCGTGATGCTGCAGGGCCCGGGCTGGACCAGCAAGGTCCCAGGAGCAGTGTGGCTTTACATGACGGCCCCAGAAAGGAGGAAGGTATGGGCATTCACGCTTCTGTATTTTCAGATAATAGGGCCCTTGGGGAAGGCCAGGACACACTGCGGTCAGCATAAGCTGTTCTAGAAAGGCCCCTGAGTATTTGCAACCTCAAGCCATCACAACAGCAGGCATGAACTCTGCCAACTTATGGATTCGTGGTCAAAAATGTGAAATTTTTCAAAATGACTTTAGGGGTTTTATTTATTATTACTTTTTTTTTACAACTTTAAAGCAAAACTCAGGTATGTGCTCAGAAGTGTTTTTTCTCCCTTTGAAAAGTGTTCACAAAATGCTGCAGATGAATGAAATGTTTCATTGGGGTCAGCCTTTGAAGTGGTGGCAGAGATGCATGGTGTGTGCCACTTACAAGCTGGGTGGCCTTGGGCCAAGTAACAACTTTTCTGCTTCCACATCCTTGTCTGTAAAATGTAGATTATAGTAGGGCCTCCTTCAGAGGGTTATTGGGAGAACTCAACAAGCTAATAGACAGTGTAATGCGCTTATGTGTGACACGAGGAAAGCCCTCATCGAACATCAGTTGATAGTATTGGTGTTATTATTGTCCCCTTCATTGGAGCCTGGGAGGGGAGGGTTACACAGACATGTTGGAATTCATCAGCATGGACTGTAGAGCTGTAAGTGCAGGAACTGGGTTCTTCCCCTTTTTGTAACGGAGGCAAGTTCAAGGTACATAGTGGGCAAGCAGAAATGGAGCTTAGATGACAGACCAGTTTTACACGGAAAATAAAATCCGATAGAGCCAGCCTCCAGGACCCAGCATGACCCCTCAGCTCCATCGCAGAGCTGCAGGGGCCAACCATGGGTCGCCAAGGATGAGGGGCTCCATGCTGTGGCCTGGAAAAGCCCTGTCTGCCTTGGAAGATCAGAATTCCCTGCATCACTGACAGTAAAAGATATCTCCAAAGCCGGCTTCAATTTCACCCAGAACTGGCCCTGGTTTTGTAGGGCCACACGTCTCGTTCCTCAAGGGACCAAGGAGACAGGAAGGTGACATCAGACCACAAAGGTTATATCAGGACCACGAAGCCCGGTGGTCCTTTACCTCCTGCTTGGGATCTCAGGGTGAAAAGCACCGTTGGAACACTAAGCAGTGTTGTTGGAAGGTCACACATCTTCTAGATACAGCACTTAGCATGAACACCCCTCAGATTAACCCTTCAAGCCTGCCTCTTCTCGTCAGGCCTGGGCCCACGTCTGCCTGGGGTAACTGCTCACTCATCCAGCTTTGCCTCTCACATAAGAAGGCCTCAGTGTTTCTGAGATCGATTGAGTTAATCAAGTATCGATCGAGACCAATGTCTCGTTAATTAGTATTATTACCATTGCTTATTTTCGTCAGCTGAATATTACACTGTTTTAAGAAAAATGACGAAATTCTCCAATTATCTGGCATTGTGTAGACTCATCTGTGTAGACTGGAAAAGTGAAATGCAGAAGAGCTCCTTGCCCTCATACTGGACGACAGAATTGCCATTCACCCGGGAAGGGACTCAACTGAGGCCCAAGCAAATGGGGCCCGGAGGTGACCTGGGGGCATCCAGGGCTTTCCGTGGTCAACCCAGAGACTGACACTTGCTCCCATAGCTCGCTGGCACCCCAATTCATCCTCAAGAGATTCCCAGTCACCAACAAAGTTTCAGAACCACCTAACGTGGGCGTGAGCCTTCTGGGGGATCACGTGAATTATTCATTCATCAGCAAATATTTGTTCAATCACCACTCTGTGCCAAGCACTGTGATGAGTAATACGCAATTCTTTCCCTCAAGAAATATGTCATTCTGGGGAGACAGGCAGGTTAATTACTAACTCTTATGCGAGGCTGAATGAAATATATGCTTTAATAAACGTATAGATGGTGCGTTATGGAGATGCTGGGTGGTGGTGATTAAACCTGATTGGAAGCGTCAGGAATGAGCTGGCACCTGTATTGGGCTCCACAGGAGCCATGGGCAGAGAAGAGCCAGAGAAACATGAACCCCAGCCTGAGCTATTACTTAATCTTCAACTTCTTGTATAGCTAGATAATACTCTCCACCATTCAAATATTAAAGTGATATTTAAAGAGGCATACATTATGAAGTCTGGCCCCCACCTCACCCATCTATTCAATACCCTCATCACCCTTGTAACTAAAAATTTGCTTTAGTTTGTGCCTATCTTTCTTGTTTCTCTATGTAAATGAAAGCAAATGCTAGCATGTCTTCTGATTCCCCCTCTTTACACATTCTTCTGTATTTTGCTTTCTGGCTCAGCATCCTATTCTAAAGATCCTTCCACACTAGTACACAGAGATCCTTCTCATTCTTTTCTCAAAGCTGCATATGATTCGAGCAGCCCCAGACGGATTTACATCTGGGTCATTTCCAACATTTTGCTATTGCAGACTATGCCACAATGAACGATGTTGGAAATAAGTCATCTTGCAGGTGTGCTGGTGTTGATGAGATTAACACAAGTGGGGTTGCTGGCTGGGATCCACACATCCGTAATCTTGGCAGACAACACCAGATCCCTCACTAAGGGCTGTGCCATGTATACATCCCTTGGCAATGAGGGAAAACACTTGCCTTCCACAACCTCTCCCACAAAGTGTGTCCTCAAATCTACGTGTTGTTTGCTTAGCTAATAGTTAAGAAATGGAATCTCAATTTAGTTTCAATTGCATTTCTCTTATTGGAAATGACGAACAGCCATTTAAATGTATTTTCCTAGAAAATAGATCATTAGTTCTTTCATTCAATATCCACCACCACATTCAACGTCACTTTTAGAAAGTCAGAGACCAGGCATAATACAGCCCATTCTCTAACTCTAGATCATTTCCTCTGTGATAAAAATTAAACTTATAAATATGAGAAGACCCATTTTGAGTGCACAGGATTTATCTGTTGCATATTTGATATTGAGCATAGCGAAGCAGGAAGGTTTGCTGATGCTAAAGTATCCTGTGGTCAGGCTGTCTAGAAAAAAAACTATCTGCAGGAGGCACCAGGCTAAGTGTCTGAGGGCTGCAAGAGCATGAAGAAACAATCAGAGCCTCTCCCCCTCGTCACAGCTTGGGCATCCAATCTCTCTCCTGGGAGGATGGGGTCCCCATCAGTGTTGAGAACCCCCAACTAGTGGGCAGCCTGCCAGTGCCTGTAGAGGAAATCCCTAGGAGGCCCATTCACCCCATTAGTGGAACCTGAAACCGTAGGCCCCCGTGCTCACGATCCACCTTTATCACAGAGGCTAAGCTCCTCGGTCTCCTCAAATACGACCCGCGGACGAGGGAGGGAGGAGCTGGAGGTTGTCTCTAATGGTGGACGGCAGTTGCTGAGAGTTGCAAGCATATTATTATTTTTACATGAATCAAAATGGTGTCAACAGGACCTGGCACTAGGGATTTGACCCAAGGTAAAGCAGGGTCTGGCAGCCCCGATGTCACCTCAGCCACACAACACTGGCAACAGCTCTGGCGGTCAGTCCATAACCATTGGCAGCAGTCTGACGTGGCTGAGAGAGAGAGCTGTGATAAGTTGAGGTCAAGCTTCATCCTTTGGTGGGCTGCTGGCCTGGTCAGCTCTACACCCACCTCCTGCACTTGGGAACAGAAAGCCCACTTGCGCAAATCCAGGTTGTTGCCCACAGCAAACACCAAGAGGGCAGAGCACCTGGCAGGGCTCCATAAGTACATCTCCAACTAATTACTTAATTGCACACCCAGTGAGAGAACAAGTAGCAGAGCAGGAGACCCAAGGAATCCCTGCCACATCCGCAGCCTCGCTCCCACTTCCTCTTCCTGACGCTCTCCGGAACTACCCCTCCCAGTCTGGAACAAAATCCTTCCTGGAAAAGTAACTTTGGGCTTGTATGACTGGGGAACCAGTGTCCGAACTGCTACCCGCCCCTCTAGAACCATGCAGCCTGCGGAGGGGAGAAAGAGGCGGAGAGAGCGATTCTGGGGAGAAAGTTCTCATGGCCTCCCCACCCTACTGTCACACACAGACCGCTCAGCTTGGGACACCACCTTGAGAAGCCCTTCTTCCCCGGCTCCCTGTCTGAGCCAGATGAGAAAGCAGACACAATGGGAGAAGCAGAGACTCAGCCAGCTCGCATCCAAGCAGAAGCTGCCACTTCCAGCCGTGTGATGTTGGCTGTGATAGACCTCCTCAGCCTCTTTCTCTGTCTGTAAAACTAGGAAAATGTCTCAAGGATTTTGCAAAAATTAAATACAATTATTGACACAAAGAGCCTGCAATTGTTTCAGTTCTGGATGTGTTTTGAAGGTAGAGCCAACATAATTTGCCAATAGATCGGACTTGTGGGATGAGAGTACTGCAGGATGATACCCAGCTGTGTGGCCTGTGCCACTGGGACATGCAGTCACCTCGGCTGCGATGGGGAGAGGTGGGAGGAGCAGGTTTTGGTGGGAAGGGATCTCAGTTGGGACATGGCGTTTTGAGATGTCGACTGGGCATCCAAGCAGAGAGACCTAGGAGGCAGCTGCCCACATGGGTCTGGAGTTCCAGAGACGGGACTGCGCAGGAGCTCAGACTGACAGTCACTGGCACAAAGGTGATGCTTGACACGGTGAGAGAGGAGATTAGCGCGAGAAGAGAAGAGGACCAAGGGTGAGCTCTGGGTACTCCTTTATTAAGAGGTCAGGGAAGGAGACAGAAAGGGGGACCGAGAAGGAGTAGCCTGATGAGGGAGGAGGGAACCAAGAGGGGGCTCTGGAGGAAGGGACGATCAGCTGGGTCAAACGCTGCCGAGCTTCAAGGAGAAGAGATGGAGAATTAGGCACTGGGCCAAGTGACATGGAGGAGACCTCGACAGAACAGTCTGGGGAATGCACCAGGTCTAAGCAACAATAACACGAGAGGGTTTTTGGACAGTAGGTATAGACAACTCCTCAAAAAGTTTCCTGCAAAGGGATACAGAAAAATGGGGCCAAGAGGAATTTTTGTTTTGTTTTTCTGAGAGGGGAGAGGTAACAGCACATCTGCATGCTAGTTAGAAAGACCCAGGAGAGAGGAAAAAAGTGAGGATGTCAGCAAGAGAGGGTGCAATTGCTGCAGTCCTGTCCCTGCAGTGGGGGGCGGGGGGGGGGACCTGGGGCATAGTGGAGGGTCTGGCCTGTGGCAGGAGGGTGGCTGGCTTGTCGGCTCCTGAAAGTATGATCCACAGTGATTCCCAGATGAAAGTAGAGGCAGGGCTCTGCAGGGCCAGGTGGATAATTTCTTCAAAATAGAGACATTTGCGATACAGCTGGGCATGTGCACTTTGAAAAGCTCTCCAGAGATGTTTAATGGCCGTCTTCACCTCCCTGGCCCTGTCCTGCCACAAAGAACCACTGATGTATGGGGCACAGTGGCACTGCCAAGAAATACCTGGGCCTTTGGGGTCCTCAGGGTGACAGTGCACTGGGGAGCAGATGCTGTTCCAGGCATAGGTACAAAGGAGCAGAATGTGAGGCTGTGGGCATTAGACAGTGGAGAAACTTATATATATGGCTCTGCGTAGACTCATTCACTTCAATTTTATAGATTATTTTCCATTTTAACGTGCAACCTATCTTCCCTGATTTCCCAGCCTGCAGGAAGTTTTCTCTGTTGTCCCCAAGGGCCCGTCTTCGTCTCTAACATTGTTCCTCTGCTCTGGGAACAGAAATCACACCAGGGCACCACCCGAGAAGCAAAGATCTTCTAGGCGGGAAGGCCTTCCACACAGAGACTGCCCCACCCCCCACCCCGGTTTTGACCCACACGGGGCATCTTCAGACGAAGGGATTTCCAGCAGAGATCCTGATGGTCCAAACAACACCCATTCCATTCACTCTTCTATCCCACTGCCCACTCCTACACCCACCCCAAACACACATCCTGCCCTCCCTGACCCTCACCCTCCTGCTCACCTGGTGTCTCAGTAGGATGGCCAGGTTTCCCTTCTGGAAACTTATTTGTCGCATGTCACTCCCTACACCCTCCTGAGGAAAGTTTACCCAGATCTGGAGGGAAGGGACCCACGGTGAAGGGGAAGAATTTGAGATTCAGTCTGAGGAGGAGAGAAGAAGGAAGGGAATCGAGACCCACCCACTGTTACCTCCCACGCAGTCCTGGAAGGAGACGTTCCCAGACTCACACCTGCCAAACCCAAACCTGAACCCTGGCAGGCGTCACGACCACACGGTGCAGAGCAGGAAGAGATTTTATAGGAAAAGACCCGATGCTGGGGGTAAGGGTAAAGGCGACAGAGCCTAGAACCGCTCACTTGCATACAGTAGGCATTTAATAAACATTTGTGAGTGGCCTGAATGAACCAATGGATGAGCAAAGCAGGATCCAGTGAGCAGAACCTGGCCAGGCTGACCTCGAGCCTTAGAATGTATACACATGGGAGCCGAAGTCATCCCCAGTGGGAAAAGCAGCTGGAGCATTTCTCAAAGACTCATTCATGCTCCGCCAGAGAGCACAGCACTCTGCAGGCTTCCTGTCAGCCTTGGAGTGCCAAGGTCAAAGGTGAGGAATTATTTTGAAACTATGAAAACTTTTGGCTCCGTCTCTGGTTTCCCAACCCTCTGTTCATAGTCCATGTAACTTGTACCCTGAATGGAGCCTGCATGATTTTTCTCCAGCCTGGCCAGGGCAAGGAAGCCAAGAGCTGGGAAGCTCTGCCACTTGGTTAATCGTGATAATCATAAATATATAGCAGACACTCTTCCAAGCTCTTTTCCTGTATTAACTCATTAAAGCCTCACGACAGCCCTGTTTTCCTTCACATTTTATAGTTGAGAAGACTGGGCAGTTAAAGAGTCCCGCAGAGCCATGTGATGAGTATGTTGGCACTGGGATTTAGATCCACGCAGTGTGGCTCCACAGGGTTTGCTCTTAATCACCATGCTGAACTGCCTCTCTCAACCCAGGAGGCTGGGTTATAGCTATCCACTCTGAGTCCACCCATCCGTCTGTCCATCTGCTCATCCAACCATCCACCCATCTGTTCATCCATCCATCCATCCATCCATCCATCCATCCATCCAGTTTATCCATTCATCCATCCATCCATTTATACATACATCCCTCCATCCATCCATACATCCATTTGTTCATCCGTCCATCCATCCAACATCTATAAGTCTATCTATTACTAACAAGTCTTACGGGTTCCTGGTTAGGCAGCAGTCCAAATGAGGTGGCAAAGGGAAGGAAAAGAGATGAAGACATGCATTATTGTTTGTATTGTCACATGTGTTAGACTACACACATGGAGAAAACGTGAAATGGAGGGCTGAAGTCTGGTTAGCATTCTTTGGCTGCCTAGGAAAAAAATTTCCCCAGGTGTCTTCACCGTTGACTTCTCTATTGACCCCTTCTCTAGGCTCATTCTAATCTTCATTCTACCTTTTGCCTCCATACTTCACACCAAACTTACATTCCCCTAGGAAAGCCTTTCTTCTCATTTCCTAAACTTCACCTTAGTTCTGGACATGCTGCATTTTTGCCAAGGCACAAACTTAATTTATGGAAGGAAACTAATTGGATTTTCTGTGATAAATTACCTGGACCAGAGTGACATAAGGAGTTGACTGCATTGATTAGTGAAATTATAACCAAATACATCCAGTCTTCCACAGTCTTGGCAACATACTCTATGACAAGTGAAACTCATACTCCTGGGACAGGCTCTATTGTAACTAGAATGACGAACTCTGAGCTATCTCCCAATCGTGTTACCACCAGCATAAATTCAAATGTCAGCACACAAGCTATTGCCAGGAGGTGGTGTGAGCACCAGCACACAATGGAGTCTTTCTGTTTCCATCAGGTGCAGAAGAAAGGAAAGCAGCTTTGATCAATAGATAATACGTGTGGTGGTTGGGTTTTTTCAATGCAGCCAATAAACACAATCTTAAAATTGAGCTCTATAAAGCTACACTCACATTTCATTTATTTTTATTGGACTTAATCTACCTTAAGCTTCTGTAAAGTTGTTACCCACAGGACATAGTTGAAGCCAAAAAACAATGAAAAAAATAAAAAGTAATCTTGATTTGCATTTGGATTTTAAAACAAGGACACTATTCATAGCATTCACATTATATTACAATCTGATGATCCTCATTCTCTTTTTGAGTGGGTGCTTGGTCAACAATATGTTTTTATAAATAGTAACAGCCAATGTTTATTAAGTGCAGTGACAGCAATTAGTGCGGTTCACTAATATCCATGATCCTCTCTTCTCTTTCCAGAACATGGAAGACTGGCCTTCCTGTCCCCCCATGGTGGGCCCGGCCATGTGACAAGATCTGGACCATGGGTGTGTGTACAATATCTGTACAGAGTATTGAATTGCCAGTGTGAGAGCCTTCAGCACTCGAATCCCTTTCCTCTGTCCACTGGCTTTGCTGTCCTGGACCCAGAATGAGGATAATATGAACCCAGAGACCTCATAGTTGATGCTCAGTGGACATGCAGAATGAGCAAGAAGTGAGATATTGGGGTTGTCTGATTCTGCAGCATTATGTTGCCTACCCTAATAAAAGTGCCTACTGTGTGCTGGACACTGTTCTAAAATCTTTAGCTATAGCAACTCACTTTGTACTCAGAACAACACTTTGAGGTTGATTCTACTTAATCCTTGGTGACAAATGCAGAAACTGAGGCACAGAGTAGAAAGTAACAGCAAATGGAACTAAAGTTTATGCCCCCCTCGTACCACAATGCTTTTCATAAATTAAGTCATTTTATCCAAATCAGATTCCATTTTTATGGTCTTCAATATTCTGTTTTATATGCACAATTGTAGATGACAACAGCCAGATGATTTCCCCTACTTCTTGATAGTGGAAGGATGTCAAGATTAGAAAAAGAAGGCAGGCCACTCCCCCTGACCGATAGGGAGTGGTGAATTATACTTGCACCAGAGCAGTCAAAAATGGAGTTGGCATCCCACAGGCTTACCAACTGTATTATGGGCTAACAGGTACATCGGCTTCACTGGGCTAGTTTCAGCCACGGGGTACCGAGCACAGAACTGTACTTCCTCTGCCATCTCAGAGCTGCCAGCTTGGTGTAGTATAAGGGGGTTCAAATTGTGCTTCTGGAAACCCAAGGGTTTCCACAGAGATGCTGCAAAGGAAGGGAAGTGAGGGCTTGCTCCAGGCGCCCCACCCAGCTCACCAGAGCACCTGTGCTCCTGGGTTTATAGATTCGATTTCCATTTCAACCTTATTTGAAGAAACAATCCCATGGCTTTAAAAACTATTGAAACCTGCTGGTGTGAAATAAGCCTGAGCTGAGGAATCACACAAAGCACGTTTGTATTCCGACTTTGCATTCCAAGTTGTGTGACCTTGGGCAAGTTGTTTGACTTCCCTATTGCTTTAGTTTCCTCCTGTATGAAATGAAAAATATTAGGATAATAATGCCCACCTGGCAAGGCTGTGAAACGACTCCAACCCTAAGAACGTAAGGCTTATGATGGATGTCAAGGGCATCCATAGGATGGGAGCCAGACAGAACTGGGAAGGACGGCCTCCCTGGAAAAGGCAGCATCTGACCTAAATTTGAAGAACAGATGGGAGATAGCCAACATCACCTCTCTATGTGGAGCGAAATTGAGACTATTTCTACACGACGTTAACTACTGGGTTGACTAGAAACAAATTTGCCTACTTAACTCCTTGCATTTTTCTTACCTTCAGGCAGAGTAGAGAAGAGTGTATTACCAGCAAAATAGATTTCTAACATGATATGCTTTGAATGCTGGCAGAACTTCTGGTTGGTTTTATACTCCATCCCAATGGATTTTGAATCCTATTTTAGTTACCTCAAATGCAGTCACCTTCAAAGAAATTCACTGGCCCAAGGTATTTGAATTAATCATAAAATCAGTCTTTCGGAGAAAAATCTCATACTCCGTGCCCTCCCCTCCAGGTTCCAAACCACTGCAGTAGCACTCGGGACCGAAAACAAGATTTAAAAACACGCCTTGGCCTCCGTTGAAAGGATAATTTGTGCATGGAAACTGAGCCAAAAGGAATAGGAATTATCCATCGGTCTGTTCCCTGAAGCAGGAGCATCACCACAGGACTAGCGCTCTTGGGGGTAAGTGTAGATCTGAGATGGAAGCAATGCTCGGTTGGGTGCAGAGCTGCCTGATGTCCAGATCTCGGCCCTGGGTTCCCTTCACTCTGAACCCATGGGCTGGGGCAGGTTCATCCCTAACTGAAGCACAGCGGGGAGACTTGAGTGCAGTCTGGATCCTTAGACTCACAGCGAGGGTTTCCATGTTCTTCTGTGTTTCCTTCAGAGGCCGAGGGCCCTGGGGCCACAGGACATGTGCTTCTGGGTCCTGCCACCCAAATACAGAGCCAGTCAGAAACGGGACAAGGTACTCAGTGGGGGACAAGAGACTCCAAGAAGCAGCTGGAAAGCCTCCCGAAATCGGACTCTTCTATGGTGATGGGCATCATGCTTTATTCACTAAGCATGGGGGTGGTGCTCCTGTCCCTCCCAACTCCACGTGCAGCTCACACAGCCACGCAGAGGAGCCCGCTCTGGAATGGACTGTCTGAGTCTACATTGCCCCGATTTTTTTTTTCTTTTTTTTAGAAATTTCTGGGGGTTTTTTTTGTGAGGAAGATCAGCCCTGAGCTAACATCCATGCTAATCCTCCTCTTTTTGCTGAGGAAGACCGGCTCTGAGCTAACATCTATTGCCAATCCTCCTTTTTTTTCCCCAAAGCCCCAGTAGATAGTTGTATGTCATAGCTGCACATCCTTCTAGTTGCTATACGTGGGACGCAGCCTCAGCATGGCCAGAGAAGCGGTGCGTCGGTGCGCGCCCGGGATCCGAACCCGGGCCACCAGCAGCGGAGCACAAGCACTTAACCACTAAGCCACGGGGCCGGCCCACATTGCCCCAATTTAACTTAACCATTTTTGATGACCTGGGTCCCTTTTTCCAATAGAAGATCAACCCGACAGTCCACAAACTATGTTTGTAACTCACCGTAAGTAAGCTTTCCCGCCTACCCAGCTGGGAGCTGACTTCCACTGGCAACCGTGTGCACACACCACTGGCTTTCCCATACGGGCCACTGAGGCTGTTGTTCTCACCCATGTCCTGAGTAGAAGCGGGCAGGCAGCGTGGTATAGTTTGTTAGGCTCAGGTTCTTCGGCGTCAGACGAACTCGCCTGTATGAGTCCCTTAACCTCTCAGGACCTCAGTCAGGTCTTCTTCTGCAAACTGGAATAACAACACTTTCCCCACAGGGTTGTTGTGAGGCTTGAATGTAAAGGGCACATGGTACCCGATAGGCATTTTATTGATTATTATTGCTAGGATTTGCTGACGGATTGGCCAACAGTTTTTCCACTTGCATTTCTGATGACCTGTGTCAGCTGGCTCGTAGGGCTTGGGGGAGGCCACGTGCCCAGACTGCCTTCCATACTGGAGGTTATCAGAAGGGTAGGTGGGAACTGGAGGTGACTCGGGACTCTCCCACCTGTCAGGTCTCCCTTCCAAGACAGGGCGTGCCACAGGCCCCCTGGAGAGGCCAGCCCGAGCGCGGAGGGTCAGTGCTCTCCAGAGGACTAGGCTTCCGTCTACCCCAGAACACAGCTGTTTGGGTTGGTTTGTCAGCAGCCACCTGAGTTTCACAGCAAGTCACTCTGGGGGCAGATGGCCCCCTCATGAGCAGACCAGACTTTTAACCTGGGCATGAATCCTTGGTCCACTCAAATGGCAGTGTTGTTATCATTTGTGCAGAAGGGACCGCGTGGCGCCCCTTCCTTTGCACGTCTCAGCCTCTTAGAGCTCCCTGGAATTCTCTCCGAAGCGGTCACTGACAGCTATGTTTTAAAAGGCCTCTAAATATTCAACAAACCAGGCAGGGTTGTGGTGAGGGTTAAGTGGAATAATCCTCGGGGAGACTTATCCCAGCCCCGTGTGCAGGGCAAGCACAGAATAGAGCTGGCTTCATCGTGAAGTTCTTACACCCAGCGTCCTACCTCATGAGTCTCTCCTTCAGTGGCTGCTTATTTCCTCTCTAGTTTATTCAAATGATCTAAAAATGCACATATTGTTTTTCCAGATTCATTTTTTTCTTCCTCAGGTTGAGTTATGACTCTGTAAGCAGCACTGGGACATATTTGAAGCAATCCCAAGGGAGCTTTTGTTGCTATCATTTTCCGTAAAACAGTCTTATTTTTCAAGAGATAACATCTCTCTATACTCAATCCCTCTCTATGATAATAAGAACAATATGCCAAGGTTTTATTTAGTTTTGTATAGGGACCAAGTTTTAGCTGAATAGCCAGAATGGGTGACCAAATGTAGACTAGAGAAATACAGAATTAGGCTTGTTTTTAACATATGGGTATTAATATAAGCAATATGTATGGCGTGGCTTCCCTGCCCAGCCTTATTCCTAAATATGCTTGACTTATTTTCCTCCATTTCAACGAAATGTGTTGCCCTAAAATGGTTAGCTTCAATTTTTTTGCACCTGATAACCATGCACAGGTTCATGTCACCCCTTACCAAGCCTCACATGGGTGACAAAGGAGGAGACCAGGCTTAGTCACATACACACTCAACAAGACCAGCTCGAAATGGAATTGAGGTGCAAGCAGCCAGGACTATAGAAGCAAGATTTAAGAAGCAGGACTTCAACAACGACTCTGTTTAAAAGGAAGGAACTGCAGGGGAAGGAAGGAGGGCCCTTTGAAGAAAGGCCTCGTGGGCCCAGCTGTTCCACCGACACTGCTTGTTGCTCAGTTCCCCTCCTTGCTTGCTCTCATTCCAACGTCCAGGGGAAAAACAAGTAAGAAACCAAACAAAGCCTCAGAAAGTATTTTCTGGCAGTATTTTCCAGTGGGAAGTGGACCCAAGGGGTAGAATCGTCCAGAGGAGGTCCCTAGTGTGGACAAGGGCACCAACACCCGGAGCTGGTGGCTTTTCCAATCCTGTCAGCTAAGAACACACAACTCCCGGTACCTTTCCCAAAAGATAGGGCTTGTCACACCGAGTGGAGACAGTGGTGTGGGAGCATGAGGGGCACCAGCTGATCATCCTGGACGCCAATCCCGGAGGTTGGAATGGAGCTTCCATGGTGGGACGACCAAGAAGGTCTACTGTCCACGCATCTGTCAGCCTCTGCCCACACCTGCTGTCCAGGGATGAGGAGTGCTCTCACTTCCTATTGTGGAGGACCCAATGAATGACTTTTCTTCACCCAGTGTGTACCCTGAAAGATTTGTTCAACTTTGGCCTGCAGAATTCTGATATATTCTCTCACGGCCATTCCTGATAGAATGCTCTCTACATTTTGTTTCCCCCAGCGTCACTTCTCACCTCTAGGTGGTCAAATCACACACGTGTCTTAATCTCCGACATTGCCAAATGTGTAGCTTGCACGTTGCACCATCGCCCAGGCAGCACGTGTGTAAGCCTAACTCAGTCCTCCCGTCACATGGGTAGCACCAGCTTTGACACTGTCCACTCCTTTCTCCTCAATCAACTTCTCTTCTGTGTGGCTTCTGAAGACCTGTCCTCCTCAATATGCCCCTGTTCTCATTCCCACGGCTGAGCCTCTCCACCTCGGCCCCACCCACTTTCCCAACACCTCCTTTACACACACCCCCCAACTGCCTACAAGACCAAATCCAAGACCCGAGCTTCGTATTGAAAGCATTCCAAGCATTCATCCTTCTCTGCCAGTCGAGCCTGGTAACACACATCACACCTCACTGCCCCGGGAATCTGTTCTGTGCGCCCCTTCTCTACGCCATGGCTGCAAGAATTCCAGCCTTGTCAGCCCCACTTAAATTCATCAGGACAAGCCTTTGCTCTTCTTTCTGATTCCCAAAATCCTGACCACCGTGCAAGCTCATATATCACATTTAGACCAAAATGACTTCTCCCTTCTAATGATTCTGGTACCGTCGTGGACTCTATTATTAAGGCGGCACCCCTCACTGGCGTGTACGTCATGCATGAGGATGAGAGTGTCTTCAGAAAAGATGAAGACCCTCCCTGTAGATTGTTATAAACCATTTCACCTGGTCCCAGTCAATTTAGGCACTCAATGCAGTGGGGAAGACTCAAAATAGTTAGCAATTGCACAGTAAAACAAGTTAATATATAAATCAATGTATACTTAAAAATGATAAAATATATTTCCCTTTATTCTATAAACTATGTAATTATCACATAAACAGACACTTATATATAACTACTTACCAAGATTTACAAATTATAGCACAAATGGTTTATCCAATCATTCTAATTATTTCCAAATCATCGAGAGACATCTAAAAATGGTTGGCATGACTTTTGCTTGACAAAGCTGTTCCTATAAGATGCCCCTGACTGAGTCACGACTTGGCACGGAGAACTCCAAAGTTCTTCCAACAACTTCCTTATTCGTTACATAGTCATTAGGTGACTTTAATCTCAATGGAGAAGTTCTTTTAACATCGTTGACATTGTTCATGGTTCCGAAACCCATGTCAGTGTTTGCTCCACTAACATCAACTACATGTAAATATTCCAGCCCTGATAACACTGTCTGACATTTTTGCAGGTCCAATGTCTCTACTATTAAACTAAATCATGAAAATTTGTTATTGGATTGTCATATTTAATTAGCTGGCTGAATTTTCTTTATCTACAGAATTCCACATATGCACTTGACCTAGTTTCAGAATTCCTAAAATTTAAAAACCATAATGCTTCATTTTATTTTTTTACTTTTTTCATTAAACCACAAGTGCATTTTCGCATAATTTATTAGACAAGCTGGTAGGTTTTCCTCTTGGAATAGCTACTTTATATTTTCATTTCAAATTTCATATCTTATTTCTTCCCTTCAATACGATCTTCTACTTTTCCTTCATAGTTTCATTTATTTATTTTATGTTTCATTCACTCAAGACATACTTATGGAGCATCCACCAAGTGTGAGGTACCATTCTAGGCATGTGGATACATCAGAGATCAAAATCAACAACAGTAATAACAAAAATATCTGCCCTGAAGGGGCCTACAGTGTAGCGGAAAGAAAATAAATAAGAAAAATATAACAAAAAAGAAAATGACAAGTGTTTAAAGCAGATAAGTGCTATGGAAGAAAAAAATTGAGCAGGGAAGGGGAATCAGGAGTTCTGGGGGACAGTGGGTGTTGCTTTGGCATTTTAAGTAGAATTGTCAGGGTAGGTCTCACCTACAGGAATATGTATGCAAAAACTTTCTTCATCCTTGCTTTAATTACTGAAATATGTCTTTTTTAAGATGCTAAAGAAAGTATTGGTGTCTCTGTTGGACAGCAGTGTTGGCTAAAGCCAATCTTCAAATATTTAACCACTGTTACACAATTTTTATTAGAGAGACTGTGCAAATATGAATACACTTTTTTATTTTTTTTATTGAGGTAACATGGGTTTATAACATTACATAAATTTCAGGTGTACATCATTATATTTTGATTTCTGTGTAGATTACATCATGTTCACCACCCAAATACTAATTACAATCCATCACCACACACATGTGCCTAATCATCCCTTTCGCCCTCCTCCCTCCCACCTTCCCCTCTGGTAACCACCAGTCCAATCTCTGTATGTGCTTGTTTGTTGTTGCTTTTATCTTCTATTTATGAGTGAGATCATACGGTATTTAACTTTCTCCCTCTGATTTATTTTGATTAGCATAATATCCTCAAGGTCCATCCATGTTGTCACAAATGGCAAGATTTCATCTTTTTTATGGCTGAGTAGTATTTCACTGTGTACATACACCGCATCTTCTTTATCCATTCGTCCCTTGATGGGCACCTAGGTTGCTTCCAAGTTTTGGCTATTGTGAATAGTGTCACAGGCATGAACATAACGAACGTTGTAATGATGAACATAGGGATGCATATATCTTGATGCATTCGTTGGCCACACTTCTTTAAATGCTCCAACAGCTCTCACTGTACAGGATACTCATTAAGATCCAAACATTCTTCCAGTTTTCATTATTTCTATTTCTAGCTCTTCAGACATAGTATTTAATTCTCTCTGCTGTTTCCTTGAAGTATGAAACAAATATAAAGCTTTTTGGGAAAACTTATAAGGTGATCAATTTACATATTTTATTATATCATCCAGATATTACACAGGCACTGTTTATATGTACCTGATGCGTTTTACATAGGAAGATTTCCCATTGAAACTGTCTCTCTCAAGCACTAATAATGATTAATATGTAGCTACGTGTGTCCCTTCCAGACCCACAAAATCAACCAAACCGTTAAACTATGTTCAAAGTCCTATATTTTGCACTTTAAATAAATGATTATGATATTCTCTAGTGAAAGAGATGAAGCATGACCAATAATGACTGAAATTTTGTTGCCTTTGTGTGTACACTTTTCAAAAAGTTGTTTTCACATTTCAATAGATGCACATTTTCAATTAGCAGTATCAAAAATCTAGGTTACAATGATCCACCTAATGGTATCCTTTTTTTGATAGTTCTAGTAAATATTTCATGTCTAAAATGCCTGGTTACTTTTAGCCACTGAGTAGGTGATATTAAAGATTATGATAGTATTTTCCAAATGTTTTTCATTTGCTTTATCAACACCCTTTAATACAAATTCTCCTAAGTTTTTATTTTAAATGTTTATTATATGAAACTGAATTCTGATGTTTTTAAAAATTTCTCCTCATTAATTACTGCAAATGTTCTTTAGGGAAACCCGGAGGCTTTAGCAGAATATGATTATCCTTGTGATAAAATATGTAGATGATTAACATTTTCAGTTTTTAAGATTACAAATTTACATCTAGCATTTATATCAATATCAATAAGTTACTCATATTTTGTTGAAATTATCAAATTCCAGGAATACAGCTATTTTATGCATTCTTATGTAATATCAAATCCTGTTCCAAGCTAGTCTGGTATGTACACAGTATCAGAAGATGTTCCAGGCAGCAGATCTTACTAACATTATTTCTTCCTAGTTTCCCTGAAGAGTCAGAAGATGCATGCTTATGAGATTTAAAGGCAACATTGACACACTTATCCAGAGTGGCGTTTGTTTATATTTTATTGTAAATTCTACAGTTACTACTTATGTAAGAAATACAGTGCACCATAGCAGTAAAGCCAAAAGTTTCTCAGAAAACAGTAAGTCAGGGAAGCCCATTCATCTGTAGTAGTCGTAATGGTCTATGACATTTAGCGTGACATAACGATTTACATTAGAATTTATGTTATTACGAAATATTCCCACTATAGCAGCTGCAAGTTTTCTATTTACCAACCACCATGGAAACATTTCAGTATTTGCACCAACAGTTCCTTCTTGACTGCATGTTACCGCATGGCCACATCCGGGTATGCAGCTGAGAGCAGCCTGACTTGATGAACCCTGAACTGAATTGAACAGAATTAACTCACTATCATCAAGGGCTTTTTTTTACCTTTTTAACCTGCAGGTGGCTTTTTCATCTAACTAGAAGACCCAGAAGCGGCCGTAACCGCACACACTGAGTGTTCTGTAGTCACTGGGGTTCACCCTCGTGTGCTTTGATGGACCTTGTCTCTGCCAGGCCTCTCCAGGCCTGTGACCAGACTGCACAGATTGTCCCAGATAAGGATGTGCCATCATCTCCCGTGGAGTTTGGGGTTGTTTTAGTCACCCTAGCCTATTAGATCAACATTTTTAGGGAATAGACCAACACAAACGCTCAAGTCCCTTTACCCAGTTTCCATCTTCGAATGTTTTGGGAACTAAACGAGAAAATGTATACCAGGTGCCTGGTTCATTCTAAGCATTAGCTGTTGTTACAATACTTCAGTTCTTCAACCAGTGCTCCAGATAATGTTGGGATGTTGTCCCAGATGCTAGTTCTCAGTGGTGCTCATGTGGCATTTTGTCTTCATCTGTCCAGATGTGAGAGTTCTTGTCATACTTCATCCTCCCCAGCATTTCCGACGCGCGAGCTTCAGGGTCCGTTGCAGACTTGATGATTTCTCTCCTTTGATTCGTCCTTTGAAGGCCTGAATTCAGTCCATTTCTTCTAACTGGGGGTCTGATAACCCCAGTCAAGTATTTTTACAAATGTCTATTTCTCTTCTTTCTTCTGCCGCTTCCACATGGACAGCTTCCCAGCATCCAAACCAGAGAAGGCACGCAGAAGCATAATTAGTAAAGCCATCGCCAGTTACTTTTATACTTTGCTGACCAATCTTGCCATAGGATTGATGAACGCCACAATTATTACACAGATTTGGAATTTCTTGCTGTCCCTCTCCACTGTCTGAATATGTAGACGAATGACATCTAAGCCATATATGTTTCTTTTCCCAATTACTTAGTTCCAAGCTTGGCCCACAAATAGAGAACAATTTCATCTTGTTTATGACGGAGTGGGAAAGACTTTTTTGAGAAATACAGAAAGAGAATTTTCTAAACTGGGATGGATTCTTTATAGAAGTGGGAGAGTTGCTATAACTAGCAGGATTCGTAGGAGGTTTTATCAGCTTTAGAGAGTGTTTCAGGCCTTGAGACTGGGGTCCCTCGGTCGACATCAGACATGCACTCACCATGACACTTCTAGGACGTGTCATCCACCTGCTGCATCCACAGACCGCATGGACCACAGTCCTGGGAGCGGCGTCTGCTCTCCTGCAGTGGCCACCACCTCAGCGCACCCCCCCAGCACCCCACTGTCTCTAGGGGAGCGCACTCACAGGTCTGAGCACTGAGGACCCTGGCCCGAGGAGGAGAGAGGGAAGGAATGAGAGATCGAGTTTGGACGCACTGCTGTCCCCAATGCTGGAGAGCAAAGGGCAGTCAGTGTTGGGAGCCCAGGGCAGGGGAGGGCATTTCTGGGGAAGCGGAAACAGGCAAAATTTAGTTTCAGGGCAAGAATTTAAAAGTATCAGATGCAAGTGAACTAGGTCACCAGCTGTGAAACTGACATTCTGCCCTCTGCCTGTAATTGCCTGTTGTACTTTTGGTGTCATTGATCTGGAAGAAACCTGCTTCCAGTCAGAAAGGTCAGCTGAACAACCCCAGACCGATAAACATCTGCCGTGGCTGTTTGGATTTTGACAGCAAGTCTCCACTGCCGGCCTCTCTAAGGCTGGCCCGCCTCGACACGTCAAGGTGAGCTCTTCCCCTGCCGCTTTGCTTCATGTGCTGATCAGTAAAACCTGGATTTACAGACCAAGAAACACATGGACAAAGAAACACCAGCTTGTTTGTCTAAACCAGTCTTCATCTTGAATATAGAGCAAACAAAGCACACGCTGTGTGATGGGGCGACACTTGTAAGCCCTGAGAAGCAGACACACATCAGTTTGGCCACGCAGGAGTAATGTGACTGTCCCCAGTTCTATTAACTAAACGCCCTGGGCTCACGGCCAGCTGCTTCGGAATGGGAGATAGTGCTCGTAACATACTTAGGACCACGCTCCTTCCAAATGGTCCTTCGTCTCTGGCTCTCCGAGCACTCGGCACGTGTGAATTACGTTTGTGGTGCTGCCATGCAATATCATGACCCGTGACGACAGACAGACGGTCCCTTACAACATCAACACCAACCAGGGCGAGGCTGTCCTCTGGCCCCCAAATCCGTGCTCAGCTGTGTGGAATCATTACATTCTCACTTTGGAAACACTCCCCGTCCACTCTCTGCCACCATCCCAGCCACCGTGATTGCAGTGCACTGAAAGCCCCAAACAGGTGTCCGCTCTCGCTGGAGGGATTCTGCAGCCTGACGTTCTGTTGATTCTTCTCTTCTAAGGCGCCTCCTCTTCCTCT
Organism: Diceros bicornis minor; assembly: GCF_020826845.1. Lineage (NCBI taxonomy): Eukaryota > Metazoa > Chordata > Mammalia > Perissodactyla > Rhinocerotidae > Diceros > Diceros bicornis. Next base: position 3,796,899 of record NC_080778.1, on the reverse strand, counting down.
CTCATGGCCCCTCACCCCACCCAGGCCAGTTTACAGCACTACCTCCTGGCCCCTATTGCCTGTTCCAGGATCTCCTCCCTCCCAAAGCCACAGCCAGACTCATCTCCCCAGATGCCACTTGGTCAGGTCCCTCCAGCGCTCAGGAGCGTACAGAGGCTGGCAATTACTGGCCACACCAGGTCACCAACTCGTTTGTCTGGTTCTGGGGACTTTCTGTGCAGTCTCGTCCCAGCACACAGCTGACGCCTGATTCCTTGTGTCTCCTCCCAGCCCATGGGTCCCCTCCTCTCTGTCCCCTCCAGGCCGTGACCCTGGCCACTTCCTCAGCTTCAAGGGTGCCACCTCTTCTTGCCTCCCTCCCCAGACTCTCGGCAGCAATGTCAGCCATTTCCTGTGACGAGCGCTGCGTGTGGAGCCCTGTTCTGCTCTCACCTCACCCTCGCATCACACCCTACACAACAAGCAAGGCGAGTGCGGGCATTCCCATTTCACAGACTGGGAAACAACCTCAGAACAGGCGAGCAGTGTACTCCAGACCGTACAGCTAAAGCCAGGCCAAGGCGGGACTCCAGGCTTTACTTTGAAGCCCGTGATTGCTCACCCCACATCGCAGCCTCATGCAGAGCCAGCTCACCACCCCTTTTTTCCACCTCCCAGACCAGTTATTAGAGGCTTCTGATGTGCAGGAAGTATTCTAGATAATGAGACGGGTGCATGGCTTCAAAGAGCTTGTAGTAAATCAAATAAGTAGAAAGACATAAGCAATAAAAGAGTGATTATTGATATAAAGCAGCAGATGATTAGCACTAAATGAGTGGCAGAGATCGTGTTCCTACAGAAGGAAGAAAATGTGTATTTGAGGCTGAAATGCCCAGAGACAGTGCCGTGGAGAGGTGGTACCTGAACTGCGCCTAGAGTGGCAGGTGTGTTCCTGTGGTTTTAAGAAACAGGTGGGAAGGGTCGGCTTCCGGAAGGAAGTCATCAGCGCCTGACTTCAGCTCCCTGGGCTCTCACGGCTCACGGTTTCTGCTTCTCCGCTGCCTAATGGCTCCCCAAGACTTAGTCTAGTCTCCCCAACAATGCAGAGGGTATTGTCCTACAAATACAAACATATCCAGATTTTAAAATATGCATTTTCTCTTGCCACTCAGCCAGGTCGCAGCGCCCGTGCGGAGGCGGTGACAAGGCCTTTTCTTGCTAACAGTCCTGCGGTTCCCCACGGGGCGGGGACAGCATGGGCCACAGTAATACTTCAAAAGGATCTGCAGATCCGCTCCAAACTTTGGGCAAATTGCAGGAAGAAACGTCTGGCAGAATGCAGTGGTTTAATCGGATGCAATGAAAAGGACATTTGGAACACAAAACCGGTCACAGTTTTAGTCACAGATCAGCCTCCTTCCTGCGTTTACCTCCTGCCCCAGCCCCGTGGCTTCCCCAGGGCCTCACACGGCTCTCCTCCCCTCTGACCGCTGGCATGGGTCTCCACAGCCGCCCACTTCTACTCTGTCCCGCTTCACAGGGCCACCCAGGACACCCCCAGCTCCTCCCAGGAAGCGCTCCGCACCTCCTACGCTGGCCAAGGGGCTCTCCCAACACCTCCAAGGCCACCTGTGACACTCTGGACGCCCGTCCTTCCCACGGGCTGTGAACTCCTGAGGCAGGCAGTGTGGACTTCGCATGTCGTATCCCAGACACCTCGCCCAGGCCTAGTCCACGGGGGACCTCAGGGACTCAGTTGAGCAAATAGCCAGAGACCCCTGACTCTGGTTACTTTCCCTCTGGGGCAGCCCAGCCCTTTATCAGTGGCTGTGGCAGAAAGTAAACCTTAACAGAAACACAAACGCAAACAAACCACTCCAACTGAAACCGAACCAAGCGGGCTCGCCTCCTGGTGAGTTAAATAAGACTCGACACCAGTGGAAGTTGTCTCACAAAGTAAAGTGTATTTGCAGCAAATAGGAGGGCATGAGGAATCATTTCCAAAGTAATGGCATGCCCGAACAAAGGGAAGCAGGAACTTTTATTTGGTTGGGGAATGAATATTCAAAAGGGAGAGGTGGATATTTGCTTGCACGGGCTCAGTTGGAGAACACGCTTCCACATAATGAGGCCTAATCTCCTCCTGGAGAGATCTTTGCATTACAGATAAGGCAAAGGTCATGGGCATAGCTCTTGTGGTGAGCCTTGATCAGTTTCAGGACAGCTGGTGGTTACAGCCTGGCTTGGTCAGTTTTAGGCTGGCTGCTGGTTACATCTCCCTTTAGTGCCTCACTTGGTCAGTTTCAGGATGGCTGGTGGTTACATCTCCTTAACACACAAAAGGAAAAGGAACAACCTGGAAAAACAGTTAATTGCTTCCAAAGCCACCTTTGAGTTTCTCGAGGCCCCTAGTTGGTGACAAAACCACAAAAGTGTATGCATTCCTGCTCAGTTCACTAATGATTAAGACATGACTTGACAATCCAGATCATTAGTCAAGAGATGGGACCAGGCCATAGTGGTTAAGTTCTTGAGCTCCGCTTCAGCAGCCCAGGGTTCACAGGTTCTGATCTCAGGTGCAGACATACGCACCGCTTATCAAGCCATGCTGTGGCAAGCATGCCACATATAAAGTAGAGGAAGAAGGGCACGGATGTTAGCCCAGGGCCAATCTTCCTCAGCAAAAAGAGGAAGATTGGCAACAGACATTAGCTCAAGGCTAATCTTCCTCAGCAAAACAAAAAAACAGAGAGAGAGATGGGACCAGAGAAGCCCCCTAAATTACATAATGTTAGAAAGGACCAGTTGAGAGGTCAAAACACAGAGGAAGACAGCCTGAATGATTCTTACAATTCGTCCCTAGCTGCCCTCCCCCAGAACCACTAAAACTTCACGAGAGCACTCCTAGAATAAGGGCAATATCCATTTCCCCAAAGGGGACGTTCAGTTCCGTCAAGGACTAGGAGCTTGCTGTGTGGCCGCAGATTCTGTTCCTGCAGTCACCCATCTTTACATCATGCATGGTCGAAGTTGGAGTTGGCAATTAAAGGTTGGTAATGACCCTTTCAGGATACGCTTTCCTGTTTGTTTTCTGTAATAAAATGAAGGGCTTCCAAGTGCTTAGAGAGCTCAAATGAACGCCCTCAAATGCTTGGGATCGAATAAGGCCTTGAAGGAGATCTGCCTTCTCCCCATGCTTCAGAGGCACTGCTCATTGCTATATGTGTCATGTGCTCCCGGTGGGCTGATGAATCACCTGTGCTTCCACTCACAGGCTCACTCCCACTTCAATCCATCCTTCTTTGTGTCTTCAGAGGCACAGAAAAGTGCCTGCATTGGCAGCCTGAGTAGCCACCTGCTCACAGAGGAGCGTGTTCAAAGGAGGGGGGCCAGGTCTCTCAGAGTCTGAACAGCTGCGATGCAAGCAATTATGCTATTTCAAGAGACTCACGCTCTTTTTTTTTTTTTTATAATTTTATTTATTTATTTTTTTCCCCCAAAGTTCCAGTAGATAGTTGTATGTTATAGCTGCACATCCTTCTAGTTGCTGTATGTGGGACGCGGCCCCAGCACGGCCGGAGAACTGGTGCGTCGGTGTACGCCCGGGATTCAAACCCAGGCTGTCAGCAGTGGAGCGGCGCACTCAACCGCTAAGCCACGGGGCCGGCCCAACTCACGCTCTTTTATGCCCACAGGTGAAAGTCAGAGACTTCACTGACACCAGGTGGGTGATCTATGAATTCTGAATCTCTACGCGAGCATCCCTGCGTTTGCTCAGGGCCTGCACGCACTCAGGTCTGAAGATGAGGGATCTCAGCCATCACTCTTCAAAGAGAACGGGGAGAATCAAATGTCACAAGATTTAAATCACTTCTGGAGCTCTCTCCTCCTTCCATGCACATTGGCAGATTTATCAAAACAATCTGTCTCAGGCTATTTGGCCAAATGTATTTAGAAGATCTGTGGATCATTCCTGCGAATAACTCTGCACCTTCACATAGTAGGCACCCATTAAATGCTTGGTCAGTCAATAGATTCATGAATGACTAAATCATGGAGCAATGTAGCCTTAGGACCACACCAGCTCAATTGACCAGATCTGGCAAATTCCACTATGAAATGAAGAGTTTCTCAGGGGAGCAGTTCCCTGTTTCAACCCCCCCAATACTAGAAAATTATAAAAATGAAAGATTGCCACACAGGTCCCTGAAGTAGCCTTAGATCCATAAGTTATCAAATGTAATTTAATCTCCACAACAAGACGTGTCCTGGTCTGCATTCTACAGGTGGGAAGACTGACCATCAAGAAGGTAAATAACTTGACTGAGGTTAAACAGCCATGAAGTAAAGGAGCTGAGAATTCAGTCGACTCCAAAATCTGATTTTGAATGAGTACGCTGTCATAGGGCTTCTCAAACCTTAATATGAAAACAAACAGCCTGGGCCGGGCTTGACCATCCGCATTGCGAATAACCTCGCAGGTGAAGCTCCTGCTGATGGTTGACGGGCGACTTTGAGTCTTGAGGCACTGTCCCGCCTTCTGTGCCTTTGTGATCTGTCCTCTGAGACACCTCCCGCAACTTTCCTAATCACAAGCATGGTTCCAAATGTTTATTTTTGGGATTCGGTTTTGTATTAGTCAAGATTCCCCAGAGAAGCAGAACCAGTAGGAAGTACACACATATATATAGAGAGAGAACAATCTTAAAGAATTGCCTCATGAGATTTGGGGGGCTGGTGTGTCTCAAATCCACAGGGCAGGTCAGCAGGCTGGAGATTCAGGTAAGAGCTGATGTTGCAGTCTTGAATCTGAAGGCCATTTGGAGGAGGAATTCCCTCTTCTTCGGGACGCCTCAGTCTTTCTTCTCAGGGCCGTCAACGGATTGAATGAGGCCCACCACACTAATCTGCTGTACTCAGAATCCACAGATTTAAAAGTTAATCACATCTACATAACAGCTTGCCAGCAGCATCAAGGCTGCTCATCCCAAGTTAACACATAAAATTAGCCATCGCAAAGTTTCACAGTGTTTCTTCCCTTTATCAGAGCATCTGCTCCTCAAGCTGTGTCATCTATGCCTTTGGAGTAGGTCTCACCTACAGTTCTTCCCCTCCACTGCCCTTTCTCAGCATGCCCAATGTCCTGGCTTATGCTTCTCCAAAAGTAACTACCACAGACACCCCTGAATCGTCTTCCTCCTCGCCACATGAATCCTTGCCACATGAATCTTCCGCCACATTAACTTCTCTCCCTCGAGAACCTACAAACCTTCCTCTTACCAAGAGCGACAGTTCTCAAATGTTTGGGGCTCAGGACCCCTTTACACTCTTAAAAATTACCAAGGACCCCACAGAACTTCTGTTTATGTGGTTATTTCTATCAATATTTATTGTATAAGAAACTAAAACTGAGAATTAGTCAAAGTATTTATTATTAATTCCTTCAAAAGTAACCATAATGAACCCATTTCATATTCACATAAATATCATACTTTTATGAGAAATAACCATATTTTCCAAAACAAAAAAAATTGGTGAGAAAAGTACAAAAAAGTACATATTTGCAAATATCTTTAATGTCTAGTTTAACAGAAGAAAGTTGGACTCATATTTACTTCTACGTTCAGTCTATTGTGATATGTTGCTTTGGTTGAATCCAGAAAGGGAGATATATTTTAATAGCCTTTTCAGATAATTATAGATATTCTTCTACACTGAAACTAGACAAGTGTTAATTTCTTAAACACTAATTGCGATGTGGAATCTGAAAGCGTATCAGTGAGTTTTTCCCACTCTCTCACATTAAAATTCGCTGGCCTTTCTCGACTTGGGATGGACCTTTCACTGGTGCGTGATTTTGTAATATTCTGCAGGGTCATTTGGAAAGTTTTGATTCACTGAGTTTTGCATATCTGCCCAACGTTGACGCATGTCATACAATAATAAAAAGTCACGTTTGTTGCTATCACCACTGACCTCATCAAGAGTCTTTAAGCATTGGGAAATTGTCAAGCTCATGGTGGCAAATACAAGGTTTCCAAAAATCTGATTTTCACACAAATCCTCGAAGTTTGTCCTTGCCAAGAAATACTGTCAGTTACTTCCCTTGAAGAGACAGGCTCACTTCATTCATTTTCTGGAAAGTGTCTGCCAAGAACCCAAATTACTCTGTCATTTGTTCTTTCAAGTAAAAATGGTGTTTCAGAGGAAAAGTGGCTAGTTCAGCTTGCAACTCGGACAGTCCTCGAGACACCCATCCAATGTACTTCAGCATCCAGCAGAAGGGCCTTATACGAACTTCCCATTTCATTACAGACATGCGTCACATAATGACATTTCGGTCAACAACAGACAGCAGGTACAACATTGGTCCCATAAGATTACTATCATAGAGCCTGGGTGTGTAGCAGGCTGTACCACCTAGGTTTGTGTAAGTGCACTCTATGATGTTGGTACAGTGACGAGATCACCCAACAATACATTTCTCAGATCATATCCCCATCGTTAAGCAACGCATGATTGTACATAGATTTTTTTCATTTTTTTTGGTGAGGAAGAGTGGCCCTGAGCTAAGATCTGTTGCAAATCTTCCTCTTTTTCCTGGAGGAAGGTTTGCCCTGAGCTAACATCTGTGCCAATCTTCCTCTATTTCGTATGTGAGTTGCCACCACAGCATGGCTGACAAGTGGTGTAGGTCCACGCCCAGGATCCAAACCCACAAACCTGGGCCACTGAAGTGGAGCGTATGGAACTTAACCACTAGGCCAAGAGGCCGGCCCCACACAGAGGATTTAAAAGATATGCATGGACTCAATGGCGAGACTTAATGGAGTTAATTTTTGCTGCTTCACATTCTTAAGTGCAACTGCCCATTTTTTCACTGCAATTGCTGGAATCCAACGACTCCTGGCACAGCTGGAGCCACTGCCCTGGTCAGAACTAGGGCACCAGCGGTTGTACCCATCATGGCACATGTGACCACAGTGACGAAGGCAGACAACATTTTTTAGTTTTGTTACAAATATAGTTTTATATTCAGCTTTATATTTACATGCAGTATTATCAAGAAAATTGTTTTGATCCTATAGACCCCTGAAAAAATATTAGAAGTCCCCAGGGATCCATGGACCACCCTTTGGGAACCACTGGCCAGGAGCATTACATTCTACTCCTTACCCCAGTTTCCAGTGCCCTTCACAACCTGATGCCTCGCTGGCTGTTTCTTTCTTTTCTCTCACTATAACCCCAGCATTCTGTCTATCGCATTATATTAAAAAACACAAAAACTTTTATGTCAATCAGACTTGTATTATAACACTAGCTCTGTTAGGAGCTGTGTCACTTGTGAAAATTAGCAAACTTTAAGCAACTTCAGTTTTTTCCAACACTGAAGTAGGGGTAAAAAGACTGACCTCATCAGAGAGTTGTGAAAATTAGATGAGTTAATGCATGTAGTGCACCTTCATGAATAAATATTGGTTCCCTTCCTTGTCCCTCACTGCAGCTAAGAAGGACTGCAAGTCTCTGAAAGCTCTGTCACATCATAATTCAAGCTTTCATCAGATTCATTTGTCCTCGCTGTGAATTCCCAGTTCTCCAAAGTCACGCTTGAAACTATCTCCTCCAAAGTTCAGCTAACTTTACCCTTCCTTCTTTCAACACTGAAGACAAGTGTTTTCTGAATTATTCATTTTTAAGTTCACCATATACTTATTCATTAATTATTTCACAAGTATATCTTCCACCTACAACTAAAATCTAAGATTCCAGTTAAACTATTTAAAAATTTTTATAACTCTTTTGTATTATGATCTATTGCTGTATAACAGATTACCCCAAAGTGTGGTGGCTTAAAAACAACAACAGTCATTGTGATGTCCCTTGTTTCTGTGGGTCGGGAGTGCAGAGGGGCATAGCGGGATGTCTCGTCCCTGCTCCATGATGTCTGAGGCTGGGATTAGCGGAGGGCTCTTTCACTCCTTTGTCTGTCAGTGGGTGCTGGTGTCAGCTGGGAGCCCAGCTGGCCTGTCAACTAGAACAGCCACACGTGGCCTCTTCATGTGGCCTGGGTTTCCTCACAACACTCCAGCAAGGTTTCCAGGGTGTGGGTCTTGACACAGAGAGAGAGCAAGAGAGCCAAGCAGAAGCTTTCTCCTTTTGATGACCTAGCCTCCAAAGTCACATAGCCTCACTTCGACTAAAAATCACTGGTCAGGACCGTGACAAGGCCCGCAGGGACTCAAAAGGAGGAAACATTGACCCCATCTCCCAGGGAGGAATGTCAGTTCCATGATGAGTTCCGGGAAGAGTATGTGGCATGAGCTAAATAGACAGGTGGGGCCACCTTTTGAAAAATTCCATCTGCCACACCCTTCTAGAGTTTTCTACTAAATGAATGCAAGCATGCATGCGTGCATGAATGAATGAATGAAGAAATGACTGTCATTTTGAAGAGACAGTTTCTCAACTGTAAAGTGGATCAGGGCATAGCCTAGACTGTCACACTGAGTTACATTCTCTGTCTTATTTGTCTGATTCTCCTCCACCAGATGGTAAATTTCTTGAAGGCAGAAACTGTGTCTTGGATCTTCACAGATTAACCAGTGCCTGCTAAGCAATAGGTGCTCAACAAGTACTGGAAGGGAGGAAGGAAGAGAGGAAGGAAGGGAGGGACGGAGAGAGGAGGGTCTCTCAGACTGCTATGAACTCTAAGATTCAATGATGTGGGGGGTTCTGGTTTCAAGAACCCACAGTTCTCACCTCTGCGGGAACCACAGCATACTCTGGGATGGAAGTGAAACATGAATTAACTCGGGGCATTATTCTCTCTCCAAGGCCAGGAGCCATCTTTTCCAGAAGGGGAAAAAAGAGCTAGTTTTTCAAAAAGCTTATCTTTGGACACAGTTTGTAAATTCAAAAGGATGCCCCAGAATGTTCTGTTTCAAATCAAATAAAAGCTACTGTACGAAACAGCAATTTCACCTATTTCTTCCTTTTACACACCAGGGAATTTTTTGCCCATTTAAAAGAACTTAAATCCCTATTGTACATTTCCTTTGAAACATAATGAAGAGAACAGTTCGGATATTAATGTATTTTTTACCATTAATTTTGGGTCAGAAAGGAGAGCTTTCTGTTTGTGTAAATTAAACTTATCTTTCTAAAATGGTTGATGGAAAACAGGAGTTAAATCCAATAAGAAGTCTGGAGGTTTACATAAAATGTGATAATGAAAATCAGCTTCTTTAACTACTCAAACATTATGAAAATGGAAAATATTTTCAAATCGGTCTGGAGTCAAGAATTCTACCAAATTACTCTCTTGATATTTCTATATGACATCATAATTATCTTAAAATGAATAGGCTTTTCTCTCTAATACTCTTTTCTTGCTTTCCATTTGCAAGCGGCATTTTGCAAAATCAGAATGTTTTGTGTAATAACTTGGGCTTTTCCTTCCTTCTAATTGCCAGTCCAGGGCACAAGACGTCGGCATGGACTTAAGAAAGCTGGACCTTCCACCAGCCCGCTGGCTTGAGAGCTTTTGAAATTATTCTAATCAATGTTTTTAATGTTTCATCTTTGAATGTTTAAAAATATTATTTTTAATTTAATTTTTGAATAGGCAATGTATTCATGTGATCAGACACCACTGGCTAACTCCCCAGCAGGTAACTATGGTTAATAGTTAGTAGAGAGGACTGCCATGCAGTGTCCCTAGCAAAAAGCCCACTAGTTAATCTGGAACCTAAAGGGCAAACGAGCCAAATAGTTTAGGCTTATAAAAGAAAGAGACGAAGAAAACACCCTTGTTTTCCTTAAAGACAAAGGACAATTTGGGGTGAATTTTTCAGAGAACCACCTCGACTGCACCACCTGTGCTCTGTGCTCAGTGTCGTCTTCAGCAGTAACTTCAACTACAAGGAGCATGGCCGACACTTTTTCCCGAGGCAGGAGGCTTTGTCAACACCTCAGCAAGTCTGGTCTTCTGTGGAACATCAGCTTGTGACGCAGAGATTTATCACGAGTTCTCACCTTGAAGAGTTAAAATGACCCTCTTTGAAATCATCTACACAATTTTGAATCTAATGCTCAAAATTTACACCCCACTCCAATTTTTCCCCACTCTTCCAACCTTGCTAAGGCCTCGCTCATAACTTAAACCTTTAAAAGAAAAATTATATTTGCAAAATATTTGCCTGCACTTAACTTTCAGCATGTCTGCAATAGGTACCTTAACATTAATGATGATGCAAGTCCTGGACCATATTCCTCCAAGAGCCAGTTTCATTCAGTTTCACTACTCAAAGCACATCAGTTACACAAAGAACATCTCAGAAAGAACATCACTTTATTAATAACTATGAAGAGATTATATATAAATATAAAAATTATATATAACTGTAATTATTAATTATATTAATTAATATTAAATAATAATATTTATTATATAATAGTTATATATAATTATATATATATTACATTTATATATAATAACTCTATGGAGTTAGATATAAAAAAGAAAATGTCAGTAAGTTCTTATGGGATCTTTTGATGGAGAAAGACTATTTTTTTAACACACAGAAGCAAAGAAAGAACCCATAAAGAAAACAGTAACAGATTTTGTACCTAAAAATGCAAAATCTCTAGATGTCAAAATCTCAATTAACAAAATTAAAAGCAAATGAAAAATTGGAAGAAAATATTTGCATTATGCATGAAAACAAAGCACTAATATTCCTAACGTATTTGATTATTTTAAAAATCAATAAGTAAAAGATAACCCCTATGAGAAAAATGGGGAAAGGCCATTGATTGGCAACTCATTAAACATATATAACCAACATATCAAATAATATTCAACTTATCTAGAATTCAAAGAAGTATATACAAAAAAAAATAAGAAATCAGTTTGTCATTGAAAAAGTTGTATTTATTTGTTTTTTGTTATGTCTTTCTTGGTAAGGATCTGATAAACCAGACACTCGCAAACACAGGTCGAGGGAATGTAAATCTATACAACTTTCCTAGAAGGAGTTTTTGGAATATTTACTGAGACTTAACAATTTCACATGTTATCACTTATTTATTCTGGTTCTGGAAATGCAAAGAAAAATCAGAAATGTGCAAAGTGTTGGATGTAAGGATTTTTTTATAGCATTATTAATAACCATGAAATAGTGAGTCCTGAATGTTTAAAAACAGGAGATGGGAGAAATTAATTGTGATTTTTGTCTCATTTGATAGAAAACTACAGCCATTTAAACAAACATGATTTTGAAAAGTATTTTTTGACCTTGGAAAATATTTATGACAATGTTAAGAGAAAAAAGCAGGCTACACAGCACTATAAATAACGATCTCACCAGGAATGTGTGTCAAAATTACCTGTGTCTCTGCATTTATTAAAAGTTCCACTCATTGATTCCAGTGTACACCCCTCCACTGAGAATCACTAATATGCTATATTATCACAATTCTATTGTTTGGAAAAAAGACTGAAATAAAATCCAGAAAATATTGACTGTGTTTTGTCCTAGATGGTGGAATTAACAGGTAATTTTATTTTGGCTTAAAACATTATTTTTCCAAATTCTCAACAATATGTATTTATTACACTTATAATTTGAAAAAGGAGCTATTTTTTAAAATGTAAAATAAAGCCTTTAATCTGGGATGAGATATGCTGCTAATATTGTTTTCTTTACTTTAGATTCCACTTCTTAAATCAAATTTTCCTTAGATAACTTATCAAATACTCTAGCACAGAGCCATTTTGGTAGCATGTTGAGACCGTACCATTGCTTCTACTTTTATTGATGCTTGTCACAATTTTTCAAATTGATAAAAATTTTCCAAGAGAAAATTCAAAGTTAAATTCAATTTTCAATGTTTTCCTTACTAATTTAATTATCTTTCAGATAATAAACACTGATTTCTTTAACCTAAGATTTACGTTTTGATTGAAAAAAAATTATTTTTGTGTGAGGAAGATCAGCCCTGTGCTAACATCTGCCAATCCTCTTTTTTTTTTGCTGAGGAAGACTGGCCCTGGGCTAACATCCGTGCCCATCTTCCTCCACTTTATATGGGACGCTGCCACAGCATGGCTTGCCAAGCGGTGCGTCGGTGCGCGCCCAGGATCCGAACTGGTGAACCCCAGGCCGCCGCATCAGAGCGCGCGCACTTAACCGCTTGCACCACCGGACCGGCCCCTAAAAAAATTTTTTCAAAGGGAAAGGCAATTAACAATTAATTCATACTTTCTTCTCCTTCTACTTCTATTTCAAGAGGCTAAAATCAGTTAGTTGTTTCCCAGGCCATTTGCCTCTTTGAAAATGTTGACACCTTGCTTCCCAGAGTGGTGAAAATAATCAGACATACTTGGTAACAACATAAAGGGCATATTTATTAAGAGTCACTAATAGCTGATAATCAATCAAGTTATAATTCCTTTAAAATAATTTGTGCTCTTCTCTTGCTGTCAAAATTCAACCCATCATTTCAGACAGGAAGATTGAAGCTTCCCAAAGTCCTACCACTGTAATTTCTTGGTCCTCTGCATTCTCACTGTGGATTCTTCTCATCTGTATTGATTCCTATATCACCTGTCTTGCCTCTTAATGGAGCTCCTGTTTAAGCTCAAGATCTCAGGTGCAAAGCCGTGGATCCTTACAAAGCATATTGCGTAGTTGGTGCTCAGAAAACATGTGGTTCAAATTCCTGACAGTAACTTGCAGTACAAACTATGAAACTTACAAACCCAAAGTTACCGAGGCGCTAATGTCCTCACCTCTCGGTAGCATCGGTTTAGTGCACAAAGGAACACATACTTGGCAGGTGCTCCAAGTTAGAATCCATCAGCACTTACCTAGGCTGCACTTGCTAAAGGGCTGTAGGCATCAGCGGGTAGGGTGAACTTGGATAAAAACATGCTTTCTCATTGATAACATTCCGGCTGGCACTGACCAGCAATTGCCTGGCCCTGTGAATTTTCTCCTCTCTGCTACCTTCATGCTCCTTCGTCTGCTTTTTCCCATGCCCCCTCTGGCTTCAATCGCAGCATCGTGTAAGGCCCAGCTTCACAGGCCACCTCATCCACAACACCCTCTCTGGCCCTGAAGGTAACGGCTCTTCCCTGTTCTCCACTGGGGTTTTAGGAGTAACATAGTCTTCCTGATGTTAAACTCGTATCTTCAAAATAAGACAAAAAAAAAGACAATTTGCAATTTGGTACTTCACTGACCTATCCTATGAACTGCTAGGGTAATTTGCTTGTATTTTTCTGCAAACACCCATTATTACAACTTGTGTACATGATCTAGACTGTGACATCCTTGAAGGCAGAATCTGTCTGCATTTATCTGGCGTCCCTACCAGAGTAGCTGGTGCACTGTGGCCACCGACGGGTGTCTGTTCAACATTTAATGAGGAGTCGCTCAGGTGCATTTAACATAATTCTATTAATAATTGTTTTCTCTTTACATGGAAATTTAATTTTATCTTATTTTTTCTCTTTACAGGGAAATTTAACTCTACCGTTTCATTTTGAAACCTCTAAAATGACGTGCTTTGAAGGAGGAAATCAATATAAACTAAGAAGACACACTACTGTCAATTAATCTTCCAACCACTGAGGAAATAGGCTGAGAGGCAGGTACTAGGCCGAGGTCACCTGGCTGCCAAGCCACAGAGCCGAGCTTGGAGCCAGTGCTCTCAGGACCCATGCTCTCACTGTCATCACAGCAACATCAGAAGTGTAGACCCTTAAATATATTTTAACTTCTCTTATCTGATGTCTCATCATTTATAAATTTGAAGGATATATATGCCTTGTGCCGGAGGCTTGTGCAATCGAAGCATGGAGGTCAACGTTCTGGAGCATTTGCGGCTCAAGGTTACTCTCCTGCAGGAAATCTAACACTGAGACTTAGAGCCTCCCACGGGTGACAAACGCCCGCCCGCGGGAGAGGAATGACGTGCATTCTGGTCCAGCCACTGGGACCCAGCGTGCTGTGCTGCTCTCACCAACGCAAAGCTGATTCTCCTGAAGGTTTGTAAGACACCCTTCTGAAGGTCAAACGCACAGTGGGGACCACTTCAGTGCAGCCCATGGTAAGGGCAGACGCAGAGCGTTTCTTACTCTCTTCTAAAATACGGAGCAGCGACTGATGGAGCTGAGGTCTAATGTGTAAGAAAGTTTAAAGCCCAAGGAAAACAGGAAAAAGAGCTTTGGTCTTGGACTCTAACGGCACGGCTTTGAGTCAGGCTTCCCTCTTATCAGTGTACAGCACATGCCTGGCATGGGAGACACAATAAATATTGACACACAAATGAATGAACCTTGAGCACAATGCCAGACCCTCTTATACTGTTTCCACATCTACAAAATAAGAAGATTCAAATGGACAGTTTTTATGATGGTAAATGTTTTGACTCCAAAATACCTATTTTTCCCCCAGTTATCTATTTTCACACACAATTAAAGCAAATTAAAATCAAACCTCATTAATTTAGAATTATAGGAGTATAGTTCATCTAGTTCATTAAAAATCTCAATTATAAAATATTTTAAGAGAAATGCAATTTTATTATTTGTAAATTCAATACATAGTGTTAAGGTATAAGAGAATAAAAGTAAAATGAATTATGTGAAAGGAGTTGTATGCTTATGTTCTAGACTGATAAATCCAAATTTTAAAACATCCTAGCAATAAAATATAGTTCTGAACCTGGAACTGAAGAAATTCAGTGAAGCTCCTTTGTGCTGTTTTGTTTTGTTATTTATTTTTGATGTTTTGGTATTATCTCTCCAACAAGATATTGTCTCTAAAGCCAGAGAGCACGTATTATAGGACTTGTGAGAGGGGTCTTGAAATTTTTCAGAAGTAATTCAGAATTTCCTACTCAATAGTTGCTATGCTCTGAATTGTGTGCCCCTAAAATCCATTTGTTGAAGCCCTAAATCCCAATATGACTGTGTTTCGGAGTAGGGCCTATAAGGAGGTAGGGTTAAATGAGGGCGGGGCCCAACATTATAGGACCGGCTCCAGACCTTCTCACGTGCTCTCTCTCTTCTCACTGGCGCAAAGAAGAGGGCCTGTGAGCACACAGTGGAATGGCGGCCACCTGCAGCCAAGAGAAGAGGCCTCAGAGTGGAACCTACGCCACCGACATCTTGATCTTGGACTTCCAGCCTCCAGCACTGCTAGAAATAAATTTCTATTATTTCAGGCTCTGGTCTATAGTAGTTTGTCAGGGCAGCCAGAGCAGACTAATGCAATGGTCATTCAAATACTGCATGGATTTGTCATGTCTCGTCCTTGCGGATGAAGCAGTTTGTGAGGCCATGAGCTCCTGCCTCTGCTCCGGGCTCGGGAGAGACGCAGCACCACCCTCCACCATGTGTCCCTACTCTCAGTCAGACTCAGGACTCTGCCCGGCCCCAGGCACCTGCCCAGGGCCAACCTGCCTGAGAGGGCAAGGACCCCCCGACCTCAACTCCCAACAATTCTGCAGGAGGCGCCATCACTCCTACCCGCCCTGGCCTGTCACCATTGCAGGGGGGACACGTTTCACCTGAGGGAATGAAGGTTTTCTTTGAGCGCCCCCTTAACAAAAGGTCAATGCATCAAACAACGAAGAGCAGCCCTTCCCTCCCATCCACAAGGACCCATCCTCAGCCCCCCAACCTGGCACGGGCCATGCATGGAGCGGGCTCTATGCAGGATCACCAGACAAAACACAGTTTCTCTGACTTTGGATTTGAGAGAAACTACAAATAATTTATTAAATTACACTGGATTTAGCTTATCCTATATACTAAATTACTATTATATACTCGATTCTACTAAAAATTATTCACGGTTTATCTGAAATTCAGGTTGGCCTGGGCACACCACATTTTGCCAGGTCTGGCACCCCATCCCTGTGGGAGTCTGAAATGAGCAGGCGAACCGGGAGAGAGGGGTCACGCAAGGGAATGAGCGATGGTGTTGACAGCCCGTCCATCACCCATCCACAGGAGCGGCATTTCCTAAGGAGGGAGAGGGTGCAGTCAGGGCCAAGCCACTGCTGCCACGACCAAATTTTCCTTGTTCCTAAGCTGTCGGAAAGTGCCCTTCAGGAAGCACACAGGCACCTGGAACACACGATGAATAAGAAGGATGTGATCTTTGTCCTCAGGGAGCTCCTAGGTGGAAGTTATCCCCTGTACAACACAGCCCAGTGAGATGCATCGAGGCAGGTGCTGTTCTCATAGGAACCAGAGCTTAACCCTTTGAGACCCATCAGCACAGCCAGTACTCTCACCAACAAAAGTATCTTAGCCACCACACCCGAGAGATTTTGCAACAGCCTTGGGAATCGGAGCTGACCAGCAGGTGGGGCAGCCCTCACCCACAGGGCGCCATAAGATCTGGTTCGTATACAGAAAAAAGGGAAAACACTGTATCCGTCAGACATCAAATACTGAAATTGAAGGTGAAACTGTGAGCGTCCCTATGGTTTTATGTGAGGATAATGTTGACATTTTTCTGATGGGCTGGAATATTTTAAAGCATAGTGCTCAAAGCAGGCTTGTAAGAAAGATGATAAATGAACCATTTTTTTAAAAAATCTCCCTAGCTTATAAATTTTTTTTTTTTTTTGGTGAAGAAGATCAGCCCTGAGCTAACATCCGTGCTAATCCTCCTCTTTTTGCTGATGAAGACTGGCTGATGAAGAAGTTAGCTCTGAGCTAACATCTATTGCCAATCCTCCTCCTTTTTGTTTTTTCCCTGAAGCCCCAGTAGATAGTTGTATGTCAGAGTTGCACATCCTTCTAGTTGCTGTATGTGGGACGCGGCCTCAGCATTGCCAGAGAAGCGGTGCGCCGGTGCGCGACCAGGATCCAAACCCTGGCCGCCAGCAGCGGAGCGCGAGCACTTAACTGCTAAGCCACGGGGCCGGCCCTAAAATTTTGAAGCTAAACAGTTTTTAAGAACATCTTCTTTTAAGTGTGGTCTATAGGTTGTATTTCTGCAGTGGTTTGGGGCTGGTCTACTCCTAAAGGATGATTTGCGGTCCAGCCTGTCCTCACACTCCCTTCATTTCTCCTTCTGGAACCATGTCATGGCATGTTGCCCTGTGAACATGTGAACGAAGCAGGGCTCAGGGTTGAACGAGTGCGTGTGACCACTGTAATATTCTGTTTTATTGCCTCCACCAAGGCCACAACTTCCTTTCCTTTTACGATGATCCCTGAAGTCATTTTTGATAAGAACGTATCCAAAGTCCGCCTCACTTCCAACGTCTTAAGAGTTTCAAGGGAGCAGTATTGTCGAGGTTTTGGGTCAAATTCCAGGAGATCAGATTAGATGCTGGGCATGACCATCCAGATTCCAGCAGACTTTCTCCAGCACACGCAGCAGAGTGAGGGCCTGAGACCCCATAGCTGTCCTTGTCTCTCTCCCCAAATTAGCTCATTCACTTCAGTACCTTAAGAACCACCTATTTGTGACAACTCCCAAAGGTACATATTCATGCGAAATCCTTGTGTACACTGCCAGGCAGACACTCCCGGTGGTTCTCTACCACCACATGCTTTCTATTGTCTCCATTACACAGATTAAACGTTGTTTTACATTTATTTGTAGTTTTGATCTCCATCTCCCTCATCAACACGGGGTTCCAGGAGGACAGGAATTAGGTTTCCTCCCCGTGTTTTTTACCATCACAAGCAGGGCCTGACCCAGTTGCGGCACAAGAAACGTCTGTTGATGAGTAAATTGTCATTACACAGGAGCCCAGGGAAGGCAAACGCCCATCGCTCTCTCCCTCTCTCTCTCTCTCTATATATAAATATTATGTTATAAATATATGTATAAACGTAGTGTAGCCTAAGTGCGCAGTGTTGATGAATTCTACCGTAGCGCACAGTGACGTCCTAGCCTTCACATCACTCACCACTCACTCACTGACCCAGAGCAGCTTCAGTCCCGCAAGCTCCTTTCATGGTAAGTGCCCTGTACAGGTGTACCACTTTTTATCTTTTATACCGTGTTTTTACTGTACCTTTTCCAAGTCTAGATATGTTTAGATACACAAATACTTACCATTGTGTTACAATTGCCTACAGTATTCAGTACAGTAACATATTCTACAGGTTTGTAGCCCAGGAGCAATAGGTTATGCCATATAGCCTAGGTGTGTATTAGGCTAGACCACCTAAGTTTGGGTAAGTACACACTGTGACGTTCACACAACGACAAAATTGCCTAGTGATGCATTTCTCAGAACGTATCCTCTTCGTTAATTGACACACAACTGTATATGAAACTTTTTTTTCATTCCTAAACAGGTAACAATTTAGCCTGTCTGTGTGTGTGCGCGCGCGCGCGCACACGCACACACTTCAGTGCCTTTGTTAAGAGACTGAATTTTTGGACAATTAAGTCATTTAGAGCCATTTAATTTTAGAAGAGTCTTCGTACCCACATTAAATGGTTCCAGGCTTCAATTACTTTAATCTTTTGTATTCACTTTTTACAGTTTTTCTTCTTCCTCACACTTCTTGCTGCATCTTCCCTTAATAGATTTCAAATCTTGTCTTGTGGCTAAGAAACATGATGGCTACGTAGTCAGAGAGTGAAAAAACCTTCAGGACAGAGAAGGAGATTAGAGAAAATATGAAAATTGCTATGTGTGGTGGTTGTTAGAGAGATCCCCCACCCCCAGCCCCGGGCTTGGAAAGAGCAGACGGTCTCTGTACAACAGCAACCACAGAAACAAACTGCTCTTTTCACATTTCTTCTCATTTTTACTCCTCTCTCTGTCCTGAACTGTTTCCTCTCCTCTGACTATGCCCCATCACCATCAATACTATGTTACTGTGTCACATTTAAAATCTTTAGAGGGGCCGGCCCAGCATTGCAAGCGGTTAAGTGAGTGCACTCCGCTGCGGCAGCCCGGGGTTCGCCGGTTCGGATCCCTGGCGCTCACTGATGCACTGCCTGGCAAGCCATGCTGTGGCAGCGTCCCATATAAAGTGGAGGAAGATGGGCACGGATGTTAGCCCAGGGACAGTCTTCCTCAGCAAAAAAAAAAAAGAGGAGGATTGGCAGATGTTAGCTTAGGGCTGATCTCCTTACAAGAAAAAAAAAAAACTTCATACTCTGTTATCCCCATTCTGCCCCCTTTACCACCAAACTTCTTTTTTTTTTTTCCAAGTTACTTTTTTTTTTTAATTTTTTGTTTATTGCAGTAACATTGGTTTATAACAGTATATAAATTTCAGGTGTGCATCATTATACTTCTATTTCTGCATAGATTACATCATGTTCACCACACAAATACTAATTACAACCCATCACCACACACATGTGCCGAAATATCCCTTTCGCCCTCCTCCCTCCCCCCTTCCCCTCTGGTAACCACCAATCCAATCTCTGTCCCTATGTGTTTGTTTGTTGTTGTTGTTATTATCTACTACTTAATGAGTGAGATCACACGGTATTTGACCTTCTCCCTCTAACTTATTTCACTTTGCATAATACCCTCAATGTCCATCCATGTTGTCACAAATGGCTGGATGTCATCGTTTCTTATGGCTGAGTAGTATTCCATTGTGTATATATACCGCGTCTTCCTTACCCATTCGTCCCTTGTTGGGCACTTAGGTTGCTTCCAAGTCTTGGCTATTGTGAATAACGCTGCAATGAACACAGGGGTGCATGTATCTTTATGCATTGGTGTTTTCAAGTTCTTTGGATAAATACCCAGCAGTGGAACAGCTGGATCATATGGTAGTTCTATCCTTAATTTTTTGAGGAATCTCCATACTGTTTTCCATAGTGGCTGCACTAGTTTGCACTCCCACCAGCAGTGTGTGAGAGTTCCCTTCTCTCCACATCCTCTCCAACACATGTTGTTTCCTGTCTTGTTAATTATACCTGATCTGACGGGCGTGAGGTGATATCTCATTGTAGTTTTGATTTGCATTTCCCTGATAGTTAATGATGCTGAACATCTTTTCATGTGCCTGTTGGCTATCTGTATATCTTCTTTGGAGAAATGTCTGTTCAGGTCTTTTGCCCATTTTTTAATTGGGTTGTTAGTTTTTTTGTTGTTGAGATGCATCAGTTCTTTATATATTTTGGAGATTAAGCCCTTATCAGATGTATGGTTTGCAAACATCTTCTCCCACTTGTTAGGTTGTCTTTTCGTTTTGTTGATGGTTTCCTTTGCTGTGCAGAAGCTTTTTAGTTTGATGTAGTCCCATTTGTTTATTTTTTCTATTGTTTCTCTTGCCCGGTCACACATGGTGCTTGAAAATATGTTGCTAAGACCAATGTCGAAGAGCGTACTGCCTATGTATTCGGCTAGAAGTTTCATAGCTTCAGGTCTTACATTCAAGTCTTTAATCCATTTGGAGTTAATTTTTGTGTATGGTGTAAGGTAAGGGTCTACTTTCATTTTTTTGCATGTGGCTGTCCAGTTTTCCCATCACCATTTGTTGAAGAGACTTTCTTTTCTCCATTGTATGTTCTTGGCTCCTTTGTCAAAGATTAGCTGTCCATAGACGTATGGGTTTATTTCTGGGCTTTCAATTCTATTCCATTGATCTGTGTGTCTGTTTTTGTGCCAGTACCATGCTGTTTTGGTTACTATAGCTTTGTAGTATATTTTGAAATCAGGGAGTGTGATACCTCCAGCTTTGTTCTTTTTTCTCAGGATTCCTTTAGCTATTCAGGGTCTTTTGTTGTTCCATATAAATTTTAGGATTCTTTGTTCTATTTCTGTGGAAAAGTGTTGTTGGAACTTTGATAGGGATTGCACTGAATCTATAGATTGCTTTAGGAAGTATGGACATCTTAACTATGTTAATTCTTCCAATCCAAGAGCACGGAATATCTTTCCATTTCTTTGTGTCTTCTTCAATTTCTTTCAGCAATGTGTTATAGTTTTTGGTGTATAGATCTTTCACCTCTTTGGTTAAGTTTATTCCTAGGTATTTTATTCTTTTTGTTGCAATTGTAAATGGGAGTGTATTCTTAATTTCTCTTTCTGCTACTTTGTTGTTAGTGTATAGAAATGCAACTGATTTTTGTATGTTGATTTTGTATCCTGCAACTTTACCGTATTTGTTTATTACTTCTAAAATTTTTTTGGTGGATTCTTTAGGGTTTTCTATATAGAAAATCATGTCAACTGCAAATAGTGACAGTTTCATTTCTTCCTTTCCAATTTGGATTCCTTTTATTATTTCTTTTTCTTGCCTGATTGCTCTGGCTAGGACTTCCAGTGCTATGTTAAATAGGAGTACCACCAAACTCCTTGATAGATAAGTTACACTTCCTGTTTCTACTCCCTCACTTTTGTTTTTTTTAAGATTTTATTTATTTATTTTTCCCCCCAAAGCCCCAGTAGATAGTTGTATGTCATAGCTGCACATCCTTCTAGTTGCTGTATGTGGGATGCAGCCTCAGCATGGCTGGAGAAATGGTGCATCGGTGCACGCCCGGGATCTGAACCCGGGCCACCAGCAGCGGAGCGCATGCACTTAACCGCTAAGCCACGGGGCCGGCCCCTACTCCCTCACTTTCTATTCACATTTCAAAAAGCTGAAATTCGACTCCCTGCTCCCACGTAGAGAAAAAAAAATTTACCAACCTGACTGCAGCAGAGAAACTGCCCTTGCAAGTTACCCACAGCTTCCCAGCTGATAAATCCAGTGAACACGACTCTTCCCCCCACACTGACATAAGTAACCGCACCCACCCCAAAAACATCCTTCTCCTGATTCCATGAAAATGATCCTTCCTGAATTTCTTCCTGTAGTTCTTACTTCTCTTTGTCACCATCCCTTGTGGACTTGTCTTCTTCCGTCTGTCCCTTAAATGTTGGATTTCCCCAGGGATTCATCTGCAGCCTTCTTTTAATTCCAAACTCAATGGAAAAGGTGTTAATACACAGATGGCTTTATCCACGTAAATTGTGTCTTCACCTCTCTTTCTGCAGACTGGGGTCTGCTGGTTGTGAGACCAGAGCTGGCCTTGGTTGTGCAGAATGCAATGGGGTGACAGGCCCGGAAAGGTCAGGAGATGGGGAAAGTTCAAGGGCATTGGGAGAGTTTCTGAAGATCCAGCAAAAGGCTATGAGGGCAGTGGAGGTGCGGGACTCGCAGAGGCTCTGTGGCGATGCTGCATGTCCTCACTTTGTTCAAGGAGCACAGAGAAAGAATGAGATGCTCCTGGGTTTCTCTCTGGTCCTGGGCTTTGCCTCTGATGGCTACACCCACATTCCTGAACTACAGCATCCTTATCCACCTGCCTGATGGACACTCTTCCGGACACCTTGCAGTTTGATAAGGTCAAACCAACTCTATCCCAGCCAGCAGCCTGGTCTCTTCAGCCCAGCACACTCTGCTCTTGCTTTTTTATCAATGTTACCGGCAGGACCCATCCCCAATGGCCAGACTGGGAACTCGATTTCATGCCTGTCTCCTCCCATTCTCTTTCTCTTCTCATTGAATTGGCAAGCAAATTGAGATCCCAGTCAGAAAAGGTGGCTCACTCAAAAGGGTTTAGCTGATGAGTTTTACACGGACTATCTACACGAGGTGGGCAGGGGTTATGGGACACCAAAGGGAGGATGAAATGTTGTGGGATTCCATTGTATGAAATTTCCAGAATAGGCCAATCTATAGAGACAGAAAGTGGATCAGTGGTTTCTAGGGCTGGAGGGATTGGGAAAATGCTTGCTGACTGCTAATGGGTGCAGGGTTTCTTTGGGGGCTGAAAAAAATGTTCTAAAGTTGATGGTGGCAAGGGCTGCACAACTCTGTGAATGTCCCCAAAACCATTGAATGGTACCTTCAAATGGGTGAATTGTACGGTGTGTGAATTATATCTCAAAAAAGCTGCGATGTGTTTTTTGGAGGAGGAGAGGGGAAGCATCTACTCGTCTAGGAACTAAGCAACAAGGGAAGCTACCACCACCTGCACACGCCAGGAGAGGGACCAGCGATGCGGGAACCTGAGTGGGTGGCTGTCCTGACAGAAGCTGCGCCCAGAGAAGAATGAAGCCACTGCCAGATGCGGAAAGTTAGGGAGAAAGAGGAAGAGAGGCCTGCTACTCTCTCTTTTTGCCCCCCAGTCCCTGGCCTGTGTTTCCTGTCCAAACCCAGTTGGAGGGGAGGTCAGCCTCCCAGGCACGGAGCAGGCAGGGATGGGGAGGATGCACATGGGGCAGACGGAGAGGAGCCAGGACCGAGCTTAATAAAATTCTATCTCTAGTCTTCCAACAAGCCAGCCCATTCCTCACATTGGTGCCCCTGGGGCCGAGCGCGGGAATGGGGAGCACACGCCGCCTGCAGGGCTGGTGCTGCCTGGTCCCCAACAGCTTGTTGCTAAGGGGAATGCTGGCCCAGTACAGCCACACTTTCCCATTTTCAAGAGAAGAAATCTAGATTTTTAAATGCAAGCAACGGGTTAAAAAAAAAATGAAAGTACAGGGCTGGCCTGGTGGCATAGTGGTTAAGTTTCGGTGCTTACTTCGGTGGCCCTGGGTTTGTGGGTTTGGATCCTGGGCACAGACATGCATACCACTCATCAAGCCATGCTGTGGCAGCATCCCACATACAAAATAGAGGAAGATTGGCACAGATGTTAGCTCAGGGCTAATCATCTTCACCAAAAAAAAAAAAAAAAAAACCAAAATACAAAAAAAAAAAATGAAATTAAAAACCGTGGTCAGCCAACCCAGGGAAGGCCAATAAAATGTTTCTACAACGTACAGGCCACCAATCTGAGCCTCTGCTCTAGGCGAAGACTCTAGTTGAGAGAGTCTGGGCTGTGCGGACAGGAGCACAGATGATGGGACTCACGACTGACTCTCACTGTAACTGGGTCCTCTCAGGGAGAGCGTGACAGCATCTCCTTGATGGACAAGGAGCCCTAACACAGGAGCCGGGAGGACCCCACGCACAGAAGTCGCCGCTTCCCAGTTTGACACAGGTTCTGGCCGCTGAGCTTGTGTCTCTCTAAGTCGGGAGCAAGAATCCTTGGAGCTGCGTCCCAACCCGTTGCTTTTCTCCTTTGATTCTGGGGCCCAGAACTAGTCACCTCCTGCTGACCTTTCCAGGACAGTTTGTGCATGGGTGGCAGACACACACCTGTCATCCTCAACCCCTGACTTCTTTCCTCCCAGGATCTTGGCTGCACCCACAGTATTAATCCAGCCCCTTTGCTGGCTGGCCGTTATAATCAGCCTTTTCATCACAGGAAGAATGAGGAAGGCATTTGTGGCACCGCAGTGCACCACGAGAGACGTGTGGTGTGCTCCTTCATGCGAGCCTGGGGCGAGCAGGAGATGGCAGCCCCTCGCTTCTGGTGGCATCCATTCCCATGGAGCCACTCTCTCAGTCTCAATACATCAGCCCAAAAACGTGAAGTCTCAGACCCTGCCTCCCTGTGGGGGAGACCCCGGGATCCCAGAGCTGCAGAGGCCTTGCCGCCTCTATCGCCCTGGACACTTGCATCCCCAACCTCCAGCTCAGTGCCCAAAGGGAAATTAGTCATGGGCCGGCAAAAATAGCAGAGCTCCTTAACATGCCCTTCACCTGCCTCCCCGCGTCACCCGCCATACCCAAGCTTCGTGGGAGGCTGGGAAGGCCTGTAGGGCAGAAGAGGGAGGCAGAAGACAAAGCTCCGGAGCACTCCCATGCTGTCCTTCAGAGGTGGACAGCTCCACGTCGCAGGTGAAGAAACCGTCAGAGGTGTGAAAACCGCCGGGTCACTGGCCCAAGTCCAGCCACAAGAAGGTGGCCATGGGACTGCCCGTTCTACAGCACTGACTACCTCAGAGGACCAGCGTGTTCAGAAGGGAAGTGGTGTTCATATGGATCTCAACGCAGGGTGGACATTGAACTCATCCCAGCTGTCTCTCTCAGGCACTTCTGATCTATTATGGCCCTGACGGCGTATGAAACCACTGTTCGCAGATAACAGAGAGTATTCCTCACATTTTTATTCCTGTTGTTTATTCTCCAACAGTAAACCAGAACCATCATAAATCTAAACAGATATAGGGGCAAGGGGCTTAGATGGGAAATTTGTCACAGACTAAAAAGCAAGCTCAAATCTTCTCCAACAAACCGAAAATCACATCCAAGGACCTATCTTCTGGGAGTGGGGCTTGAACAAAAAACCTCCAGACACACTTTATAAAGCCATTTTTGAATGAAACTAAACATCAAGGAGAATTTGGTGTTTTGGATGCTTTCCTTAAACAGAAGTTACAATAAAATGTTTTGACAAAGAAGTGCTATTTCCTGTGATTTAATATTTCATCATTTCCCTGTGACAATTTTACAAGAAGTCTGGTAAGGATTTTTAAACACTGTAAACTCTTGTAGGGGTAGTACTGTTACTGTGTATGACCAATAGCCAGTATTGGCAGACGTCCAGCAGACAAGGTAGAGAACATAAAAGTTAGGAGATTCTGTCTTTTCTTCAAAGAGGAACTAGAAAAAGGAGAGAATTCTACAGTATTCCTGAGTCTCTAAGCAGATTTCATTATTGAAAAAGAATGCATCATCATTAATACCGTGCCATCATTCTGTAACTGGGCAAGCCTGAGGAGCCAGCTATCTCTAGTGAGAATGACTTTTCTTTTTTCTTTTCATTATCTCTTCATAGCCTAATCTTCTATTTTCTGTAAACAACAATAGGAAAACACAATGAGACAGAATCATTGAGCAATGGACATTCTTTGGTTGCATTTTTTTTCTTATAAACGTGCACTGTACCGAGTAAGGAGTGCTTTTGATGGATAACATTTTAAATATGCACCGTGGCCTGCTACTCAGGCCACCTACTGGAAAGTGAAGATTTTAGTCTATCATTTGGCATTACCTGAAGAGCTGACTTGAGCTGAGAGGAAAATGCAAGCAAATGCATTTACTTTCCATCTGGCTGTTTGTCCTGTAGATATAAGCAGAACATGGTATTTAAATACAATTACAAGTACCAACTGAAACCTGAAAAAAGCAATGATGTGTTGACAAATATTCATAATTAAAAAAAATTATTGCCGTCAGAAAGGAAGAAAGCTTATTTTTGAGGGATTAGCATTTGCCAAGGCGATCCTCCGATCCTCACAATAACGCTGAAAGCAAGTGTCAGCGACGGGAAGCATGTGAGGTTTTGCTCTCCTTGCAAGCTAACAGGTTAGCCTGGCGCAGTGTCACGGATGCTGGCAGAAGACACGAGCCTCCTGGCTCAGAGGCAAAGGGCTTTATTGCTCCCAGCACAGCAGGCAGCATGAGTTTTACGTTCACTTTGGTCCTCCTTGCTCTCCAGGTCCATAGGGGTGATGCAGAATGTCCCGGGGGATCCTGCACATATAGTTGGTTTGTATCACCGCTGAGGAACTCCAAATTTAGGAACCCCCAATCTTTTATAATGGGCTGCAAACAAACCTGCCATCTGTCCCAGAAGGAGACATTGTCTTTATTATTTGAGACAGTGAACAAATCTTCCCCATGCAGATTAGATAGAGGAAGATACTCTCTATCTCCCAAGGCTGTTTGTTCTACCGCCATCCTGGGCAAGATAGTCCTAACAAAAGCTGTCAGTGCCTCTGCTCACAAGACATGCAGAAAGCAAGAGACCCATGGAGAATGGTCTCCCAACAGCAGGCAATATTACTCCAGTTATTACAGATTCATAAATTAAACACTTGAAAGGACAACCAACCTGCTCAAGGTCATAAGGCTTATTAAACTGAAGAATCAGGATTCAATCTAGGTTGGTCTAATTTCAGAGCTCATCTCTCTCTACCACACAGCTGGATGGCATTCTTCCACATCAGATCATAAATCACCAATACACAAAAGGCATTATCACCACGAATGCCTGAATTTACCATGCTGCCCCTTGAAGGGTTAGAATTTTCAGTGACAGACCTATTATCATCAATCCTTTAAACCATGCCTCATATTCTACCGTTATCATCCTGCATTTTTCACATGTAGAGCATGAGACACAGAAAGTGAACCAGCAGGAGAATCAGAGTCATAGAATGGACAGGGTACTTCCTTGCTGTGTTTGGTGTCAGCTTTGGAACGCAAGGCAAAGCAGGGACCACTTCTGTGCCCTTGGTCCACCACCTCTTCCCACCGGGAGACTTTTAATGCTGCAGCATGTGGCAGCTGACTTTGGACACACTGGGCAATTTTTTTTCTTATAAAGCCAATAATATTATATTCATAAATTTTGATAATTTGATAATCTAATTAAAAATTAATCCAGTTTCTGAACAAATTTTCTATGTCATTGTTATCCATGTATTTCTGCAGGGATTTCTTACCAGGAGACATTTTTTTTAAAGATTGTCTTTAAACTTAAAGATTATCATTTATTTCTAGACATGGAGAAAGATTTTACACAATTGAAATGTATGGTTTTATTCCCAATGTTGATTACGGATTTACTTCTAAAATGTTTGTTAAATGTGCCCATAAAAAAAAAAGCAGTAAAATTTCCAAAATTAAATGTCTAAAAAAGGATCAGAGAGAAAAAAGTAGCCAAATTTTTGCCTAAGTCTAACCACCTCAAGCAGTGAAAACCACAACAGGAAACCACTCTGACCAAGTACATGACATTTACTATATATATAACATGATTTGGGTTGCAGATAGGATAGAATCTTTTTCTCCAGCTTTGTTGAGTTGTAATTAACATACAGTAAACTGCACTTATTTAAGGAGTACAATTTGGTGAGTTTTAATATATGTATAGACCCATGAAAATACCACCACAATCAAAACACCGCCTCATGATCCATTGTAACCACTTCCTGTCTCCCCTCCCCAGATACATGTTTTGCAAATATTTTCTTCCAGACTTGAGTAGAATGTTGATATTTCATAAAAACTCAGACATAAATATTTCCAAATTAAAGCTTCTTAGATTTGCTGTGAATTTTTACATTTTTATTTGTATAGAAAAGCAAAATATGTTATACTCTATTTTTAGCTAAAGCTTTTAAATTGAATAATTATATCCTACAAAAAATACATTATTTGATTTGTTAAATTGGGTTTATTAATTTAGGAACAATTTTTCCATTCACTAAGAATGTATTTTAGAAATATTAATTGTATAACAACATTATCCTATGACTTGATGTTTTTTCTTTCAGCAAAAGGAAATAAGATGAGAATTTTTTTTTTATTGATGTTTTAATGGTTTCTAACATTGTGAAATTTTGGGTTGTATATTTTTGTTTGTCCATCACCATATATATGACTCCCTTCACCCCTTGTGCCCACCCCCCACCCCCACTGCCTCTGGTAACCACTGTCCAGTTTTCTCTGTCCATGTGTTGGTTTATATTCCACATATGAGTGAGATCATACAGTGTTTGTCTTTCTCTTTCTGGCTTATTTCACTTAACATAATACGCTCCAGGCCCATCCATGTTGTTGCAAATGGGACGATTTTGTCTTTTTTTATGGCTGAGTAGTATTCCATTGTACACATATACCACATTTTCTTAATCCAATCGTCAGTCGAGGGACACTTAGGTTGCTTCCACTTCTTGGCTATGGTGAATAATGCTGTAATGAACATAGGGGTGCATAAGCCTCTTTGGATTGTTGATTTCAGGTTCGTTGGATAGATTCCCAGTAGTGGGATGGCTGGATCATAGGGCATCTCTATTTTTAATTCTTTGAGGAATCTCCATACCGTTTTCCATAGAGGCTGCACCAATTTGCATTCCCACCAGCTGTGTATGAGGGTTCCTGTTTCTCCACATCCAAGATGAGAATGTTTTAATCTATAAAGTTCACTATAAATATTAATACCTTATTAAGTGTATTGGGTAGGGATAACATCCAAGACTAATATCGGCATACATTGTGCAATAGGAATGGTTATATTTTGATCATATTATAGAATTTTATGGTAACGTTTTTTCATTTTAAAACAAAGTTATTCTACGACATGGATGGTCCTTGAAAACATTATACTAAGTGAAAGATGCCAATCACAAAAGACCACATATTGTAGGATTCCTTTTAAATGAAATGTCCAGAAAAACATTTTTTTTTTTGCATAAACAAAACAGGCATAAAAGTAGAAACAGAAAGATTGGTGGTTAACTAGGGTGGTGGGGACTAGGGCAAAATGGAGAGTGACTGCTAATGGGTACAGATTTTCTTTTTGGGGTGAAGAGGATGTTCTGAAATTAGTGGTGATGGCTGCACAACTCTGCAGATACACTAAAAACTACTAAATTGTACACCTTTAAAGGTGAATTTTATGGTATGTGAACTATATCTCAATCAAACTGCTATTTTAAAAAATTTGCTGATCTTCCTGAAAAAATATCAATAAGGCCCATCTTCCACTCTAATAATCTGAGTATCTTTGTATTCTC
Source organism: Diceros bicornis minor (assembly GCF_020826845.1). Classification (NCBI taxonomy): domain Eukaryota; kingdom Metazoa; phylum Chordata; class Mammalia; order Perissodactyla; family Rhinocerotidae; genus Diceros; species Diceros bicornis. Next base: position 3,767,493 of record NC_080778.1, on the reverse strand, counting down.
AACCACATACACACGTTTCCCATTATTTCATAGCCCCCTACGATGATTAATGCTAATAAATAAAACCAAAGCTTGGCTCTTTGAAAAGATTAATGAAACTGATAAATCTCAAGGCACAAATAATCAATATTAAGAATGAAAAGAGAGACATCACTACAGACCCTACAGATACATTAGAATGATTTTAAGCAGATATTATAAATAGCCTCACACAAATAAATTTGAAAATTTAGATGAATTGAACATAAATTCAGAAAAATGAAACTTACCAATGCTGACATAAGAAGAAATAGAAAATTTGAATAGTTCTATAACTATTAAAGGAATTGTATCTGTACTTAAAACTCCCCTCCCCCCCCACTATCCCTCCCCCCCAAATACCCCAAAACTCCAGGCCTAAGTAAATTCTATCAAATGTTTAAGGGGGAGGGGTGTGGAGAAGGTCAGAGAAAAGAAAAGGGGGAACACTTCCCAATAAATTTTTATGAAATCAGCATAACTTTGACATCAACATCTAACAAGAACAGTATAAGAAACAAAAATGATAGACCACTCTTCATCATGCATATGGATGTGAAATTTATAAATAAAATATTAGCAAATCAAATATAGCAATGTATTAAATGGATAACACATTGCAAAATATTGGACTTATTCCTGGGAGTAGCATTAACATTGTAAAAAAGAAAAAAGGAAAATTATATAAAATTGATAAAGAAATAGCATTTGAAAGAATTTAAATCCATTTATGATTTAAAAAGAAAAACTCAGCAGTTAAGAATAGAGTGATACTTCATTATTATAATAAAGGACTTTTTTTAAAAGGTGGGAATAGAGGGGAACATCACTCTTATGGTAAAGGCTATTTAATAGTGGAATGGTGAAACCTTTCCACCTGAGATTAGGAAGTAAACCAGAACGTTTGATGTCACCACCTCTGTTCAGTGGTAAATTTTCAGTGTGAGCCAGTGCAATAAAAAACATAAGGCTTGAAAAAGAGAAAACAAAGCTGCCATTATTTGCAGATGCTATGACCATGTACGTAGAAAACAAAAATTACTAGAATGACTAAGTGAGTTTAGCAAAGTTGTTAAACACAAAGTCACTATTTTAAAAATCAGTTACATTTCTATGCACTAGCAACAAACAGTTGGAAAAGAAATATTAAAACAGATATCATTTACAATAGCATAAAAATATCAAAGATTTAGCACTAAATCTAAAAAAGATGTATAAGGTCTACATAGAGAAAACTATACATTATTGAGAAAAATTAAAAATGATCTGATTAAATGGGGAGAGGGACATACCATGTACATGGGTTAGAAATGTTTTTATTATAAATATATTAATTTTCCTCAAATTGATCTATTAAAGTCAATGCCATCCCAATAAAAATCCCAGCTGGACTTTTGTGGTAATTGACAAGCTGATTCTAAAATTTACTTGGAAACAGAAGGGACCAAGAAGAGTCTTTTTACTGAAGACGATCTTCAATAAAAAGAACGCGGTGGAAGGACTTAGTCTACCAGATTTAAAAATTTATTATAAAGTTTAAGTAATTAAAGCAGATTTTTGTGTAATGATAGACAAATAGACCAAAGAAACAGAATAATTAATTCAGAGACACATGTGGACACTTGATTTAGGGCAAAGCTAGCAGCCCCACAGAGCAGTGGGAGGATTTATTTTTCAATAAACGTTGCTCAGAAAAATTGGATATCAACATGAAAAAATATAAAACTTAATTGCTACCCTGAAACTACCCACGAAAATTAATTCCAAGTCTACTGTTTATCTAAATGTGAAGGGTAAAACAGTAAAACTTTGAGAAGATCAGAGAAAAACGCTTTATGATTATGCGATAGAGAAAATTTCTCAAATAGAACATAAAAGAGCACTAACCACAAAGGAAAGACTGACAAATAAGACCGTATTAAAATTGAAAACCATTCAAAAATTGAGAACAAAAGATACCACTGAGAGAGTGAAAAGGCAAGCCATGGAATGGTAGAGTGGTTCTATAACAGATAAAAAGTTCGTATCCAGTATACATCAATAATTCCTACAAATCAATTAAGAAAAGACAGACAACCTAAGAGAAAAATAAGCAAGAGACTTACAGAGGCACTTCACAAAAGAGGGTATCCAATGGTCAATAAACATGTGAGAGGATGGTCATTTTCATAAAAAATGAGAATTAAAACAATAAAACACCACTGCATAGACACCAGAATGACTAAACACTGGCAACACCAACCGAAGCCCTGCTACCCTGCTGATGGTAATGAAAATTGACTCAAGCACTTTTGAAAACTGGCATTATCTACTAAATGTGTATACATGTAAATGCCCCGACCCAGCAATTCCACTCCTGGGTATATACCCAACTGACATATTTACTCACGCTACACATAAGGACACCTACAAAACTATTCACAGCAGCACTATTCTTAATAGCCAAAAAGTGGCAATAATCAAAATGTTCCTTAACAATAAATTACAGCAGTCACACAACCGTATCGTGTGCAGCAATCAATACAAAAGAACTGCTGCCACACACAACTAAGTGGGTGAATCTTTCACACACACACACACAACTTTGAGCAAAAGAAGGCAAACATACACACACAAAAACATATTCCATGATTCTGTTTTCATAAACTTCAAACACAAGACAAATTAATCTGTGATGTTAGGAGTCAAGATAGTGTTTAACTTCAGCAAGGAATGAAGGGGAGTGATTGAGAAGAGATGTAAGTGGGGCTCCTGGGGTGTCAGGAACATTCCATTTGTTGGTTTTCTAAAAATCTGGTGTGTTCGCATTGTGCTAATTGAGCTGGACACTTACATGTGTTAAATATAAAAGTTAAAAACAATAATATGGTCACATATTATTAAGAGAAAATGAGTGATGTAGCAGGTATTATGTGAGTTCAGAGAGATTATCAACTGTTATAGTAGCCTGGCTTCTTGGGGAGGAAGGGATGTAGGAAACAGAAGATGTGAAACAATATTCCTGGTGCCATTCTACTGTCTTCTCACCTGAAGGCAGAATGCCAGGTGAGCGTGGTCCAGGCTTTCGCTTACATGTGGTGAAATTCCTGCTCTGTGCTCAATGCCCGTCTGCCTGGATCAGATGAGGATGGATACTCATTAATTAATCATTGTGCTTTTCCCAAAAACATATAGAACTTCAATTCATAATTACTGTCTATTTCAACCTAAGAAGATGCAATTGTAAAGTAAAACATAACAATTCAGCTTTGTCCCTAGAGCTGTTTCCTCAGGCAACCTCATTAGGGATTAATCCTTTGACCCCAGTACCCTGTACATGAAATCTCCCAATGACGTCAGGGGACTTTCGTGTCGGCAACTGTTGCTGGATCTTTCAGAATGAGTTATAATTATAAATATCTCCAAATATTTGACTCTTGGTTTGCCAACAGAAAGCCTTGAAAATCTCATTTTGGACTAAAACACTTTCTTCTGGGCTAATTATCATTGCCCTCCCAGAAAAGCTGTGAAATCTGATGTCTTTTTGGTTTCAACAAGGAAAGTGCAGTTAAATCAAGTCCTAACTGATGAGAATTGGACACTTTCCTCCTCTTTTACTTCTGTAACTTAATATCCATTTTTTAGCTGATACCATATATCTAGGCTTTCAGATTAATATTTTGTCACATGTCACCTCTCATTTTAATGTTTTCCAATCATTTAAAAATGTAGAAAGCATTCTTAGTTCGTGGGCCATACAAAAACAGGAGGCAGGCTGGGTTTGGCCCATAGGCTATAGTTTGCCAACCCCTGGCTTAAAATTAAATATTAATATTTGTTCACACTAATCTATAGTCTAAATAACCTCTGAAATAGAGGCTGCTTGTGAGAATGTAGATTTGTGGTGTAGAAAATTGTACAAGACTAAAAGTATTCAGAATATACTTTTTTAAAGGTGGAATCACCTTACTTTGCCACTCCTTATAATTGCCTTGCAACATATAAAGCAAATTATTAAACTAAAAAAATAATATTTTGGTGTTAGTCTTTGAAGGGGCAATTATTCATGAATTTACTATATTTAAACAAATAGTTTTTAGCTAGAACATAATTCTCTTACTCATAATTGGGTATACATTTTGGGGTATTTTGTTATATACTCTTGGCTACAGCTCCTTCTAAAATTCCATCTTTTACTCTATTGCCAGTCTACTCTATTTATAAGTTGAAACTCAAACTGTAATCTTGTCTTCTTTATTTAATAACAGTGTTGGAAATTAATAGTTAAAAATTGCTTTTTGAAAAAAATCTTATTATTGAACCAAAAGGGTCAATTTCTGGAATCCCAATCGAAAGGGAAGTGTAGAATCATAGAAAATTCTCTCATAACTAGCTGCTGAGATTAATGTTTTAAAAGATGCTAATGATGTCTTAAATTTCTCATGGGAATTACAACCACGAATTATTGAAACTACATAGTACCTAATACTGCTTTGTTAATAATGTACTTCTGACCACACTGTGGCTTTATGCTAGTCTAGCGAAAAAGTCATGGCCTCAGTATGTAGTGATATATAATTATGTCATAGAATTTAGAGTCTGAACAACAAATTGCTTTCATCTAGTCTAAAATGTGAGCTACTATATAATGAAGGTCTATTTATTCATTTTGTCCTTGATACTTAACTAAATCTGCATTAAACAAACAAACAAACAAAAACCTTGAAGTCAAAAATTGGCATACATTTCAAAATAGTTAAGATACTCAGGTCAGAGGTAATTTGAGACATATTTGAATAGCTAAATTTTTTCATTTTATGATTTTCAACTTTTCTGACAATTTGTTGTTTTTAAATTGACTTTTCTTGTGAAAATTCAATCTAAACTTTATTTTAAGACAAAAATATTACTATGTAATAATGTAATCAAACTATTTATGTAGTTACGTTTTGCCTTGTTAACTACCTTTAAATATGTCTCTGTGCCTTATTTTAAAAGAGATTATACTTTGGTGAAAATATTGGGCTGAGAAATTTGTGTAGTCTTGTAGCTGTCCGACAAATCATAGAAAAGTAAAAATGAAATCTTATTCTCTGAAATACTTTAAGGTGCGTGCATTATCTATACCAAGAAGAGAAAGATATCAATATTGAAGGTTTAACATTTAGGAAGCACTGCATATTTATTATTGTGGTATTGTAGTTCATTTATCCTTCACAATTCTGAGGTATCATGTCAATTATTTAGATAAGAAAACTGGGTTTCAGAGACGTACTGGGCCATTAACTGCCCATGGCAGTTTGACATTCAAACCCAGGTCTGTGTGACTCGAAGCCCATGATCTTCCATCACGCTGGCGAATGATTGCCAACAGAGGTGCAAACTGCCAAGGGGGTCCAGCAGGAGCGGTGCCCCTCCAGTTGTGGCTAGTAGGGAGCACTCGAGGTGTGGAGTATATCTGGGCCTGGAAGTCGATGGTACTGAAGGTAGGTCAAGTTGTCCCCTGGTAATAAGCGCCCCCAAACTCCAGTGCTTAACACCCACTGCGGGACCCAGCGGCCCCACAGGGTCAGCTGCGGCTGAGGCTGGGCTGCTTGGCTCTATGACCCTCTCCCGTGCGGGCTCCTCCACAGCTGCCCCAGTGAGGGAGAGTGCGGCTGCTCAGCCGCTCACTTAACACTTCCACCCAGAAGTGACACATTTGCTTCTGCGCCGGTTCAGTGACCAGAACAAGTCACACAGCCATGCCTAACATCGCAGCGTGGAAGGTGGGATTCTGTGTACTTCGTAGAGGAAAATCATACCAGTAAACAGCACTAATGTCTAAGGGAGATGGTGAGGATTTCAACTGGGGGATATGAGAGGGAGTGTTCCTGGAGGAGGAAAGAGATGGACAAAGTCCGGAGGTAGGGAAGCAGAGGGATGTTTACAGGATGGAGAGGGGAACAATTTGCTTGGAATTCACATGTGAAATAGTAGGGAACTAAGCTAGAAAAATGAACTGGGCTGAGGTGCCTTTGAATGCTAGGGTTTCATTAGAGTGAACATAGATAAGATATGATCCAAGGAGTGTGTTAGGAATATTGGGATGGTTTGAATTGGGGAGAGTGCACAAAGAACATAATAAGAGGGTATTGTAATAGAAAGAATTGCTAGGATTAGGAGACCAATAGGACATGGAAAATGAAGAAGAAGGGAGAGTCAAGGATCACACTGAGATCAGAGTGACGAGCCCCTAAGTGGGGCATTCAGAGAAGGCAATGTGATAGGCCAGGGGAGGTGGTGGACTGGAGAAAGAGGGGAAGGGATGGGACTGGTAGCAAGACACCCATGAGTCTTGGAGAGGGAAAATAATGAGAAAGAGGGCTTAGTAATTTGGGAGAGGATAGATGAGCACTTGTTTTCTCCCACATGTAAAATATAGGGTTTAAAAATGTGCAGTATATAATATACCAAATTCATTATAGACATTGTGTTGCAGTGGAAACAATTATAATAATACATAGTCAAAACAACAACAACACAGTAAGATATTTATTACAGTGTCCTCTGGCTCAAAACCCTCCCAAGGCTCTAGAGGCTTACTGTGATGTTCTGAACAAATGGAAGTTCTAATGCAGTGTCTTTTAATAATTAAAAATATGCATAAAAAGTTAAAATTTAATGATTTTTCTTTTTGTCCACATACATAAGCATGACTACTTCTGTACTGTTTCACTCACATTCAAGGCTATTAAAAAAACTTTTCCGGACTTCCCTTTTTCTCACATACATTTTTCACCTCTGCAGTGCCAATGTTCAAATCTAGAATGAAGACATCTCTACACCCATGGACACTTGGAGAGCACATTCACGGGCCTTGCTCAAATTCAAACCTTATAACAACTCTGTAAGGTGGGCAGTTCAGGTACTTGACATCATGAGGTTTATTTTTCACTTGAGGAAACTGAGTCTCAGAGAGCGACAAGGACCCATTCATTGTCCTACAATTAGTGTAAGAGATAGATCTCAAATGTGGGAATTTGACTCTTTCCCCAATGTCGCTTCCTCATTCCAACACCCCTGAGCACATGCATGAAGTTGATTTCCATTCTAGTTCAGTGATATAATGGAAAGTCTCACCTAGGAGTAAGCAGACGTGTGACGTTGGAAAAGTCATCGTCTCAAACTCAAAAAAGGATCTACAAGGCCATCCAAGCCAGTGATTGTCAGACCTAACTATTGGAATCACTTAGGGAGATTCAACTACACTCATTCTGGTACCTGCCCTGGACTCGGATTCTCTGTGTCTAGGATTGGGTTGTGGGAGCATGTGGGTTTAAAAAGTCCTCTGAGATGTGAACACTGAGTTGATAGTTGATGACTTTAAGGAATTATTATTCGTTTTCAAGGTATGATAATGATATTAGGAAAATATATATTTTTAAGAGTCCTTATCTTCTGAAGATACATCAGAAACACTTACTAATGAAAGGATATAATGTCTGATTTTCGTTTTAAAATAACCCTGGGATAAGGGAAGAGGGTAGAGGATTCATGAAGCAGGCTTGTGATAACTCTTGGAGCAGGTGGTAAGTGGGGAGGGGGAAGGGCGGCTTATTGTATCATGCCTTTGTATATAACTGAAAATGTTCCGTTGTAACAAAGTTACAGAAAAAAAAAGCTCCGCGGGAGATTCTGATCTTGATTCTGATTCTGATTCCAACTTTTGGAATCACGGAGATAATCCAACCACGTAGCTGTAATTAGAGAGGCTCCCCATAATCGTACCTTTTGCACTCACCTACATTATAGCGGTGCGGTATGGCTGAAGACAGCTCACCCTGTCCTCTGCAGTGGCGCCAACTCAGGAAATAGTTTTACTGAAATAGGACATTTAAAATATATAGAGAAGTGAAGGGAGCAAGTAGCTATAAGTGGATTTGTCTGAGCCTGAGTTTTCTCATCGATGATTTGTCCCCCAGAAACTAGGGACATATTTTCTGGGTCCTCTCTTTGACTGACAGTTCATTCTCAGGCAACTTGTAACATTTCCTCTCTGACCTTTACCCTATAGCTTTGCTACTATGTATTCAGGTATAGATTTACTTCCATTCATCCTGCTTGGTATTTGAAAGCACTTTTAATTTGAAGACTCATGAGTTTCTTACATTCTGGAAAATTCCCAACTTTTATTGCTTTAATTATGCTTCTCTGCCATTCCTCTGGAATTCTGATTAGATTAGCATGAATTCTCTCAGCTATTATTCTTGTCCCTTAAGGACTCTTATTCTTAAAAATCTCTTTATTTCCATTCTACCTTCCAGATGTGCTTCTCAGCATTTTTCTTCCACTGTGTTTTTGTCAATCACTAAATTTATCATTTCTAATTGGTTCTTTTTCTAATATGTTCTTGTTTTATTTCTGCCAGTTTTTTAATTTCATCATCTTATCCCTTTTTATGTATGTTATTTCGTTATATATTTCTTTAAGCTTCCTAAATATTTATTTCAAAGCTTTTTTCAGAATGTTCTATTATTTTTATTTTGTCTGGAGTGAATTCATCTTCGGATTACTGCTTTTGATGGTCCTTTAGCATTTGGTTTGTGTATGTGTATTGGAATTTGGGGTTGGTTAGCTCATCCTGGGTGGGGGATTCTCTTTCTCTTGGTCTCTCTGGGTGCCTCTTTATTCACTCCTCGCTCTGACTAACGAAGGCCTTGACCTGGTCCACGTGGGGCCCTCGTCCTTGAGCAAGTCCTGTTGTCTCGGCTGGAGGAATCCCAGTTGTAGCCACTGCTTGGCTGAGGTCAGTTCCTGGCCAGAAGGCTATGTCAGTGTTTTCTCCTCTCCCGTGAGCACTGTAGTCCCCACCACCCGACAGGAGCCCAACTCCTTGTAGGACCTCAAGTCCAAGTTCAGCAGGACGGCCCCTCCAGCCCCTCCAGCCCCTCCTCAACTGTGCACATCTGTCCAGATGCGAATCCTCAGTGACCTTCATGTTGTTTCAAGTACCCTCTCATTTTACAGTTTCTCTTTTTGTTTCTCATCTATCATTGGTATATATTTAGAGCAGGTGTGTTTGTGTGGCACTGGTGCTTCAGAGCACAAACTTACAAGAGCATACTAACAGAAGCCATAGGCCAAGTTTTTCACTTCTCATAGAATTACTGTAAATGCCAGCACTTTAAAAAATGTTTAGGTTGCACCGCATTTCCAAAAGCAAACACCTGTAATTTGGTATTTTTGATTTTCACAGATGCTAGTGGGTAAAGAAGTGATTTGGCTTGGGGGAAGTCCTGGGATATTCCACTTTTGCGTTTCCCATGAACAACACATTTCTCAACACTTACTTCTTTTGGTTTCTCTTATTTTTACTGCTGATAAAGCATTTAATAGTACCTGTTCCCTTAATTTGGTACGTGTTTATGTTTGTCCAAATAAAATTTAATGGGAGTTTGCATTAAATATATCAGCTTTCCAGGGCTGGCCCTGTGGCGTAGTGGTTAAGTTTGGCGCACTCCACTTCAGCAGCCTGGGTTCATGGGTCCGGATCCTGGGTGCACACTTACAGCACTAGTCAGCCATGCTGTGGCGGTGACCCACATACAAAACAGAGGAAAACTGGCACAGATGTTAGCTCAGGGGAACTCTTCTGCGGCACACAAAAAAATCAGTTTTCCAGCAAAATTACATATATATTCTATATATCAGCAGATAACTACATATTATATAATTATATATATAATTTTTAGATATTTACATAAATAATATATTTATATATACATATATATATAATACCCTTTTCCTAGCAGAAAAGGGCATGAGATGTAGAGAATAATAGTTGATATATTTGTGCCATTTCTTCTTTTTAGGTCTATTAAGTTCCTAATGTTTTTCCTGATACTTTCTATTTTCCAGAGCCTGTGAAAATTGGCACAGGCCTCAGGTTTATTACATTTAGTTCATTTTAGAACCTGGTTTTCATAATATCTCCTATATTCCTCTTGCTTTTGTTCTATCACTGACAGCCAGTTGATAGGGTCCTATTAAAGCTGCCCAGGAGATCAAGACCTCTATTTTAGGAATGAGGCAGACATCCTTTCTTCTTCTCACCCCATTGTTTGGGACCATACCTTTCATTATCAAGAGAAAAAGTGAAAGGCTGGCTGGGGACTTCCAAGGCCTCCATGCTGTGCCATCTCCACACTTGTGAAGATCACTCCCCTGAGTGATGGCCTACTGGGAGTGGGCTGGTAGCCATGGAAGCCGTGTGCTAGTGCCCCCACAGCATGCTACCTTCATCTAGTTGATGATTTATCAAACATGCATCATATGCAAAGCACTGTGCTGTGTTCAGTGCTGGGAGTGGGAGCTAGAATCAGAAATGAGTAAGGCAGGTCCCAGATACCGAGGGGTCTAGATAAAAATAAGGTAACATAAAGCAATTCTCCAACACATTAAAAGGTAAGTGACCAATGTTCACAAGGTAAAATTCTCCCTCTAACACCTTACACACACACACACACACACACACAATTTTCTTTGCACTCAGTGCAAATATCTTACATATCTATTTAAGATTTGGCTTTTCTTGTTTTTTGCAGCATTATCTTAGGTTATAAAATGCTAGAGAACACATTTAACCACAGATGTCTCTCTGAGTTGGTAAGATTCATTTTTTTTGAAACAAGTAAGATTAAATTTCTATCTCAAGGGCTTTTTATATCTCTACTTTTTCTGTGAAAACTTGTTTCCTGAAAATTCTATTAGGTAACCTAAAATTTAAATATCAAGAACATGGGAATATAATGAAGAAAGCAAAATTTAGAGATACATTTCTCCATTTATCAAGTGAAGCAGCACAAACTCTACCTACTTCTGGAGACTTAATTCCCTGGGATTTCTTTCTCTCTGTTTTTTTTTTAAACTAAATTAACAATACTGACCTTTCCAGCCATGGGTTAGGCAAAAGAAGAATTTGGTTATTTAACTTTCTAGATTAACTAACCAGATAAACTTTCACATGCATAGGCTACTGTGGAAGGTAGTCCACCCTAGGAATTCTATTATACCTCTTTAATTTTTGTTCAAAGACCATCTTCTGAAAGATGGCTTATAAAATGGCTTATAAGATGATTTGTACAATTACAGGACTGAAATATTTCCAAATTTGACTAATTTACTGAAACATGAAATTTATGGGTGGCTAGAAAATTAAATGACCTATATGTCATTAAATATAGTTGATATATTTATATCATTTGTTCTTCTGAGATGGATTAAGCTCATAGTCTTTTTCCTGGCATTTTCTATTTTCCAAAGCCTGTGAAAATTGGGGCAGGAATAGGTTTATTACATTTGGTTGGTCTTAGAATCTGGTTTTCATACTATTTCAAGAAAAAATATTTAAAAATGTTCAAAGCTTAACCAGAAAATTTAAATATCATTATTTACTTGTTCTCATACATTTATTTCCATTACATTATACTTTAAGGTTTTAAGTAGATTTAAGTTTTAGACAGAGATATTTAGAAATATTTGTAGATCAGTGCTGATTTAAATAGGAGCTTTTACTTTTTTTAATAGTGTGACTAAAAATAAAATAACACTTTTAAAAAAGAAAACTAAAAGTTAAATATAAATTCATAGATTAAAAAATTCTTTTCCAACCTGACCCGATGCTGCTTTGTTTTGCTTCAGTTTAGTCTTTCATTTCACATCTCAGTTTCTCTGTCTACAAGGTGGGGTTAATAATAAATCCCACATGACTTTATTTTTATACAGCATTTCTTAAATAGCACTTACATATGATTTCTTAAACGAATCAGAACTCAGCAGTACATTGAGAATAGAAGATGGATATCATGTCTACTTCTTATTCTTATAATGTGGTATCAAAATTAACATATGGCTCAACATATTATGTTGGGGTCTCGAACAATGACAATTGGTGGAAGAATTTGTCAGCCTGAAAATGTTCATGGCCTAAATATATACTGGTTCTAAGAGTCTTCATGATTTAAGTTCTATGGATTCCAGGTCAGTAAACTAATGTTGGTTGGGACCTACTATGAACTGTAGATTGGATATTAATACACCAGTCACATATAATACAAATGAGAATTTTTAATGATAGTCAGAAAAACAATGATAATTTACATTGATTTAGAGCCTTCCACATGTCTAGCATCATACTAGAGGCATTTCACATATGCCATATATTTTTTATTATAAAAATAACACTGCAGGGAGCCCACACTTATTTTCTAGCCATACTGAATTTTCTCTTTAGCAATACAACAAGTTTTTACTTTGGACACCAGCAATCTAATTGCCAGCTTTGCAAACTAATTCTTTACTCTAAGAGCCAAGTCATTCTTGGTAATAGCATCAACAGGAATAAAGCTCTTACTGTTAGCATTCAGCTGACACCGTGGCTGATGACCCACTCGGCATGTGTGGAACCTAGCTAGACGGTCCCGAGCTGTACTGACACGGTGATGCTCACCACACACACACATACATACACACACAACCAAAAAGCAGAAAACAACTTGAGTCTATAAAGGAGCATGGGAACTTCAAGGCATAAGGGAACAGAATGCCAGAACATGAAGATGCCATTCACACACATATGCTTCTCTGCAAGCCACCACACTTTAATTTTGAGAAAGAGGACTAGAGATCTATTGAAGAATTCATTCTCCCGTGGCACTGGTTCAACACCTCAGGCTTCTCTGCTGAAAAGCCTCCTTATGTGGCTGCACTGGACCAGTGCAGTAGAAAAGAGAGCTGCAGACAAAACCCAGCAGGATGATAGGATTCTCCTCTTCCCCACAAAAGAACTCCAGTTGGTGGAGAGAAAAATTATCTCCACACTGGAAAAGACAAAGTAATGGCAAAAATAAAGAGGCTTTGTCAAATTGAGCTCCCTATTTTCATGCCTTAGCTGTAGCATTTCAAAGATGAAGTCTTTCTGTTACAACACATCGCAGATACTTAAGAAACCAACTTTACCTGAATGAGCCCTGCAGGGTGGAAACAAGTCTGTTGGAATGTGTTCTGCAGCCAATTTTTTCTTTCTTGGTGGTGGTGGGGGGAGGGAGTAATTAAAGAGAAAACACCTAATGAAACAAACATCCCTAAAATTTACAAAACTTGCTATGGAAATTAATTTTAGGTCTCCACATCCACTGGGACACCTAGAGGCTTTAACATTGTGTTCACGTGGCATTGTCCCGTGCCAAAAGAGGCACAGCAAATGACTCTCCCCTCTGCTTTTATTTATTATTTTTACTCTGTGGTCCGCTCTCTATGTCTGTGGAGCGTCTGTAGAGACAATCTGTCTGGGAGAAGGCGTGTTTTCTGAGCAGAGACACACAAAGGGAGTCGGACATTCCGACTTCACACTGCACAAGAATAGGGGACAACAGCGTGCGGGATCAAAGGACACTGGGAAGCAGAGGGAGGGCGGCCTCTGAAAACACTGGGAGGGTTTCAAAAACATTATCGTGGAAATATACACACAGAGCATGACAGTTTATCCTCCTCCGCTTTGATGTGACCCCAACAGAAAGGGAGTCACCCTGGAACGGATCATAAATAATCAGGGGACACCCGGGGGACACCCCGCGGGACGGGGAGGGGTGAAGGGAGCGGACACAGGCCCTCGGTGTGGTCAGTACCTGCCGAGAGCTCCAGAAGGGATATGCGCCCTCGACTGCCCACACCGCCGCATGGAACCCAGCCCCGCCGGTTCGAGCCCAGGGCCTTCCGAACCCGGCCCCGCCCGTCGGAATGCAATACCACCGGTTCCAGCCCAGCCCCGGCGGGTCGAGCCCAGCAGCTTCGGAACCCAGCACCGTCCGAAACCAGCACTGTCAGAACCCAGCACCTTCCAAACCCAGCCCCGCCCTCCGAGCCCCGCCCCTCCCGTCGGACCCCAGCCGGCTCCGTCCCAGCCCCGCCCCGGCCCGGCCCCCGCGGCTGGGCGGGCGGCGGAGAGGCGGGCGGGCAGGCGCGCCGGCTCCGGTGCGGGCGGGCGCAGCAGCACCTAGCGGAGGCCGCCCGAGGTGCGGCGCGGGCGCGGGGGCGGGCACGCGGCGCGGGGGCGCGCACGGCGGGCGGGGCGGGGCGGGGCGGCGAGTGCGGGCGCCGGGCGCACACCGGCCGGCGGGGCTGACGCGGGGCGGTGAGGCGCGCGGCCGCGAAGGCCGAGGAGCCGGGCCGGCGGACAGGCCGGAGGCGGCGGAGGAGCCCGTGGACGCGGAGCCGGCGCGGCCGAGGAGCCGGGGAGCGCGGGGAGCGTGGGGCGCTGGGGCGGCGGGCTGAGGCGGCCGAGCGCGCGGGGACCGGCCCGCGGACCTCAGGGCGCGCGGTCCCCCGGCCTGTCTCCGGTCCGCGTCCCCGTCCCCGTCCGCGTCCCCGGCCCCGACCCCGCGCGGCCCGGGCGGAGGACGCGGCGGGAGGATGTCGGCGGGCGGCCGCGACGAGGAGCGGCGGAAGCTGGCCGACATCATCCACCACTGGAACGCCAACCGGCTGGACCTGTTCGAGATCAGCCAGCCCACCGAGGTGAGGAGGCCCGGCGGCCGGCGTCCTCCCCCACTCCCTCCCCCCCCCCGCCGACCCCTCCCTGCTCCTCCCCCGGACGGCGCCCCTCCTGCCCCCCGCGGGGACCCCCCCCTGCCGACCCCTCCCCCGGGGTCCCCCGCTTTGCGCCCCACGACCCAGTGTGGCAGCGCGGGCCGGGCTCGGGTGGAGCGCGCTCACCTGTGCCCCGGGCCGGGGAGCGGGGGTCTCGGGCCGGGGAGGGGGTCGCGGGCCCGGGGAGGGGTCTCGGGCCGGGCCCGGGGGTCGCGGGCCCGGGGTTGGGGTCTCGGGGTTGGGCCCGGGGCTAGGGTTCGCGGGCCGGGGCCGGGGGAAGGAGTCTCGGGCCGGTGATGGGGGGGCCTAGGTTCGGGGGTGAGGGTCTCGAGCTGGGGCCGAGGCCGGGGGTCGCCGGCCGGGAGAGGGGGTCTCGGGCCCGGGGAGAGGAGTCTTTGACCGGGGCCAGGGGTCGCCGCTGGGGGAGGGAGTCTCGGGCTGGGGATGAGGCCGGGGGTCGCTGGCCGGGGTAGGGAGTCTCGGGCCCGGGAAGGGGGTGGCGGGCCGGGGGCGGGGGTCGCGGGCCCGCGGAGGGGGTCTCGGGCCCGGGGTGGGGGTCGGGGGCCGCGGGTGTGCGCGGTGGGCGGGCGCGGCAGGGCGCATGGTGCTGTGTTCCGCGCGGACTGCGGCGGGCCCGCGGCGCTCCCGACGGTGGGGACCCGGACCTTTGTCACTCGAGCGAGCATGTGACCGGCGGTGTTTGGCTTCAGGGGGTTTGAAAACTCGGGGGTTGCCAACCGCGAGTGTAGAGTAAATACCAGGAAAGTTGTGGCCATGGTGCGGATCTGCTGATAACGCAGCCCGGAATTGAACTCTGGTGGAAAAGGAGGTTTTCTCCCATTCGCTGCTGCCGCCCAGGTGGAAGGAAGGGCGCCCCTCCCCTGGCCGGCGGGGCGGGGGAGGGTCCGGAGGGGGCAGGGCTGGGGGCAGGGCAGGCCGGGGAGGGGGCGGGGCCGGGTGACTCCCCTGCCCCCGGCCCGGCAGCGCGGCCTTGCCTGGGGGTGGCCAGTCCTGGGCGTGCTCCAGAGCAAAGGAGGAAATCACACTCGCTCTCGGCCTCGAACAATGGTGGTGGTTTATAGCAAAGCCGCTGAGAGAGTTCCCAGCAGGTTTTTAACAAATAGATTTGAGTCCCAGTCGGTTGGAATAGGAGGAGAGTGGAGGTGAAAGTCAGGGTGACAGGACCCTAACAGTACACGTTTCCAGTTGTGGTTCATTCCTAAGTTGTAGCTGTTGCACAGACTTCGACAGCATGAAATACGCCTTACACAGGATTTGTGTTCTCTTGGGGAATTAGTTTAATAGCATCTATTTTGGATTTTGTCTAATAGGTAATTCAAAGTTAGTATTTGCTAAAATATCAGCTTTTAAGTACTTACCATGTTTGGCAAATTTGAACATTTTTATGAAATTTAATACTATCATTAAACCTCAGTTTATATTTTTGAGTAAAGCCGACTTTTACTATTTCAACTTATTGATTTTGCCTGTGGTGAGAAGGATTTTATTTCTTCTGTTTTCCCAGGTAGAGCCATTCATCTTACTCCTTAGTTGAATGCTAATATAAGTTATTAGGGTCAGGTTGCTGATTGGAACACTGATAGTTAAGTTACCACTAATTCACGACAGATCTTCTCTGATGGTTTTATGAGTTAGATGCTAGTAAGAAAATTAATAATATGTAGTTGTGTTCACTCATAGACTTATTAGTCTGTCTTTTGAAAGGTGACTGCAACAATTTAGCTTCCAGGATTATGTTGTCTTTCAGAATAATAAGTTTATTTTTCTTATCTCTGATTTAATAAATTCGGGTGTAAAATATTATCTTGGTACATAGTTGCTTTGTTTTTCTTTTGAATGGATCTATTTATCGTTGTTTTTTGAGAGATTTCCCAAGTCTGCTTGAAGAGTATTTTTTCAGTTTAGTAATAGATAATTCTGTTTATTCTTTGGGATCTTAAATTGAGTTGGCGTTTAAAAATATCCTAAATCAGAAGCAAATTATAGTTAATTGATTTCATTAAATTCTGTTTGTAAGCACACAATTGAAACTTTCTTCTTTATTTTCTTAGTGATAGGAGTAGTTATTAAAGTAAAATTGGCCTGTTATTTGGAGAGCCACTTTTTTCATAGTTATTCTGCAGGTGAAAAGTTGCTGTGTACGTGTGTTGAAGCAAAGCAAAAGTTGGAGGACTGTTTTTGAAAATGATTGTGTATTTCATTTAGTAGTTTTTCCTCCTCACTTATACCTGAACATTTCTATTTTTAGAAATGATTCTCCAGGATCGTATGAGAAAGCTTTCCATAATGAAATAAATTGATCTTTTTAAATGCCTGTATGTTGTTTTTCTTAGCTTTTTCTTTATCTAGTACCTAGTTCACACTATTTTGTTTTCTGGAGAACCTTTGCATACTACTAAGTTATTCTAGTCTTGGAAGTTAAGCTTCACATTTAGCATGTTGTATCTTTCATTATGATGTAAGAAAACTTATTTTTAATGTTAGTAATTCTCTAAACCAGTATTTCAAGACCAGCATTTTCAATTTGCTTTATCTAAACTTGTATCAGAAAATTTTTGCCATCTAATGATGAATTTTTACTCTATTTCGCAATCACAAATCATACTTTTTAGTTTTCTGCAAGAATATAAGTGTAATACTGGCTTTTATTATGTTCAGTAAATGTTGAGCACATTTACTGCAGGATTTGATTTGTAGGAATACAATTTAAGCCTTATATTTATATATTGGGATAATCTTTTTATGTATGTATATGAGAGTATAGTTGTGGTTTATTTTCTTTTGTTTCCTTTTTTGGAGGGAGACAGCAATCAGTATCTATTCTCAGATTTTATAACTCCATAATCGTCTGTGATTGGTGGTTTCAGGCAGCCTTGATAACTACTGATAATTCTGTGGTTTCTATATTTAGAAATGTGGTAAACTTGGCTCTTTGGATTACATTCACTTTTTTTTTTTTTTGGTGAGGAAGATTAGCCCTGATCTAACATCTGTTGTCAGTTCTCTTTTTGCTGGGGAAGATTGGCCCTGGGCTAACATCTCTGCCCACCTTCTTCCATTTTATATGGGACGCTGCCACAGCATGGTTGACAAGCGGTGCATCAGTGCATGCCTGGATCCGAACCCTGGGCTATTGCAGTGGAGTGTGCGTACTTATCCGCTGTGCCACCGGGCCGGCCCCCCTACATTCACTTTTTAAGAAAATTAGACTATGTTTTAAAATCAACCTGGTTAAGTTTGCTTTTTCCTTCATATTCACATTTGTGTATAAGGGAGGGCTTCCAAAGAAAAAGCAAGTTGTATTTTATCATTGAGTATTTGTCAACCCATCCTCACTTGAATCCTAGATTCTTTTGGAATTTTAAAATGAGAGTTGATGATCTAAACTTAACGTTGGTATTTTATCACCAGGAGATTGATGTTAACATGAATTAATACCTTGATTACTGTGGAAAACTGTAGCTCCTAATAAAAACTTCTTAAAGCTTTTTGGTCCTGTTCTTTTCTTATTCTTAATGTTAAGGCTTTGTTTCTTTTAGGGATTTCTAATTATTTATTATGGCAGAGTGTTTGTTGCTAGTTTTTACTTCTTAGTACCTCCTCAGAAGAGGGCTCTCTGGTTACCCAAAGATCTCCCTGTTGTTTTTTGGTGTTTTATTGTTTAACTTACCCCAGTTTTGTCATTATAGCCATGGGTTTGTCGGTCTCCCTCTCTGATTACCTGAAGGAAAGAGCTTAGGGTTTTATTTTTTTGAATGTTTTTCTCTGTCTGTCACATGGTAGGTGCTCAATAAATATTTTGTTGAAAGAATATTGCATATGGCTTCCTTTGTTTACCTTTATTCCTGACAAAACACGGGATGTATGCTTTTTAAAAACTTAGTGAAATTGTCTTTTAGATTGTTAAAGATTTATATTTTTGTGTCTTATTCTTTTGCATAAATGTTACACCTAAATGCAAAAACTATGCTAGGTGGTTGACCACTTTGCTTCCTGAAATATTTCTTAAAGTCATTTCTTTTGTTTATTGTTTATTGAGTCCATTGCCTTCTTTTTGCACTGATGGGAAAAATAACCTAGAATTTGTGTGGACACCCACATATGCTTTATTAAAAGTGAATATGTTGTATTTTAATACTCCAGTTAATCTTGAGAAGTCATGTGGCAATTCCTGTTACCCAGAGGTGTATGGAAAAAGGAACTTCTGGTTTGTCAGCAGAGGTGGAGTAGGAAGTCTTCAGGTGAAGCAGTAATAATTGCATAACTTATGGCTAAATATATATTCCAGACTAATGCTTAGGTTGTAACTGTGCTTTTTTATACAACTTAGCTATATTTGAAACTGTTTGGAAAACAGCAGTTGTATTATTAAACATGGGTGTTTCGAAAGATCTCTTCTTCTGGTGATTAATGTGACTACTGTGTCATGAGATAGGCAGTTGCCAGTAATGTGATTTTAGTATTTATAGGTATCTCTGCTCCTTTTTGTTTTTGTTTTTGATGACTTGAACCTCAGTGGTGGTTATAACTGTTTATTTTATTTCCTGTAGTGACTGTTAAGGTTTACGTTTGTGTTGGTGTGAGCTTGGGAGTCTGAGGCAGAGCCCTGTCTGACAGTCGGTATGTTAAATGGAAACTGCACCTAGACTAGCTTCAATTTGCTAATCCTCCTGCCAATGAAAAATAATTTCACTGTTTGCAATTTATAGACTTAATGGAATGTAGGTGTTGTAACTATTGGCTTTTCTAGAACTATCAAATTTTGATTGTGGTTTATAGTAGAATAGCAGTAGAAGGAGTTCTTTCATATTCTTGAAAAAATATGAGTCACAGAATATCAGGATGTGGTACCAAATTGGTGGGAAGCTTAAGAAGAAAAGGTTTAGGGCTATGTCATTAAGGATTTAATTGAGCAATTGTAGTGTGTAAAGCATTATTACTAGGTGTTGGTTATTATTCTGGTGGCATAGGTTAATTTGTTTATGAACAGTTTTACCAGACTTGAACTTTGGCGTAATATCAGAAAATGCTAATAAATAGTATGGCAATTATTAAGACATAAACCTGTTTTCCTTTATTATAAGTAAAATGGATATATGAGTAGTATTTTTGGAACATAAACTGACCTCTTAATTGAAAATTATATTCAGGTTAGGTAGAGTGTTGATTTTTGTTCAAAAGGTTGCTATTTCTATTAGTTTCCTGGCTGACTGTATTTAGGATATGTTCGTTCACCTTGAGGATGCCTTGGACAAGGATGAAAATTTGTTTGACCTACATTTACACTTGGAAGTTGGAAACTAAGCAGTGTGCCAATCCACAGACCCATAACCAGTTCTGGGTGTGTCCCAGTCTGTTGGCTAACACTGACAGGCTGGCAGGGCCTGAAAGTCCATGGTGGCCTTCTAGTTGGTGTTCCCACATGCATGAGTTGCCAGCAGGTGTGGGCATGTTGTCAAAGCTGGACCATATTTATGCGTGAGCTATGCATGGGCAGAAGCTCTTTCTTAACATTTCTAGTCATATATGAGGGGCTAAATAAAGCAGGCTGAGAGCTGGTGAGGGGGATGTTTGCCTGTCTTAAGTCATCTGGTTGAGGTTTTGTTTTGGCAACAATAAAAATGTAAAACTTCACTCATCATTTTGGCATATGTGATTGACCAAAACCATATTATAATTTAATTTAGAAGGTGAATGTACTTTATAAGGTAGAAGTAGGCACGTGTAGAAGTAGTTCGTATGTAAACCAGGGAGGTATTTTCCCAGTATAAGTTGATTCCGAGAGATAGGGATAATTTGAAGTTTCATACTCGCAAGTTTACAAGTGTGTGTCATGAATGAAATTATTTAGAGATTGAATAATTTACTATGACTAGAAAATAGCTGAAATTTCTGTACTTATATTCAAAAGAAATTTAATGTTAAAGAAAATTGTGTGGCTTACAGAAAGTAAGACGTGAACTTTTGTGGACTTGTTTGCATTGGCATGATTTTAGGTTAAATACACACAGTATGCTTTGCTTTCTGAATGTTGTCACTACATTATAGTTACCGTGTCATAGGGAATACTTTTGTGAGTAATAATTATACCAGGACAACAGGCATAAACTGGGATTGTCTCCATTAACTCTGTGTGTGAACAAGATGAACTTGCTGAAACTGTTTTCAGTTTCTGAAGTTTCGAACTTCCTTAAGTTTACTAGTGCCTATAGTGCCCAGCTGACGTAGGCAGACTGGACAAGACCATTCACAGAATATCAGACATTTCCTGTGTGTTTTTAAAACTTGCTTCCATTTTGGGAGGGTGGAAGCAAACTGAAAGAGGACACATCAGCGTTGAGTCCAGCTCTGCCACCAGCTCTAGTAAAAACAGTGTGACCGGTTGTTTCCGAATGAGGAAGTCTTGCCTTGCTTCCTAAAACTCCACCTGAGAGTTTCATTGGTTGTAGTAGTAGAAGACAATTTCACCCTCAAAATTAAGAGGCATGAAAAGTTGCTCATTTGTTCTTGTTGTTTGGGTATTTTATTGGTTAAGAGCAGTCCAATTGGCTTGTTTTATTCAGAATCATAGCTTATAGTTCTTTGTTGCTTGATTTCATACAGATTCTGTTAAAGGAAAATCAGATTTTTGCTCTTTGCAAATTTAAATCTTTTGTTCCTTCCAAAAATATACTTTCTCTTTACCTTTGTTTGCTAATAGTGGTACTTTCCATGGTGACCTACTTATTCTTTCTATTTCCTAATTTTTACGGGAGAACCAATGAAATTTCTATCTTATAATTTCTTTTTGTGCTGCTGTTACCAGACTTTTGTACTGAGACTTGAGATTGCCAGTGTTTCCCCCTCTTGCTTTGAATCTAGTTCTGTACGTTTAGTGGAGAAAATGAAGTGGGAGCAATAATAAGATGACTGTTGGACACAATCAATATTTAAACATTATTTTATTCTCAAAATGTGTCACTTCCCCTGTGTACATGCTTATTATAAAATCTATACATTGGGAAGATGTCTTTTAAATATGTTATTTTTAGGTGGATATTGATATTATTTGAATAAATTTCTGAGTACTCCAGACTTGCAGAACAATGCTTGTAAAAATATACCATGATTTTACACGAGCTCTGTAATGAGTTCTTGGGTTACATTACATTTTTTACATTAATGAATTTTTGTATTGGCAAAAACTTGAGATTTTTAGGGTGATTATTAGGGTGATTATTTTTAAGAGACATTGGTAATAAAAGTAAGAATCAGTTATATGGAGGTTTCTAATTTGAGCCTAAGTACTTTATTTTCATTTCTGGTACTAATTCTCCTTTGGAAGATTCTTTTAAATATTTTTCATATTCTATTACATTAAAATCTGTTGGTTTTTCTTGTACTTTGAAGGGATCTTTTACCCATGCATGGTTTTGTGCCATCATGCATTGACCATTTGGAGAATACTGATTCATTGAGTTATGTGGATTTTCCAAATGTTGGCAGATTTCTTTAAACGATATCAAAATATCACATTTGTTAATATCAGCACTGATCAGTAAAATCTTAAGTATTGGAAAGCTCTCAAGCTCACAGTGGTGGATACAAGTTTTCAAGGAAACATCTAATTTCCTATCAAAGCTCAAATTTTAGTATTGGTAGCATTGCCATAGGCAGCGCTTGAAGGAGCAGGCTTTCTTTGTTCCGTTTTGGGAAAATACCTGCCAGATATACAAGCCTGAATAACAGTAGTTTGTCAGTCGTTCTTTCAGGTAAAAATGGTATTCCATGAAAAAAGTGGCTCATGCAATTCACAACTTACACAGTTACACAAGTCCTTTTTCTTGAGAGACCCATCGAACTTTGGTGTGCAGCCCACGTAGAAGTTCTTTATGTATACTTCCCATTTTTGCACATAGAATATTGAACAAACGGGTAGTCAGTAGTCAAAGTTCAATAAAATTAATCATTTTCCTGTTTCATTTAAGAAAGACATTCTTAAGTGAAACTGGCCTTTTTTTTTTGTTTTTAAGTGTGAATGCATAGCAGTGAAAAATACTTGACTGTTGGTACAGTTTGATGCTGCTGCTTTGATTTGTACTCATGTGCTGCCAGTTTTACCCATCAATACTTCCCCACCATCAGTGCAAATGCCAACACAGTGAGAGGGGCTGATACTGTCCAAGTGTTGGTATGGAAAGAGTTTTGACCTCACCGTTGACCTGAAAGAGCCTGAAGGAACCCCAGGGATTCGTCGACTACAGTTTGTGAGCTGCTGCCCTAGAACATTTAGTGATGGGTTTTAAGAATTTTGGTTTGGGCTGATTTTTAAAATATATTCCAAGGTAGATATTAAGGTCTATTTTCATGATATTTTCCAGCTAGAGCTATAAAATTAACAGATATATAAAATGTGAACTAGGGCTCATTATGATGGAAGGGTAGATTTTAACATATATTAATTTATTTTACGTATTATATTTGTTTATTTTCTTTATTTGTAAATTTCTATTTTAATTTTCAGTTGCCAGTAATGAGGTGCAGTCATTTACATTTTTGTTATTGAAGAATACTGGCCACAACCTAGCTGAAGTGGTGACTTAAGAAGTTTTATTACTGTAATTCACTCAGGATGTGACCCAGGCCACTCCTACTTGTGGGTCAATGTCTAGTTCAGAGAACAAGAGTGTCTAATGTATTCCCAGTAATGTGGTAGGTGGATGTGTTGTTTGATGTGGGCTTATGTCTTCTGGCACTTGTCTGTCCTTTCAGTCTCCCCTTCCCGAGTGTAGGCTCTGAGTTATGCCAGCTGTTAACTGTGTAAGGATGTCTTTTTTCTACTGTTTTTCTTTGTATTTTCCCTTAGCTTTAGTATATTTCCCAAGAGAAAGACATACAAGCACAGACAGTATTTATATTCTAAAACCCTCCATGCACAACACAGAATTTTAATACTTCAAGATAATATGTGAACATGCAACTTTTTAAAATGTGTATGGTAAAAACAAAATATTAGAATATTGAATTTATGTGTAAGATTAGCAACACTTAAGATTAATTTATCTGCTCAGTGGCAGCTTGGTTTGCAACAAATGTATTGAGTTGTTAATTCATGGCTAGGTGTAAGTTCATTTTGAATTTTTGGTGACCATTTCTTTTTTATAGATAGCGTTACTAAATTATTTTGATGATACACTATTTTTAACCAGTTGGTGAAACTGGTTTATTAATAAACATATTGTTTTAATTTATCAGGGTAATAAAATATAGATAAGAAATCTTAATTACTGAATAATTACTGAATTTGTAAATGGTTCCTTTTTAGATGAGCTAAGCTGCTGCTTCTTCAAGAGGAGGAGCCTGCCAGGAGTACCATGGACAGTGTTTTTACCACGTCTAATGTTTTTAAAGACCTTGAATATTTAAAAATGTGTTTTTAATTCAAGTTTGGCAAAGGTGGCCTTGTTGAGTTCATGGTACAGTTAATGTGTTTTTACGCTGAACTTGCTGATTTCAGTTTTTAAGAATTGTTTTTTATTACCTTCATGAAATTGTTACTTTTGGAATATCAGGGACAATAAAATTAAGACCAGTAAATCTGGACAAGCATTTAAAAACATGATGTTATTTTATGGTTTATTTTTAAAGTATATTCTTGAAAATGTAATTAGACATGGAGTTAACCCATTTATTTCACTGTAGTAAGATTATACATTTAAAAATATTTGGTTTTTTATTATGAAAATAGTATGCTTATTTTAGAATATTTGCAAAATGCTTAAAGTGTGCATGTGTGTTTAGTTGTATCTGCTTATTAATTATTTGCCTTTTTAGCCAGTAGTGAATCTTTTTTTGTGTGTGTGTGTGTGAGGAAGCTCAGCCCTGAGCTAACATCCATGCCAATTTTTTGCTGAGGAAGACTCGCCCTGAGCTAACATCCGTGCCCATCTTCCTCCCACTTTATATGGGAGGCCGCCACAGCATGGCCTGACAAGCGGTGCGTCAGTGCGTGCCCGGGATCTGAACCCCGGGCCGCCAGCAGCGGAGCGCGCGCACTTAACTGCTATGCCACGGGGCCAGCCCCTGAATCATGGTTCTTAACCAGCCATGTCTGTCAGAAATCCAGTGTTTAGAAGCTACCTCGGTTATTCTGCTAATAATTGTGATACCTAACATTTCGTGAATGCATAGTATCTGTATACCTGACATTAGTGTATATGCTTTGCATGTTCTTATAGCAATCCTGTGAGGTGGTTACGTCTGCTCTTCTCATTTTTGGATGAAGAAACCAAGGCACAGGGAGATTAAATAACTCGTTCAAGAGTATGCAACTAGTAATCTGAGGAACAATGATTTGAACCCAGGTAGTCTGACTCTGGAACCTTCTCTTAACCACTATGTTTGTAGAATTCGAAAATTTACAATCATTGCAATGAAAGCAGTATTTGGAAGTTTTTACAGGAAAGTAATTTATAAATAGAATAATTCAGAGCTGAATTTTCAGGAAGAACCACAGGCGTGATATAATGAAACCTTTTCTGTTTTATTTACATCATGTATTATGTACATGTATATATATATCTTGCATATGCATATATACATGAGTATCATCTTGACTTTTTAAAGCCCTATTATATCTTTTATATTTGAGACAGATGATTCTGTGTTTTGTAGTCAACATGGTGCATGCCGTATCTGATTTTTAACTGTATGCAGACTATGGCGCCATCTTGTATCTTGAATAGCAACCAGACATTTGAGTATGAGTGAAGGGTGGGAGGGGGTTTTGAGGTGCCTGAAAGCTGGCAGTCAGTTGATGAATATTCCTCAGGAAGTGCTGGCTTTGGCTGGTTTTCAGTCCTCTTCCTTGATCATCTTCAGTTATCTCCAGTAATGTTTTCACACACATGAACGTTTAGTTATCTACCATAATCTGTAAGTAAAAGTCCAAAAAACAAAACAAAACAAAGCAAAAACTATGTTTATTTTGGTGGCCAGTCTTGGAGGAGAGGAATTTAGAAGATGGAATAGATAATGAGGAGGAGTAGAGGAGAGGAGAGGAAAATAAACTGAATTCTGGGGATGCAGGAGGAATTTAAGTGCACTTGGGTAGCTGGCTGAGCATTGAGATTTGTCTTTGAGCTCCAGTATTATTTCTTGGATTAGCCTATGTGAAAATATCAGGTCTCCTTCTCATAGACTTGATTGATCTCTTTGCTTCCAGTCCATTCTGTACCCAAATGTCTCATTAATTTTCCCCAAACTCCCCCCACCTTCGGGGCTCCTGACTGCCAAAATGTCATTTTAACAATTCCCAATCCCTTCTCCCTACAGTTTGGGAAGATAGAGTTGCTGTGGGGAAATCTGCGTAAAGCCAAGGGCATGATGATTTTACTCTAGGAATTAGGTACTAAGTATGAGAGCCACTTTATTCCCAAGATGGAAGAATGAGTCATTAATACTCAAGCATATTGTCAAACACTTGGGTTCTTGCAGTGAACTTGAGCTCTTTGAGGACAAGGACCAGGTTGTGCGTTACTCATTTTTGCATTTTGAGTCCTCCTGGAGAACATGATAGACACAGTAGATAATTGATGAATGTATATATTAAGAAATCAATGAATGTTGATCAATAAGGACATGACTATCATATACAAACTCAGCAGGGTAAATTTGAAGCCTTTTTTTAAGGCTTCAAAAGTCTGGCCCTGCCCTGCTGGCCTTGTGTACATTTCTTTAGAAATTAAGTAACTTACCTTTCAGCAAAAGTTTATTAAATATGTATAGCTCATTTGCAGATATTAATGACTTGATAGCATACTGTAAGAAATGTCGATTCGTTCTGGGAATATGCTGCTGCTTTTAACCTAGCACTGTGATCTGCTCATGTAATTGGAGCCTTTTGTGTTAACATTTCAGTATCTGACTAACTTAAGGAGAAACGTGGTAGGTACTTGTAGATACTTGGGATAGTGGCTATTGAAGAATAAAGTAAGCTTTTTCAGCTGAGTAGTAACTGACCTATTTTTACTCAAAAGGAAGCTAAGGGCAAGCTTTATAACAGATGATATGGAGAATCTGTTTTACTAAGATTTATGAGGATTAAAAATTAGTTCTTGGTTTTTAACTGGAGCCTATAGAATAAATTTGAAGGTCTCCTCTTCCCCATTCCAACTATCCAGAGGGAGCCTCTGTTGAGAATTTTTAGAAAATATCTTTAGAAATTTTATTCTGTACACTCAGAAATGAATGTGTGTATATTTGAATTTTATTTTACAAGAATGGGATCATATGTTATATACTTTTTGCAACATGCTTTATTCAAGAAATTCTTCCATGTGTATATGCATATAACAAAAACATATATATGTTTATATAAAATTCTTTCTTTGTTTAATAACTACGTAATATTCCAGACACTGTCATTTCCTTAACAATTATTCAGGAGCACTGACTATCTCTAGAATACACTGTTTCAATAATGTTGCTATGAACGTTTTGCAGACATATCTTTCTGTACCTGTGTATTTCTTTTTATTTATTTATTTATTTTTTTCGCCCAAAGCCCCAGTAGATAGTTGTATGTTATAGTTGCACATCCTTCTGTTTGCTGTATGTGGGACACGGCCTCAGCATGGCCGGAGAAGCGGCACGTCGGTGCGTGCCCGGGATCCGAACCCAGGCCGCCAGCAGTGAAGCGCGCGCACTTAACCGCTAAGCCACGAGGCTGGCCCTATGTGTGAATATTTCTATAAAATATATTTCTAGAAGTGGAATTGGAGTCAAAAGTCAATACACATTGGTAATTTTGATAGATTGTACCAAATTGTTGTTTAAAAGGGCTGTTCCTTCCAGTTTATACCTACACTGCCGTGGGTATGACCCTTTACCTAACACTAGATATTGTGAATTAAACTTTTTTCAAGTCTGACAGGTCAAAAGTCATTGGTTTCAAAATTCACATTTACTTGTTCATTGTTGAGGTGGAGCATCTTTTGCATTTACTGGCCATTGTACTTCCTTTTTATGTGAAGTACCTGTTTTTTCTGTTGGGATATTTGTTTTAATCTTTTTGATTTGTGAAAATGCCTTTTATAAAATATATTGATGTTTTATCTTGTGTTTACAAATATTTTTTCCTAGTTAGTCATTTTGGTCTTCTAATTTTATGGTATTTTTTGCCAGAAGTGGATGTATTCTTTTGGTTCATTTGTTTTTTTATTTTTAGGGTACTTAAAAGCTAACTAAAAGACCAAGGGAGCACTTATTTTTAAAACCCTTAAATATCTTAGCTTGAGTTTCAGCTGATAGCTTGAACTTCTTTCCTTTTACGTTTAGTAGTTACCATATTTATCAGAGTTTGGGCAGTCTTTTCCTAAATCAGGCTCAAATCTATTAAATTCTCTAACCACTAGACTATAGTATCAGAAAGAGGTTTGCATATGGTTAGATTTATTTCTGAGGTCTTTAATTGTTGACTACTTTGGATATTTTGCTTTAAGTCCCTAATTTTCAGTATGACTATAAAAATACTAAATTAATTTTACTTTAACAATTTTGTTTCTGCATTGGGAAGATTCTCAAAATGAACTATAGGTGTATATTATTTTTTTCTGCAGTAAATAAACTAAACCATTTCCAAAAACCAGAGCGTGAACTTTTACAAGTTCAGAAAGAAGCCATGAGCTTTGTAGAAATCCACCTTACTGATAGTTGTAAAGAGTTAAGGTTATCTGACTATTTCATTCTAATTCATTTGATATTTGTTGTAGTTATGTAATGTGTATTTTTTTCAATATATGTTATTTCTACAAATATCACAGTAAAGAAAATAATAGGTTAAAAAAGGATGATTAGAATTAAAAAAAGCAGTTTTGTGTTCTGATGTATCTTTTAGAATCTTCTGTGTGATTTGGGGAAGAGGTAGAATCTTTGGATGGCTGGTTAAGTGGCATTTTCAGGGGAATTACTTATAAAAGTCATAATTAGAACTCTGAGTTAGTATAAACCAAATACTGTTTTAACATAGTCTGCCAACTGATTTTGCATTGTTAAGACAATCGACTTTTATATGATTATTTTGCCAATTTGGTTATTTAGTTGATGTGAACTTGTCACCTGTAAAAGAAGAAAACAGTGAAACATGGCTATACTCTGCTATCAGTTTGTTTAATTTTAAAGATGAAAGTTAAATTTTAGAACTTTTTCATTACTTTTTACCCTAAGGGGCCCAACTCATAACTTCTTGTCCAAGTCACCAATGACCTTCATGCTGCCAAATCCAGTCATGGTTTCTTACCCTTGTGATATTGACATCACAGCAGTTGATCACATCCTCCACGAAGCTCTTTCTTCTCCGCGTGGCTTCCAGGACTGGGAAGGAGTCCTGGTCTCCTCTCCAGGGAGGAGACCCTGGGGCTTTTTGACCCCTGTGCCTCTTTTCTTCTTCACATTTACTCCCTCACGTAGGTGAAATCTTTCCTTCTTGTGGTTTTAATTGCTGATATGTCGGACATTTATATCTCTAGGTTTGGTCATTGCCCTGAACTTAACATGTCTGGCACTGAACTCTGATTTCCCCCAGTCCACTCACATCTGCGGCTCCTGCAGTTTTCCCAGTCTTAGTAAACCTCTGGCAATTCAGTTTTATCAGTTGCTTATGCCCACAACCTTGCAATCATTCTTGACTCCTTTCTTTCTCTCAGACTTCATATTTAATCTGTCAGCAAAATCTGGCAGCTCTACCTTCAAAATATTTTCGTTATCTAACCACTTCTCGACATCTCCACTTCTCACTACTGGCCTAGTCTAGCCTTTTCCTCATCTCTCACCTGGACTGTTCCAGTTACCTCTTACCTAGTCTTTTTGTTTTTTTCCCATCATCTACCTTTGCTCTCTTACAGTCTCTTTCCCACACAGAGGTACACTTCTAAACCTTAAGTTAATGTAACTTTCTACTCAAACTCTGAAGTGGCTTTAGATTACTTGAAGCATACTTTGGCCTACAGAGCCCCATATGATGCCCTTGTCCCAGAAAGTCGAGTGCCATTTTTCCCCCTTCTCGTTCTGCTCTAGCCACAGTGGTCTTGCTACTTCTCAGACATGCCAGCTGGGCCTTGGGGTCTTTGCACTTGTTCCCCTGCTTGGAATGCTCTTTCCCTAGTTAGGGCTTTGTTCAAGTATTCCCTCCCACCCATGTCCCCCAGTGACCTGGTCCCTCTGCTCTACTTAATTGTTCTTGTGTATCATCATCTGTCATTACTGTGTGTCTCTTCCTGCTTGATTATAAGTTTTATGAGAACAGAGAGTATTTTGTTCATTATTTTTTTCCCATTGCCTAGAGTTAGGGAGAGGAGGAGGGAGGGAGATGATGATGATGATGATGATGATGATGATGATGATGATGTTTTTTTATGTGAGGAAGATCAGCCCTGAGCTAACATCCATGCCAATCCTCCTCTTTTTGCTGAGGAAGACCGGCCCTAAGCTAACTGTATTGCCAATCCTCCTTTTTTTTTCTCTTTTCTCCCCAAAGTCCCAGTAGACAGTTGTATGTCATAGTTGCCCATCCTTCTCGTTGCTGCACGTGGGATGCTGCCCCAGCATGGCCGGACAAGCGCTGCGTCGGTGCACTCCCGGGATCCGAACCCCTGGGCCGCCAGTAGCGGAGTGTGCTGTGCGCGCTTAACCGCTAAACCACGGGGTCGGCCCCGATGATGATTTAACTGGAAATAAAAATATTCTATCCCCTAGGCTTAATGTCTTTTTTGAGTCTTCTTTGGCTACTAAATTATAGTTTTCATTTCTTTTTAAAATATTTATTATAGATCGTTATTCCCATATTACTGAATGTTTAAATTTTTAATACAATTCAAAAACATTCCTGTGAAGTGAGCTTTGTCTTTGAACTGATTTATGTCCCAGCTTTGGAAATCTGACCTGTGATGTTGGTTTCTGTTTTTTCCTCCCTTGTGGGCTATTCTCTCCTTTTCCTTCCTTTCCATTCCTTGAGAATTAGTGCTGGGAAAACGTAGAGAACTTTTGTCCTAAAGAACTCTGACTAGTTGCTGGTAAACTCATGGTTCTCCTATAGCCTGCGTCCTTGGACAGTCCTTTTGTTGTGGGAGGAGCACCTTGGGAAACGTGAGCTCCTCCCTGGGCAGCAAGTTTTGAACGCCTCCTGGAGTTAATTCATAACTATCATGGTCACATCTCTCTGATGACATATTGCATGCCTAGCAGTGATTTCGGTGCTACACCAAGTCTGTTATTTCGTTTAGTTCCCAGATCAGCAAGGGATGTATTATTATCATCTACCTTTCTTTCAGTTGAATGAGGCCCAGAAAGTTGAAGGAATTAATAGTTACAGACCTAGCTGAAGGGCTTCTCTGCCTTTCCTTCTCTTTTTCTGCCTCTCCAGAGGTAACTACTAACTTGAAGTCGGCAGATAATAGTAGTTTACTTATTTTAACTGTTCTATAGTATTCCATTGTCCAAATGAACCACAGTTGTTTATCTCTCATCCTATCTACCAATGATGAGGTTGTTCATATTTTTCCACTTTTACAAATGTGGATTTAATGAGCACCCTCGTCCATGTTTCCTTCTGTACTAATGAAAATTTGGGGGATGGACTCCTACAATTGTAGTTTCTTGGTCATAGGCCATGCACAGATTGTAATTTACCAGGTTCTGCAAAATCAGTCTTTGAGATGGTTATACCAATTTACATTCCAAACTTCAGAATATTCCACATCCTCAATATATTCAGATGTTGTTTTTTATAAGCTGGAATATGTGAAATAATTAGTATTTATATTACCCTGATTTCAGTGAGTAACATGTTTTCTTTTTTTTTCTTTTTGTGAGGAGGATCAGCCCTGAGCTAACATCCGTGCTAATCCTCCTCTTTTTGCTGAGGAAGACCGCCTCTGAGCCAACATCCACTGCCAATCCTCCTCCTTTTTTTTTTCCCCAAAGCCCCAGTAGATAGTTGTATGTCATAGCTGCACAGCTTTCTAGTTGCTGTATGTGGGACGCGGCCTCAGCATGGCCGGAGAAGCGGTGCGTCGGTGCGCGCCAGGGATCCGAACCTGGGCCGCCAGTAGCGGAGCGTGCGCACTTAACCGCTAAGCCACGGGGCCGGCCCACATGTTTTCTTATGTTTATGATCATTCTGGTTTTCTCTTCTGAATTGCCTGTTTATATGTTTTGTCCATATTTTTTCCAATGGGCTAGTCTTTCTCTAGTTGATTTGTAGGGATTCTTTATTTTTTCACTTTTTACAGTGTCTTGTCACATACATTTTAAAACTTTTGAAATACGGTTGGGTTCATCATTCTTTTCCTTAAAGTTTCATACCTTTTTCTCTTTTGTTTGATGAATATGTTCCATGTTTTATCCTGAGAGTTTTACAGTTTGGCTTTTTTTGTGTGTGTGTGAGGAAGATTGGCCCTGAGCTAACATCTGTTGCCAGTCTTCCTCTTTTTGCTTGAGGAGGATTGTCGCTGAGCTAACATCTGTGCCAGTCTTCTTCTATTTTATATGTGGGATACTGCCACGCCATGGCTTGATGAGCAGTGCATAGGTCTGCGCCCGGGATCTGAACCTGCAAACCCCAGGTCGCCAAAGCAGAGTGCACGAACTTAACCACTATACCACCGGGCTGGCCCCTAGTTTGACTTTTTACATTTAGCTATTTAGTCCAACTAGAATTTCTTTGCAATCTGGTAGCACCCCGCTCCTCCCGAAGTAGCTTAGTGTCTCAGTGCCAGTTATTGAGGAGTCTGTCCCATACACTTGTTTTTCTGGCCTTCCCTCTCGGAGTTCTCTTTCCTTTTTATAAACTCAGTAGTGGATTTAAGAGAATGTTTATTTTGTGTTATCTATCATATAGTAGAATGGTTACTGATTGTTTAGTCTACCATATTGCGGGAACTGGGTGTGTTCCAGTCTTATTTTATACAACAGGATAAGTGGTTAAAAGTATGGCCTCTTGTTTCAGACTTGCCTGAGTAAGAATTCTGGCCACAGGTATTAGCTGTGCGATCATGGCCAAGTGACTTGATCTTTTTTAGGCCCTGTTCCTCAGTGTCAGACAGGAAGTAATAGTACCTATGTCATACGGTTGTTTTTGGAATTGAAGTAGATAGCCTAAAAAGCACTTAGCACAATGTTTGAGTCAAGGTAGGCACTTTCCTTCTGTACTAATGAACATTTTTAGGATGGATACCCAGATATGTTAGATGCTCTTGCCCTTGGTCTTGTATCATCATCAGTATTATTTGTGTTTTGTTTTTCTTTCTTTCCCTTGTTTTGTTTTGTTTGTTCTAGCAGAACATCTTCCTGTTCATCTCAGGACGGAAATTTAGATCTATCTGCTTAACCTTGTATCAGTTGATGTTATTTGGGGGGAGGAGAGGTTTCCAACAACATGTTTACATTTAGTATTGTGTGTTTTACGTTGACTCTGCATTCTGTATCTTAAACTGAAAAAAAAATTCTTATGTGTTGTTTCTTATTTTGTGTGTAGTTATATCTAGAATGGTAATATCTTTTTCAGAAGTATCCTTAAATGAGATTTCATGAATAGTATAACTTTATATATCAAAATAGAATCAGTGATTTTGAGGTTTTCGTTTCACAGAACCTAACACTTCTTATCATATTTCTGTATCTTTGACTTCATGTCTGTGATGTATTCCACTAATTATCTAAAGAATTTATTCCAGAGTGTACTTTTTTTTAGCCTATATATGTATGTTTTAGCTTGGGATATTTATTTAACAGTATGGAAGATTCTTGAACAGGAGTTGAAAGTTATTCTAGTGAACAGAATGTTTCAATAACATTAAATGAGAATCTACTTCAGTGATTGCTTCTTTTCATGATAATTCTCTTTTGCAATTATATTCAGAAAACTTCTCAATTGAACAGTGAGCTATTCTTATCAGTGTCACTTTGCCCCTACATAGAGATTCTATATTCCTTTTAGAAATTAGTGCTGTTAAAAATCCTCCAAAACAACGTGACTGCTTTCCCAAGTGCCTATGCTGATTTATGCAGCTTACCTTTTTGTTTTTCTCTTGCCTGGTACCAAGTGACATTCCAATCTGCTGTGGTCATTTGATCATGCAAAGACTGAAACAGGAAGTATAGTCAGGAGGTACTGGTTGGCACCAAATATGCAGTTCAAGATCGCTTGTGGTACCAAGGGAGAGAATGTCGAATACTTGAACCTAAATGAAGTGTTTTGTTTAGTTTGTGAAATCCCAACCATAAGGCAGTAATATTTATATCACTCCTATTGCACTTTCTATCCCCAAATTATTTTGTTTCTAATTTGTTCTTTCCACCTCTGTCCCAACCCCATCTCAGGTGTCTTGTGTGAGATGTGAAAGGCCTTAAGATATGAGAGGGCTCAGAAAACTGCCTGTGTTTTAAAATGTTCTTGTAGGCTAATGCAGTACCGCAATAGAGATGTGAAGATATTTTTAAACTAGACAAGTTGCTTGATTTTTTTTTTTTAATCGGAATAGGTTGAGTACTGTGAATTCAACTTTTAGTATACTAAAAAGATATAGATGGAAGCATTTTGGTTGTAGGAAGCTTCTTTGAATCAGTCTCCATAGTTTGAGTGTTTACTTTGATGTAAATGTTACTGTAAATACAATAAATGATGGTCTACCAATTTGTGTATATAATTTGTATGGTGCATTACCCTTGTTCAAATGTAGAAACTTCTTTTTGGTATTCCACATACTTGGAGAATCTCAGTGCAGATTTAAGAAGCAGATTATAAAAATGAGTTTTCTCATTTTATCTTGGATTTTCTTTTGGATGTTGTAATATTGAGGCCGAGTTCAGGAACATGGTTATTTTCTTTGACAAGAAGGCATTTCTAAATTATACATATGTTGATTTGGTTACAGTGAGTTAGATCATTGGAAATGATTTGAACTTTTGGACAGTGTATTTTAAAAATAGAATTATAAATGTTGTAAAGTGCCATTTTATTTTTTTCTACAAGGCTTCATATTTTTCATTTTTCACATGCGTACATACAGACTTATATGCTTAATTATTTTTTGCTTTTGTATTTTGTTTTGCTAGAGATATGATTACATGCCTTTCAAACTAATTTTGAGAATTTGCAGATGGGAAGTGACATTTATATGTGGCAGGTGCTTTTATACACCATAAATAACGTAGTAACCACAAACTCTGTGAGACAGATAGCAACCTTTCCATTTGTAGACAGGAAACCAGACAACTCAAGTGTCTTGCCCAGAGCCAGATGAGTATTTAGTGAAAGTCCTGGAATTTTAAGGCCATTTCCAAGGCTCTGCTTGACTTTCTCACTTTCTACCACACACTTTGCTGCCTGCTCAGTGTGAGCAAGAAATGTTTGGCCTGTGATGCTAATTCGTTATCTATTTATGGAATCAAATTCTTTGAATTTTTTTCTAGAGCCGTTTGTATTTTTATGAAAATAGGTTTATTTTATATTTAATGATGTTTAGTTTGTAATTATAACTTATTTTCATATTAAATATTTCAAACATAGATGAGACTCACTTATATCCATCCCCTAGACTTTAGAATTTTCAAAACTTTTTCATTCTTAATTCGTTATTTTTTGTTGTTGTTTTTAGCTGGGCTATTTTAAAGCAAATCCTAAAAACTAACATGTTATTTGTCCTCTACTTCAGTGTGCATTTCAAAAAAATCTGACCATAATGAAGTAATCCTATCAACAAAGTTAACTTTATTTCCTTATCATTATCTAGTGTCTAGCCCATACTCAGATTTCCCTGTCTCTCACAAAAATGTGTTTTTACAGTTAATTTATTTGAATCAGGATCCAAACAAGGTCCACACATATAGTTCTCTTATTTCTCTTTTAGTCTAGAGCCTTCTCGCCCCTCTCCCACCCACCTTTCTATTTCATGTCTAGACTTGCTGAAAAAACTTGCTTAATTTTTCTGTAGAATGTCCTCATTCTGGTCTTGCCTTTTTTTTCCCCCAGGGGTGGTGGTGGTGTTTGAGTTGTTTCTGTAATTTTAAAACCTTGATTGGATTTGGGTCCAGCTGTTTGACAAGAACGCTTCCTAAGCAGTGCTGTGGGTGCGAGTGGTGTTATGCTCTGAGCACAGTGGCTGCACCGTCTAGTGGAAAGTTCCCTATCACCTTTCTCCTTGGGTTTTGCTGCTGCAGATCTTTGCCTAAGTCAAGTAGGGGTTATGAAATGGTGATTTTCTATTTCTGTCATTTCTTTTGCATTTATTGGCTGGAATTCTTTAAAAAATAGAAACAGATTTCCCTCATCTAAGCTATAGGAAAGCAGAATGAGTTCTGAATTCTTTTACGGTAATTGCTTATTTTCCGTCTAAGGAGTAGGTGCTCTAGCTACCTGCAGTGGTGGTAGTGATTTTGATTTTGTTTTTGGCTTTCTCGTTTTTTTTTCATCTTTTTTATCTTACCTTTTTCTTAGCATTATGAACTTGAGGATTTTTGTGTGCTCCGTGTTTCAGTCTCTTGCAGTCATTATTCTTGCTGGTGGTTCAAAGTGTCCCAGATTTGGCGAGGTACACCTTTTGGTTGGCCAGAGGGTTCTTTTGAATGAGCTGGTTAGTTTTTGAGAACTTCCTTATTTTCTGGCATAACAAGATGTCCTGAACTCATCTTGTCTGCTTTCTGACCTACACCTGATTGAGCTGTTTCTCCAAGGAGCCCTGGCCCCTCTCAGTGGAGAATAACGTTTAGAGACCACAGTTTAGGTGCTAGAGATGCTTATGTTTACAGCTTGTCTTTTGCTTCAAGGCTTTTTTAGTGGAAAGAAGTAGGAGATATTTATTTTTTGTGGGGAAAAAAAATCCATGAGTTTCTACTGATGTTTCCAAGTCAGATTTGATCTTACAGGGTTTTTACTTAATTTCTTTGATTTTTTTTTAATCTCCTTTTTTTCTTACATTGGAAATCTCGTTTTGTAACTATATTAACACAATTACTTGTTTGCTTCATTCTGTCATATAGTTATTGTATTATACATAATAATACCAATATTACTGCTAACAATAGGAGTTCCAAATGAAGATTAGTATTTCCTTGCAAGATAGTTTTCCTTAGAATAGT
This sequence comes from Diceros bicornis minor, assembly GCF_020826845.1. NCBI lineage: Eukaryota > Metazoa > Chordata > Mammalia > Perissodactyla > Rhinocerotidae > Diceros > Diceros bicornis. Next base: position 3,730,734 of record NC_080778.1, on the reverse strand, counting down.
CTACTAGGAATGTAAAGTCAAAATAGTGTTTTCTAAAGTCACTTGAAAAAAATCTTTTTTCTGTGTGGTAATGTGACCAACTTGTTATATAGTTAGACATTAATTTCTGTTTTAAATTTTTAGTGATTACTTTTTGTTAAAATTTAATTTTTATTGTTTAAAATAATGACATGCTTCCAAAGTTGAAACTATATAATAAAGTGCATTTAGAAAGGCTTTGCTTCCATCTTTATTACATTTTGTTTTATCCAGTCAAGGCAGGTTTCTTTTTGCGGATATGATCGAGTAGGTGTGTGTGTGTTTCCTGCCCTTTCATGTAAGAGCTGCTTACTGTGTTTGCTGTTGTGCTCCTTGCTATTTTCACTTAACTCTAGATCTTGTGCACCATCACATATCGCACTATAAAGAGCCTCCTCCTTGCTTTTAAATGGTTGCATTTTATCCCATTATATGAATGTACCAGAGTTTATTAAACCAGTGCCCCTTGCTGGATCATTTCCAAACTTTTGCTGTTATAAACAGTGCTATAATGAATAACTTTTTGCATTAGCTTCACATTTTAGCTAGTGTATCTTTGGGATAGAGCCACACAGTAGGATCCTTTGTCAGAATATATATCTTTTGCCAAATATTGCCAAATTCTGCTCCTTGGGTATGTACCTTTTTTTGCCAGCCCCACAAATAGAATATGTTGTCAACTTACCAATTTGATTGTTGAGAAATGGCATCTTACTCTTCTCTTCTTTTGAAGTTATTTTATCATTAGTGAAGTTGTTCATCCTTTTTTATATTTGATTCATATTTACCTCTTTGTGAACTTCCTGTGAGATTTTTTTTTGTCCTTCTTTTAATGGAGTATTGGTCTTTTTCTTCTCCAATTTTAGGAATTCTTTATATGTTAGAGAGATTATGTTTGTTTCTGTCACGTAAGTTGGGAATGTTTTTTCCCTAGTGTGTCACTTGTCTTTGGACTTTGCTTATTGTATGCTTTTGTTTTTTTGTTTTTTTGGTGAGGAAGGTTGGCCCTGAGCTAACATCTGTGCCAGTCTTCCTCTATTTTTGTATGTGGGACGCTGCCTCAGCATGGCTTGATGAATGGTGTGTAGGCCTGCACCCAGGATCTGAACCTGCGAACCCTGGGCTGCCGAAGCGGAGCACGCAAACTTAGCCATTACACCACCAGGCCGGCCCCTATTGTGTGCTTTTTTTGCCAAATAAAAGTTTATTTTTATGTAGTCAAATTTATTAATATTTGTTTATTTGCTTTATGAAGGCAGACATTTATATTTTTTTGTATTTTAGTATATAATTTTTAAAAGGTGGATATTCATAAAGATGTTTGTTACACAGTAAAAGTTATAAAAGCAGTATGTGACCTGACTGTTTATACTGACACTGTAAAAAGATGAACTTAAGACTATTAACATATTCTCTGTGATTGTGGTAAGACTGAAAAGGAAGCTCTGTCTGGGGGTTGGGAAGCTGTGTAATCCTGTTCATAGGCACCAGCACGGCTCAGGAGATGCGGTGATGTCATTTTGTGTGTGTTGCATCATCATATTCTTGTGTTTAACGGCTGGACCTAAGTACAATGAGGTGAATTAGGAACCAGTTGTTAATTGTACTCAAAGGCTGTTGTTTAACCGATTACTGCTAAGCTGGAGAAATGTTATTATTTGGTAGACTGACATGCAGATAACTCAAGAACTTTAATTTTATTGGAACCGCACATGACTCAACAATAATTGGATGGTCACCAAAAAGCTAATGTAATCTTAAATTGCATTAATTACAGGTATAATATTAGAATTAGCAGTATACTTGGAACTGATCAGACACATTGGAGTTCAGTTCTGGAAACTGTTTCAGGCTAGGAGGATAGAACACAAATGTGTTCAAGAGAGAAGTGACCAAAAAGATAGTAAGTGGATTTGGAATTGTGTTGCAGGAAGGAGAACAGTTGGAGGAACTAGAATTAAAATGTCATTCTGAAGAGGTACTACATTTGCTCTAAATCCATGGTTCTCCCCTGGGACAGTTTGGTCCCCTGGAGAACATATGCAGATTGTCACAGCTGCGTGGGTGCTGCTGGCATCCGGTGTATAGAGGCCGGCGATGTTGCAGGCCTTCCACACTGCACAGCACAGCTTCCACAACAAAGAATTATCCAGTCCAAAATGTTGTAGTGCTGAGGTCGAGAAACCCATTTCTCGATCTAAACCGGTTTAACTGTTGACCCACAGTAAGAAAAGAATTACATTTTATCTTGTAGCCCAGGGTATACACAGGAATAACTGGAATTAAAATTTCACGAGCCAGTACTTGCCCTGGTTCCTTACCCAGAGTGCATTGTACTTAGTAGAAATCTATTCTACTCTAGTATTCCATTTCATTAATAAATGGAAGAAAATGATCATTCATAAACCATGGTTTGAATAGAGGTCTGATTGATACCAATGGGTAGAATTTAAGCCCGATCAATAAAGCTATAGGAGATGAATTTTGCTTTCGTGTGAGGCAGTCCTTTCTGGCTGTTTAGCTGTACAAAGAAAGGATACATTGCTTGGCTAGATGGTGAGTTCACATCAGCGGAGTTGTTCTAGGGGTTCTTAAATTGGGGTCTGTGGATTCGTGTCATGGGAGCTTTGAACATGGATGAGAAAATAATTACATCTTTATTTTCGGTTAATAAATTTTTACTAAGCGCTAGCTGAAATTCAGCATTTCTTCACTTATGAGTTTGTACTCATGTCTACTTCAAAATTAGAATTGTGTGATCCAACTCTTGATCTTATTTAGTATGTTAATAAAGAAGCAGTTGTATCACTATATCACAAGTTTAAAAAAATTTTAATAATTGTGTTTTAATGTAATAGTTCCCTTTGTAATCCTTTGTATTATATTTTATGAATTTAAAATTTTTATTTTGAGAACAGATTCATAGGCTTCACCAGACTTCCAAAGGCTCCGTGGCAAAATCGGTTATAACCCCTGGCCTAGATAGGTGGCTTTTAGGGTTATTTTTGTATATCTGTACATTTGTACAAATGTAGTAGTTAAAGATTATAATAGAAATATAGACATAATCTGTAATCATGAACGTGGTAATTGCTCTTTTGTCATGTGGGTTTCATGTATTCTTTAATTGATCATCTTTTGAAACCCCAATAGATGTATGTGTGGTAATTTTTCAGATATGGAGATTAAAACATTTTGAGAGACTATGGGGAAAACATGCACTTTTCAGTCCCTGTGTAATGCTGACTAAGGGGTTGGATAGATTTATAATTCCTCTGGAGTCTAGCAGCAAAGCACTGATTTAACTTGCCTTGAAAGTTGACATAAGTTAGGCTCACAAATGTTTAGCTGCTGTGGGGAGACAATTGTTAAGTAGATAATGTTGGTAGTTATAACTGAGGCATTTAAAAAAATATATTGGCTCATTGGTTTTCACAGCAGGCTGTATTTTCTGGCAGAGAATTGTATTGTTTTATTTATAATGTTTAGATGTTTGGGTACAGGATGGGTTTTTGTTAAGAGTTCATAAAAGGGGAGATCTGCTTCTGTTCTCTGTGTGTGGGATATGTGTGTGTGTTTTATATCAGTTTTTTAGTCCAGAAAACTTTTGCTCTTCACCAGAAAGATGACTTTTTCCCATTTTCAGTGAATTGAGTCTTTCTCAACTTTGGTGAACTAGCATCAAGATGTTAGAAGTATAGTAGTTGGCTCACATCGAACAGGTGTGCATTGTGATGTGTTAGAGATTATGCCTTTATTTTCAGACAAAAATATTTAATGGAATCGTTTTATTGTAAAGACCAAATACACATGTGCAGGTGTAGTGTAAACTTTTCCTGGATGAGGATTGCTGGGTCAGAGTAGTGGCTCTCAGATGATTGTATGCCAGTTTACGTCCCCACCACAGAGAACAGTGCTCTGAGGAGGTCCACACTAGTTCTGTCGCCTTTCTGCAAAGGAGGACACAGGCTCAGAAAAGTTAAACTAAATCGTGGGAGAGCTGGAATTTGACTGCACTCCTAAGTTAAGACATGCAACTCTTCATCTGTCCACTGTACTTACTTGAAAAGGTAGTTCAGTATAAAGCAAACCCATTTACTTAGTTTTTACAGAAAACTCTTGAGGTTTGAGAAGTCAGACGATTGTAAGGTGATGTAATTAGAAAGCATAGGGTTTATAGGAGCTCCCAACTTGTAGGAATGGGGAGAGGGAGGGAAGAGTTGTGACTGAATGCCATGGGAAGGGTAAGCGTTAGCCTGGTGAAGATATTTTACTGTTATTTCCTTTAAGCTTTCAGGAGTATTAATTGTCTTGTAAAAGTTTTAGGTAATGAAATGCATATAATTTTAGAGAATACACTTGAAGTACTAGCATTTAGAAAATAGTGTTTATACAAGTAAGATGCCGAAAACCTGTATTCTAGTATTTTTTCCATCCTCTATCTAAACTGTTATAGTGCTCAGATGTTATTACTGTTTTTAACAAAGTGAGTCAAATAAATGGCTGTTGTCCAGTTGATTGTTTTATGTACTAGTAACTTATATGTACGTGTATGTTTGGGTCTGTGTGTGTGTGTTTTGAAGGCATAGCTGTATTTTTTCTTAACATTTTGTGCATATTGTGGAGGCACCAGCATTAGAAATAAATTGTGTGTGTGTGTAATAAAGTGGTCTGTTCTGTCTTCTGCTGTTTCTTCCATGGGGAGATGGAATGGTGATTACCTGTTTGAAGTTATTATTGTTTTGCTACAGGCTAGGAAATGGATTTCAAATAAATGCTGAACAGGTGAGAAGAAAAGTGAATGGAGCATGGTTGACCTATTTATGCTTTAGAATTAGTAGTTCTGATTAGCTTGAGCAAAAGGAGATTTGGGGTTGCCGTGATGAGTTTCCACTGCTTTGGAGAAGAAGGTCAATTGATTATCAGTTTTATTAATTAATGAGATACTGATAAAATATTTAAAAGAAAATCTCCATCTTTACTTCTTTGTGCCTTGTTTGTATTGGCTTTCTAGTAATTTCATAATATAGCTTCTATGGTTTTATTTTCTTTTTGGTTTATTGTATTCTTTCTCATAGACATTAAAATAATTTTGTTTCAGAGTTATCATTAACTCCACCCCAAGTAGTGTTCCATTTCTGTTGTAATAATCATTAGTGATGATATTTCTCAGGGAAGAGTTTATATCAAGATAAATATATACCTTTAGGAAAAAAAGAAACTTGTTTTCTTGTCAGGAAAAATAACCATTAAGGAAAGGAAACAAGTGATTGTTACATTGTCTTTTCCTTCCCTCTGAATTCAGTTATTGCGATGAACATGTAGTGCACTGACTGTACTGACTGTAGTGGTTATAGGCGGTTACTGTCCTGCTTGCTCCAGACAGAAGTTTCTTCCTGAAAATACGCTGCTAACAAGTAGGCCCTTCATTTAGATGTTGGAGGACCTACAACAGTGTTTTTTATTTTAAAATAAAATAAAATTGTTTTCTCTTGGGTAATTTGTATAACCCAACACTGAGGAGGGAGGACTTTTTTTTTTTTTAAGGAAACGTTTGTCTTTGTAAAATCGTACCTGTCTTGGCTGTAACATTATCAGAATATTACCCCTGTCATCAAGAATTCATGGCTATTTATTACAAATGTAGTTTTGTTTTCCAGAGTTCTTATCAGTTGAGAACAGACAGTTAAAACTGGAAGAATCAGATATTGTTATTGGAAAATTTGGTTCAAATTTGTTTTGATTTTTATGTGTGAAGCATTAGAGACAGAGGGAGGACCTAGAACAGTGAATAAAAAGGTTTCCTCATCTTAAAAGAGCTGCAGCTAGTGGGAGAGACTGAAAGGGACAAAACTTGAGGTTGTTGAGCACTGGTGTGTGCCAGGATTGGTAGTTGCTTTATATAGTTTGTTTGCTCCTCAAAGCAAGCTCACTGTTTCATTTTATAATTGAGGGAATTCGAGCCCACGTAGATGTTAAATGACTCAGTCAAAGATACAGCTATTAGGTTGAAATGCCGCCTTATTTCTGTCCTGCTGCACACCCCCAGGATTTTCTGCTGTGCTGTGCGGTGGACAAGCTCGTAGACTAGTAGTCGATGAGACTGATCAGGCACTGTGTGGCGTGTGAGCCTCGCCTCTGATTCCCACTCGAGCTTTAAGAAGACCTGTACCTGAATGACAGTTCTTTCTAGGTGGGTGATGGTGGCCAGTCACTGACACTCTGAGCCTGATTTCTTTCTCGTTTATCCGTCCATTTGTTTCTTCTGGAACTCTCTTTGTACCTGTTGTAAAGAAGAGAAAACACTTAGTATCAAACTCCCTTTATACAATGACGTGACTGTTGAAGAAGAGGCAGCAGAGCATGGTGATTCAAAAGTCCAGTTTCTGGAGCCTGGCTGTTGGCAAGCTGTGTGCTTGTAGCTGATGAACTTAACCTATTTGGACAGCCCCCACTCCTACAGTGGGGATGATAATAGTACCTAACTCTTAGTTTGGGGAATTAAATACTGAACTCTTAGTGTCTGGTGCGTGGTAGCTCTTAGTATATGTTAGTTGTTAATAATTATTGTTTGTTAGTTTGGTCATTACACACCCAATTTTTAGGTTCAGGAACTTGATTTTATCAGTGTTTTCACGTTTGATAAAATTCGTGAACTTATTCAGACCAGCCAAACATAACGACAGGCTGAATAATTGAACAGAATGCTAATCTATTAATTTATTAAGGGAATATTCTAGTAACAACTATACTCAGGTATTCCTCAGTGATGTTAAAGTAATGGGGCAAACTGAATTAATAGTTATTTATTAACACTAATTTAGTGCAAATGAAATCAAACCAAAGATAGTGTTTATAGGCTACTTTATGTAGGCTTGATAGAACCTGGAGGATTGTTTCTTTAAAAACATCAACAGAAATAGTATCACTTCTCTGTATGCAGGAGTACTGTTGCTTGATGGAGATGCTTTACCCTTGGATTTCCTTTTTTTTTTTCAATTTATCTCAACATTTTATGTAAGATCAGTAGCTGAACCACATTAATAATGGGGATTTTATATTTGCAGTTTCCTATAAAGGGTAGTAATCTATATGTAAGAGATTTTCATGAGGATGATTAAGGATGTTAGTCTCGTCCTTTCCGTGCTTGCCTTCATCAGTTCAGTCTTGATTCTTTCCTTCATGTTCTTGCCAAATTGAGCATTCCTGCCGAGCCACTGATGTGTCCATTTCTTTGATATCTGGTAGTTTGGAATTATTTGTTGACAGTTCCCAGAGAAACTGATGCTTTCATGTCTTTTGGGATCTCTAAGTACATCTAGCTGTTTCATTCTCATCACAAATAATATAAAAACTACTCTTAGCAAAATGAGTGAGTACTGTGGAGGTTAATTTGCTGTTTTGGTTTAACTTATTCTATAAGGGTGAGCCTTTGGCAGAGCCAGGGTAGTTTTGCTCATTAATATTTGAGACTGTTAGCAGTAATATAAAGATGATTTCAGGGTGGTAGTGGTGAACGTATCAGAATCCTGGAATAAAGGTATGACTCCGATACTAAAAACTTAAGTTTATGTAACTAAATCATACGGTAATTTTTGTCTTCTAAAGTGTTGTCTTAGGACCCTTGGAGGAGGTGGTGGATAGGGAGGGTAAAACCTGAAGTGGAGGTACTTGAATGATTCCAGACGGATGAGTGAGTGGAAGGGGGAGACATGGGGTGGAGGAGAGAGAGCTGGGGAAATAGGGCATGGAAAGTGTTCAGCACAGCGCTTGGCACAGAGTCGGCACTTAGTGAGCATCAGCTTTTACTAATATTAACTAATACTTATTCAGATTTATGGTTTAGGAGCATCTTTCACATGCATCGTTACTTATAACGCTTTTAGGATTGCTAGACTAACAGAGATGGAGACATTTAGAAAGGATATCAATTTAATTTTCTTTGCTATTTGACCCATGTGGGACAAAGAGGCAGTTTATATAATTTTGAGAGACCAGAGCAGGACTCCTACTAATACAACTCCCATTTTGCTAACTCATAAGCTTTCTCAGATCTTACCCCCATAACCACGGCCCCACTTCAACCCAGAATCTGTGGTTCAGTGGTATTTTTCTAACATACATGCTCACTCATCCTGTATTTTTCTCTGGGGCAGTGGGAAATAGGAAGGGCCTGCTGCTTAGTGGTTGGAAAGAGTCTGGGCAAGCATAGTAGAGTTTTGGGGCTAGAACTGTGCCTTATTGTCTTGTTTTCTGGTTTAATTTTCACGTGGTTTATACAGTTAGCCCCATTCTGATATCCCATTTTCCCCTACTTTTTTTCAGATACACACTGTTAGGTCATAATTATCAGTGAGGAGTGGGCTAGTGGATTGGGGGAAGGCAGAGAAAAGCTTAACTGGGATGGGCTTTGAGCAGTGTGCAAAGATTTGGCATCTGAGAGAATAGAAAGCCGTCACAAAGAGTAAAGCAAAGAAGTGGCATGATCTGACTTAGTGTTAACAAGATTTTGGATGGATTCTGGGTATATTGTGAAGATGGAACAACTGCCATCTTCCACATCCATTAGGTGTGGAGGATGAGAGAAAGAGAAGAATCGAGGATGACTCCAGTTGAGAAACTGAATCTTTGCTGGTGCTAGAGGCGGGTGACCTAGGAGTTAGAAAGCTTCCTTGGAATTTTGGGAGCTGTGCTTCTTTCTGTGTTCAAGGACGTAATAGGGTGCACAGGAACTCTGGACCTCACCCCATCATGTCTCCAGATAAAGTGTAACCCAGCTAACAAAAAACAAATTCTCTCAGATACCGTGGTTCTCAACCTGTGGGATACAAACCGCTGAGTCTTATGGTTACAGCAGGGTACTGAGAACTCACATGAGTTTTAAACTGTATTTTAATTGATTCAAAAGAAAAAAAAAAAGGAAATAATGGGAAAGAGCATCTCACAGTTGCATGGGCTTCAGCCTGCCTTAAAGTAGTATTCCTTTGGTTGGAATTCCATTGTATTTTTCTTTAGAAATAAGGTTTTGAGAAAAATCTAAATTGCATTCATTGATTTTGGGCAAGTAGTTCATATTGAAGATTAGTTACAATTATATTCTGCAAAAGTCAAGTGTTTCTGTTTATCACATTGATGGTAGGGTTGGGGCTAACATATCTCTCTTGCTTTTAGCGTAGTCTCTTCATTTGGGTTTTGTAACCTCAGGACTGAACGGAGCCTCAGGGACAGAGAGGCATGGACTTGGGATTTCAGTGGATCTGGGTTTTAATTGTGCATTTGCCATATAACTGCCTTAGCAAGAAACTCGAACTTTGCGAGTTTTAATGACCAAATCTTGAAAATAGTGTTTAATAATAGTATTTACTTAACTGGGTTGTTGTGAAGACGTAAAAATAATGCATGTCAAGGTGTGCCTGGCACTTGCTGAGGACTCAATAAATGTTAGTTGTTGTTAACATCAGCAGCTCTGCAGCCAATATCGGATACCTGAGACAAGTAAGGTGAAGAGAAATTGTAAATAACTTGTCCTCGGGCCAGCCCCGTGGCATAGCGGTTAAGTGTGCGCGCTCCACTGCTGGCTGCCCGGGTTCGGATCCTGGGCACGCACCGATGCACCGCTTGTCAGGCCATGCCGTGGTGGCGTCCCATATAAAGTGGAGGAAGATGGGCACAGATGTTAGCTCAGGGCCAGTCTTCCTCAGCAAAAAGAGGAGGATTGGCATGGATGTTAGCTCAGGGCTGATCTTCCTCACAAAAAAATAAATAAATAAATAAATAACTTGTTCTAAGTCACATAATTAAATTTGAAGTCTGAAATCCCATGTCTCTTAGTTTCTGTCTCAGACATTTATGGTAATGAAACATTTTTAATAAGTGGTGAGTAGACTTTTTCATTTATTGTTACAAAAAGTGAATCTTTTTAGAATGTTGTTTTTCTAAAAATGTATCATTTTGTTTTCTTTTAGGATTTGGAGTTCCATGGAGTGATGAGATTTTATTTTCAAGATAAAGCTGCTGGAAACTTTGCAACAAAATGTATTCGGGTCTCTAGTACTGCCACCACTCAAGATGTAATCGAAACACTAGCAGAGAAATTCCGCCCTGATATGCGAATGTTGTCATCTCCCAAGTATTCGCTCTATGAAGTGCATGTCAGTGGAGGTCAGTGTATACAGACAGGGTTTGTTAGAGGTGTGACCTCATCTTGTAAGTAGGTAGCTTCCCTAACAGTCACTTGTCCAGCGGGCATTTTAATCACAGCACTGCCTTACTACTCATTTCCCCTTTCTTTTTCTGTAGGGGCTGGAGGAGCTGTTGACAAGTTAGCAAAACTTTTGTGTGTCTGGGAAATGTTCTTGGAAATTCCTAGCACATACATTTGTTGGAAGTTAGAATAAATATATTAATTTTACATATGATTATTTCTCCAAAGCATGACATTTTGTAATTAAAATTATCCAACAGATCTGGGTGTCGCATACATTGATGATATAATGTTACTTGCTTTTGGAGAAATATTTCATGTAACTCTTATGTATAGATTATAATGCTACAATTAATTGTAACCCGGTTAAATATTATATGAGTATGAATCATAAATCTTACTGTAATATTTTTGTAATGTAAAACATTATATTTTCATTATTCTTTGGAAATAGGACATCTTGAAGAAACTTATATAGTTAGTAATTTCTTCTTGTTTTAACATTTGAAATTTCTGAAAATAATCCTATGTATCTATTTCAAATGGCAGTTTAAATTGGACTCGTTAGCAATGTAGAAATTTATAAAATTTTTTATGAGTGCTTTGGAAATGTTGAGTCACCTGTAAAAAAAAAATATGCAAATTCCAATTACTACAGCAAATAAAGGATTATGTATAGCACAGACCCAGTTGAATACCTGTTAATTCCATCCACAAATCCTTTTTGAACATAATTTATTTTTCTTGATTTCAAAAATACAGCTTTATTTGTACATTTGAAATTGGGATAAAGTTTTTGTAATGTGTGGAATTCTGGTATGACCAAACGCATTTTTCCCCAGTAGTACATAAAGTAGGCCATATTTGTTTATTACCCTTTTAAGGTTATGAGGGTATCGCCTACATAAAAATACCCAAACTGAATTTGACAAGAGAGGATAGCCTCAGTTTTGAAATGGTTCTTTTGAGGTTGAGTTTTTTTCTTTACCTCAGAATCTTTGTAAATAGGTTACAAAGAGGAAGAAAATCTCTTTCAGTGCCAGCCGTTTTTCTCTCTACACTTTTTGGTCATTTGAATACCACCAAGTGAAATCTTTGGAATAATCTATAATATTGGAATTTGAGATCTAAAAGTGGAGTAATTTTGATTTTTTTTTTTTTTTTTTTTTTTTTTTTTTTTTGTGAGGAGATCAGCCCTGAGCTAACATCCGCCAATCCTCCTCTTTTTTTGCTGAGGAAGACGGCCCTGGGCTAACATCCGTGCCCATCTTCCTCCACTTTATATGGGACGCCGCCACAGCATGGCTTACCAAGCAGTGCGTCGGTGCGCGCCCGGGATCCGAACCAGCGAACCCCGGGCCGCCGCAGCGGAGCGCGCGCACCTAACCGCTTGTGCCACCGGGCGGCCCCCAATTTTGATTTTTTAAAAGAACCTTTAAATTTTCTTTAGTAGATTTGTTTTTAATTAAAAAGTAAAATATATATATTACTTGTAAGGGGATTAAAAACACAGTAAGGTTCGCTTCCCTTCCCACCCTCCCTCCGAGGTGAGCAGCTAGGACAGTCTGGCTGTATCCTTGCACACCTTCATGCTCAGAGCAGTGGTTCCACCTGTGCCTCAGATGTGAGGAAAGCCCTGGTGTGCAGGTCACAGAGCCCTTAGTGTGTCAGTGATTTTTTTAATGGCACCCCTAGGCCAAAGGAAGTACCTAGCAGTTCTTTTTATTGAGTAGTTAGATTCAGACAAGTTAGTATTTATGTTCTAACAACTTGAATGTTTGAAAAAATAGTATGATAAAATGAAAGGAAAACTAAAATTTTCATTGCAGTCTTAATCACAGTTACTCCCTGGTTGGGTGTGTGTGCCTCTTGGGCCATGCCCAGCTCCCAGACTGGAGGCAGCACCCTCATTTCCTATCCACATTGATTTTTGGGCAGTGGCTGTTGTTTTTTACAGCGCCGTGGAAAACCCAGTTGACATTGATGTGACAGCAGCAGAAGGGATGACCACGCACAGTCTCGTGCAGACTAGGGCCTGCCCAGAGCTAGCAGTTCATGCAGCGTGTGGCAGATGCAACTTGTTTCCTTTGAAAATTTAAAATGCTCCACAGTGAGCACATTGGGCACCTCAGCACATGTTTATGAACCACACAGTTCTAGCGGGCTGCAGTCCGGACCCCAACCCGTGCTTCCACCACCAGGGAAACTCCACTCTTAACCTTTTTGTATGTTAGGATTCCTTTTATGAAACCAATTGGAAAAAGAAAAAGGATTCTGCCATTTAAAAAAAAAAGTATGAGAACGACTGAGGCAGAAGAAGTGTTAAAGTACGAAGCTGTGGTAGGAACCTGGCTATCTTTACATTCAGTAAGTAGGCACGGCTGCTTTAGGATAGCGTGCCCTTGGTTTTGTTTTACTTTTTTGTACATTTGAAATTTGATTTAGACTTAATTGTTTTTAATACTAGTTCTCTAAAAAATATGCTATGAAAGATTTTACTCTTACAAATTTTGCAACAAAAACAACTTGGTAATTTTGGTTTGTAGCAGGAATTTCAGACTTGATCCCATCTCTAATTTATTGCTCTGATTTTCATTTCTCATAATTTCAGTTGATAAAATAATTTAGAATTTATTATTCTTGTATTCTGATAATATTACTGTTTATATATGTTTTTATTATAAGCCTCTATAAGTCTATTTATCTTTTAAATTTGTCCTGTTAACTCTTGCGTCCTTTACCACCCTGATTCTTCCGCTGCCTCCTGTCTTAGCTACCCTCATTGTGGCACATCCTGTATACAATTACCTGATAATCTTTGCCAACCATAGGCTTCTAGTAAGTGGTCGGGCTCTCAGGGAGTCACTCAGTGGGCTGCCATGTTTCTGATCCGTGTGTCCAGGGGGCTCATTAGATTTCTAATAAGGAAGGAAGTAGTAATACGCTGAACTTAGCACTTTATGGTAGCACAGAAAAGGGGATGGTAGCTTCATGGTGGAGGGGGATGTGAGGGTTGAGGAGGGTGAGTTTTAGAGACAAGGGTCAGACGTACAGAGACAGGAAGAAGAGTCGATAATCACTTCCAAGAGTGATGATGGTGGGTCCTTGCTGTCTCTTGATAGCATATAACATTAGTAAGAGAAGAAAAGTCTCTTATGTATCAGTGGAACTTCTGTGTTATATTAACATTGTTTCCTTATTTTCCGATTGCAGATGAGGTAATTTGATTTACAGAAATAGGCTTATAACAAAGCCTTGTATATATTTTTTTCCTAGTTCATGTGTATTTTGCTTATTTTCCGGATTAGATTCTAAATGTTGTGAGGAAATTGTCCCTGGTCAGTGTGTGGCACTGCATCCATGGTAGTATACGTATAGTAGCAACAAAATATTGAATTGTTAAAACTGTCACTTACCATTTTGAATTACATTTCAGTTTCTAAGTATTGAGGTAATAAGGTATTTTATGTCTATAAAATTAAATGTATATCAGAATGTTGTATTAGCTTAGTGCCGTTAAATAACCATGGCTTAGTTTTTTTTCACTTTATGTTTTGAAGAAGAAAGAAGATTGGATATAGATGAAAAACCCCTAGTTGTGCAATTGAATTGGAATAAAGATGATCGAGAGGGCAGATTTGTTCTTAAGAATGAGAATGATGCCATTCCTCCTAAGGTAGGAGCCCTCAATGTCTTATGCTGCTGTTATCCCAGGGCCAAGGCTGACTGAAATAAACAGGAGACTGATGTCTGGGTTCTAGGAGCTCATTCTCTTGTTTGCTTCTCTTCCTAAACTACTGTTTTACCCTTCTCGTCTCAGAAAAGCATTTAAAAGTAGCCCAGCTTCTCCCTGCTTCATCCTCTGTTTCACTGAATACTGCCAAATATTGCTCCTTCCTTTTTCAAAAACGAGTTATGTAAGCTTTTGTTATTAAGAGATTTAATGATCAAATAGTCAGCTCCAGTTTGTTTTTCCAAATTATAAAGTCAAAATATGTTTTCGTAAGAATCAGAAGGGAAAATAAAACTTTAATAACCTATTTATTTCAGATACAACTTAATAAGGCACATTTAATACCTTTTTCATATTATATGTGTAAGGTTAGAAATGAGGAAACTTCCTTGAGTTTCTTTGGATGATGAAATAGAGCGATTCTAAGACTTTCTCAGGTAGTAGAATGTGTGGAATTCTGTGCTACTGTTCTTATGTGGAATATGATGAAATATTGGTATAATTTGAAAAATAATTAATTCTGTGTTAAATCAAGTGACATCTGACCCTAGAATTCAGTATTGACAAGTGATAGCAAGTGCAAAGATTAAGAATATTTTGAGAAAATCTTCTATTTAATTTTTTTCCCCAACAATCGGGAAAAGAGTGCCATTGTTCTCTTTTAGCAGCAGAAAATGTTCATTTTGTTTGTATGATGTCAGTGTTCCATGTTGACGAGTCTTGGATATACAGAATGTTTTCTTGGCCTTCTTACTGTGCTCTAGTGACTTGTTGCATTTGCAGCAAATACAAAGTAAGAATGGTGGTCCCTTTTTTCCTTGCTGTTCATGTTTTATTTTATTTCTGTGCCACAACTTCAGCTGATGTGCTTTTCCGTGGGCCGCAGATCTTCATGGATGTGTATTAGAACTGTCAGATCAGGACGATGCTGAAGTAGCTAGCAGTGGAAATGGAAATGCTAACTTGTAAATCCGAAGGCAATTTTCTTTCCCAATAAAATAATTCTTTCTTATTTTTCTTGATTATTTTTACCAGTCAGGCTATTAAGTTATATAAAACATAATTTGTCTCTGTGTCATCTGCTAGCAGGCTATGTTATAAATTAAGAATAAGCAACCAAATAAACAAGATCTAGAAAAGAAATTAGAAGTTTTTGCACAAACACAATACTTATAACTTTGCTTCATAAAACCTAATTTATTATGGCTACTCTTAACGTTTCTTTTGAACTTAGGAAAGCATCTATAAAGTGATGATGATTTAAATGCTTAGTTATTTCCATATTTTTATTAGGTTCCTTTTATTCAATTTACTTTATGTAAATTATTTGGGTTTTTATTTATTGAAAATTAGATTTCATGATTCCCGTCCCAGTTTTCTTACTGGGTTTGGTTTTTCATTTGCTTGCTTATTAGTTTGAATTGAGGTAACATTTACACACAGTGGAATGCTCAGATCTTGAATGTATAATTCATTAAGTTTTGATAAATATAGTCATGTAACTGTCAGCCCATTCAAGATAAAGAACATTTCCATCACCCCAGACCTTTCCCTTTTCTAATAGCTCTGTTTTGCTGTAGACTGTGAGATGAAGTTAGCTACCACAAGCCATAGATAGCTTTATGTGATTCTGCGTAGTTGCCAGCCTAGTGATAGTGTTACTTTTATCAGAAGGCTCAAAGTAATGGACCTGAAAAGCAGGAAAAAGAAGGTGTTATCCAGAACTTCAAGAGAACTCTCTCAAAGAAAGAAAAGAAGGAAAAAAAGAAGAGAGAAAAAGAAGCAGTGAGACAGGCATCTGATAAAGAGGATAGACCTTTCCAAGGGGATGACATGTAAGTTAATTTTGGAAATATTCCTATTTCTCTGTGCTTTAAGCCCAAATGTTTTTAATGCAGCAGACCTTGTTAAATTACTAGGTAAATTATGGAAAGGATGAATATCAGGAAGTTAATTTGGGTCTACTCTGGCTCTTCTGTGTTGAGGGAAGCTAGAGAGTCTTACCTAAGCAAGATTTGTTGCTGACAATACCTGTCTCACTGTGCTTGCTAATCTTAAATAAGCAAACTGACGAACAGTATTGTTTTTGCTGAGTCGACCATTGATGTCAGTGTTCTGTTCATCTTTGCCTGGCCCTTTCTCTCTGTTTTTTTGGTCCTTTAGGCAGCAGTGGTTTCTTATGTACCTCAGATATGCTTAATAACTGATCAGAGGCTGGCAAGACCAGTGAGAAAAGCAGCCCTTCCCTTTTAAGGTTCAGACCATCTGGTTTAGTCCAGTCCCACCACCTCCCATTCTGTATTCTGTCACACCAGCCCCGTCATAGATGTGTACTTACCTGACTAAAGGTATTTGAGCTTCTGACTCCAGAGCCGAGGGAGTAAGGGAAATTATTGTATCAGAGAGACATTAGAAGAAACTGGCTTTTCCCTCTTATGTTGGAAGTCTCCAGGTCTTAGGGTTAGCCTTGTCAATTTTCAGCTTAGTTAGTTCATTCGCTTATCATATGCTTACTCTTAGGCCTCTTACTCGCCTTGGTATTGACTGCATAGTATTCTGTATTCTGCTTTTCTGTTGCAGAAGTAATCAGCATTCATTTTAGACAATCAGAATATGTAGATTTGTCAGAAAGGGAAAAGGAGTCACCTGTTATCACATGAGCCCAAAGAGGACCATAGTTTGTTTTTGCTGCACAAATATATACACTTTCATTTGTTTATGTAGAGTTTTTAAATGGAAATATAATCAAAGTCATTTGAAACTAGTACTTTTTTTTTGGTGAGGAAGATTAGCCCTGAGCTAATGTCCGTTGTGAATCCTCCTCTTTTTGCTGAGGAAGACTGGCCCTGGGCTAACATCTGTGCCCATCTTCCTCTACTTTATATGGGACGCTGCCACAGCTTGGCTTGACAAGCGGTGCGTCTGCGTGCCTGGGATCCGAACCTGTGAACCCCGGGCCACCGAAGCGGAGCGCGCACACTTAGCTGCTTGCGCCACTGGGCTGGCCCCAAAACTAGTACTTTTTACTTGATATTTTTCCACTGAAATGTATATATTTTACATAAATATATATTCACAAATATATTTTTTTCACAAAAAATATATAATTTAAATGATTGTGCAGTATTCTATCATATAGTTTTTCCATAATTTATGTAACCTACCCCTTTTTATGTACTTGTAGGTAGTTCACAGGTGTTTTTGGTGTTATAAATTACTCTGGTGAATATCCTTGTTCTACAACTTTGGAGACTCATCTGATTATTTCCTTAGAAACTATTCTAGAGGAATGGCTCAGCGACATCTTGGGATGCTTACATTGCCAGGCTGCCCCTAGAAAAGTCTTCCACAGCCCACAAGCCCTCTCATTACCTCATACCCTTAGAATTGTTGGGTGTCACAGAACAGTATACTATCTCTACAGTATAGAATATCTTCAGTAAATCAATTTATTATATCATTAGCAAGGTAGATGTCTTTCTACATGTTCATTAACCGTGTATATTCTTCTGTTGCAATGACCTCTTCAAGTTTTTTTCCATTTTTTGATCGAGTCTAAGTGTTCTGTATGTATTGAGGATATTAACCAATTGTCAGTGAATGTAATTTAGAGTGGAATTTGAGCCCATTTTGGATTGCATCAAAGTGGATTTAGATATTAATTTTAGGCGGTGATGCCTATGGAATGAACATGAACTCTTGAGTATAGTATTAGATAGTAAGGCTCTATTTAGTGTAGTTATAGAAGAGGAAGAACTTGTATAAATATATTGCCCATATATGGAAAATACCAAAGAATAGGAGAGTTTAAAACTTCTGTTACAGTTTCTTCTGTTTATGAGTTTAGTTTGTAGTGTGATATATTATTTGTGTTAAGAAAATGAGCTACTTAAAATGAATTAAGTTGTTCACCTTTGATTCAAAGCTTGACTGGTTTTTAATTAAATTATTTTGATGATTAAAAATGACCTTTAAAGTATATTTGTCAAAATTTTGTAAAGTATATCAATCTTACCTTAATATTCAGTTTCAACTCATCATTCTATACAGTTGACTTGTCATAGGAACTGTTGGAACAATTTCGTTTTGAAAATTTAGCTTCAAGAAAGTAAACATTGGTAAATCTTGTAGTTGTTAAACAATCATGCTGTTTGAGTTCTTCAAGATTTACTTAATTTTAAGACAGATTTTTACTAAATTAAAATATATTTAATCCTTTATTTCTTGTTGTTGGAGTGTTGTATTACTCATTTGGTCTGTTTTAGGATAACACGGGTGAAAATTACTGAAATGTATAATTTATACATTTTTGCTTTTAGTACACAATAATTAAGTTATATAAACTCACTATAAAATTTTAATTATCGATTTCTGCTTATTTCAGTGTGTTAGCTTGTATTGAGAGAAACTTATTCTTGATCCAGTAGCACGTGGGAAACAGTACATGACAGACCTATGCAGAGGACAGATGAGCCAGATGACATCTGCTGTTTTGATTTTTGGATGATTACAGTGTAACTATTTCTAATATAAAATTTTAAAAATCTTGTTGGTGCCTTTTTTTCTTACAGTGAGAATTCTCGACTGGCTGCCGAGGTTTACAAAGACATGCCTGAAACCAGCTTTACCCGAACAATTTCGAATCCTGAGGTGGTTATGAAACGACGGAGGCAGCAAAAGCTGGAAAAGAGAATGCAGGAATTTCGGAGCTCAGATGGGCGACCTGATTCAGGTACAGACTGTGAATTGTCTCCTCTGTTATAGTTGTTGTAAAGGGTGTTGTTTAGTTACATGTTTTGTATATGTATGAAGGCTTGCTTAAGTAAAGTTAATGGGTGACACAGTCTGTTAATAACAAACGTCTACCCTGTGTGTCTGGTACAGAAGCAATTTTGCCTTAAGTATGAGAGTTCTGTTCACAGAGATATTTTTAGTGACATATTTTTCTCCAATGTGGCTTTTTTTTTTTTTAATTTTGGAAAATTTTAAATATATACAAAAGAAGAGAGAAGGATGTAATGACCTCCCCATGTACTTGTTACCAAGCTTCCATAATTAACAACTCATGTTTCATCTCTACTCCCACATATATTGCTCCCATTCCCAAGCTGTATTATTTTGAAGAAAATCCCAAATTTCTCATTATTTCATCTATAAATATTTTGATATATTTTCCTTAAAGGTAAAGATTCTTAAAAAACAAAAACAAAACAAACCACAGTACCATTATCACATACAAAAGAATTAACAATAATTCTTTAGTATCACCAAATATCTATTCATTGTTCAGATTTTGCGGATTGCCTCAGATAATTCCTTTAGTTGAGTCAGGATCCAAATAAAACCAACATTTGGCAGTTGGTAATATGTCATTTATGTCTTTCATTCTAAAATCCCCTTTCTTTTCTTCTCTTTTATCTTACCTCCCACTTTGGTTATTCGTTGCTTTGTTTTTAAAACCTAGGTTGCTTGTCTTGTAGATTTTGCTGACTGCATCCTGTGTTGCTGTATACCATTTTTCCTTCCTGTTTCCTCTATTTCCTTGATTATATACAGATAAAGGTTTAGATTTTTTTGTAGAGAGAGGGCGAGACAGAAATACTTACCTTAGTATCATCCACAGGTGACCAATGGTTTGTGAAATTTTTTAATGAACTCATGGATTTAAAACTTCTCAATGTTTTTCCATCTATTTTGTAGTTATTGCCCTTACTGATCCTTGAATTGTCACTTTGAGCCAGCGAGAGTCTCTTCCAGCTGACACCGGAGTCTTTGACATGGCCCCAGTGATCTTGGAGAGCTTTCCTGTGTGACAAGATGTCTAGACTCACCTGGTGTATTTCCTGCCCAGACTAGGAATTGGCTCTTTCTCTTACTGTAGAGAAGTCCTTGATCTTTTGGTGGGATGGTCATCTGGGTGCTAGGAGTGTTCCCTGCTACTCATTAGTCTTTGCTTCTAAGCCTGTTTAGTGGACAGAGCTAGGAAATAAATTTTTTTTACTTTTTAGATTTTTAAAAATCTGGTATCTATTCTCTTATTATAAAATTCTGCCGTCCTAACAACCATAACTAATTATTTGCTTTTCCCTCATATATATATAGTAATAATATCAAAATAAAAATAATACTATTATTAATAACAATATGATACTGAAAACATTTTAAGCTTTTGGTGAAACTTGTTTGTGACTATATCCTACAAGGATATACTGTCAAATTACTGTGTTTTGAAATCACATGATTGATTTCCTGTCTATATGGTTATATACCCGTATTGATTTATACTTGTTTATTTGTTTTATTTTGCTTTTCATTTTAGAGATTTGCTTCTTTAAAATTTAATGTGTAAAATTTAATGTAAAAATTAATGTAGATCTAAGTTAGATCTACAAAACAAGGTATATGTAGAGAAGTCCAGCTTTTGTTGCCTGCAGCCCCTTTAATTAAATAGCAGCGTACTGCGCACTTTTCCCCCACCTTGATTTTTCCACTTATCCAGCATATCCTGGAGATTACTCCGTATTTCTGAGGGAAATAGAGATTATAAAGGGAGTTAAAACACATGACTTTACTATTTGAGCTATAAATTGGTTTTGTATATTTTTAGCTATTTGGCATATAAAACTTTTATTTGTAGTTAACCTGTAATTGTATTCAGCAAAGAAAATACTTGTTATAAAGTTACAAGTTAATTATAGTTTTACTTGTTAAAAAATAATAGTATATCATTTGAGTTCCAAAAAAATCGTTGTGTTAGAGGGCTATATCATTGATCCAGCCTTTCCTGAAAATGTCTGTCCTAATGTCATCAACTCTATAGTTCTTTTATAATGATATATTCAGTTGCTTAAGAATTGGGCATTGTCGCATTGCATTCTGTACAGCTATTAGCTTACTTAATAGTTATAGGATTTTGAATGTTGGGATTGGCAGCGTTTCTCTAAAGCTTCATTTATAACAGTTTAGACTAGGAAGGGTTGCTTAATTGTGGACCTCTTCTCTTGAATCCATGTCTGAGTCAAAGGGTTTTAGTCCCTATCCAGGTCGTTTCTGTCTTTTTTTTGTGTGTGTGAGGAAGATCGGCCCTGAGCTAACATCTGCCAATCCTCCTCTTTTTGCTGAGGGACTGGCCCTGAGCTAATATCCATGTGCATCTTCCTCTACTTTACATGGGACGCCACCACAGCATGGCTTGACAAGCGGGGTGTCGGTGCACGCTCGGGATCCAAACCGGCGAACCCTGGGCCCCTGCAGCGGAGGGCGCACACTTCACCTTGCACCACCAGGCCAGCCTGTCCAGGTCGTTTTTATAACTGTAATCCAGAGTACATATGTGGCAGCAGGTTAGATTCGTGAGGGGGAAGCTGTGTTTACACTCATGTTATATTTGTGGGAACACTTATTCTCTATTTTATTAGTTGTCTCTCTTGTCTTCATTTGTGAGGTAGTCTATGGACCATGGTTCTAAAATGCATGGTCACTTGATTCTGCCCCCATGATAGAAATTGCTGATGATTCCATTTCTTCTGAACTTCTACAGAGCTTTGTGTTTCAATGTGGTATTTCAGACAGCCGCTAGCCATGATGGAAGCTGGCCCTGAAAGTTATTTGCCACTCTAGGATCACATGTTTAATTTGACCCTTAGTGTCCTTATAACTGAGTCTTATATATTTCATGCGAGTTGTGTTATTGGTGATTCAAAAAAACTAGAAGAGTGAGGGACTTGTTAGTTCCATGAATCATTTAATAGATTACTTTTGAGACACAAATGATTATCTGATTATATATATCCTATCTTGTTCAATGAAGAATTTGAAATGACTTACAAATATATCCACTAAAGAAAAAACCAAATGAGGAGGAGGGAAAGAAAATACAAAGATGAAGACAAAGAAGAAGAAAGATAGTAGAAATTTTAAAAAGGACAAGAGGAATGCCCAGACATAGCTACCATGTGCTGACATACTACCTGCCATCCTGAAGGGACTTTGTGTGCCACCGGAAGGGGTTTGACATTATTGAAATGATAATTTCCTCAGTGATTCCTTGAGGAATATTTAAGTATGGGCTTGGGGGTGTCTGAGTCATGATAAGGATAGCTAGGTTGGAGTATCAATTTTTGTGAGTAACTTAATAAAATATTTTTGTAAGAAATTTTTAATGTGGAGTAGGATGTAACATTTATATATATTGTTAAGATAAAACAGGAAACTCTGCATGTCACTTCAGGCTATGCCCTCAGGGACCCATATTTATTTTCCTCAGCCTTTGGGGGAACTTTGATGGAATATTTTGATATAATCTGTTAATAAGATGCTGAAGAGTTTTAAGCTGGGGATTTAGAAAGCTTTTAATTTAGCCTAAGCGTCAGATCTGAAGAGTTTACTGTGGAAGCAGAGTAGAGGATGGATTTGAGGGGATTGGCGATTAGAAGTAGGGATGCCCGTTAAAAGTATTGTGTCGCCCGTGTAACAAATGAACCTCTGAACTCAGTCATTGACGGTGGGCTGTAAAGAGAGAGAGAGGATGGAAGAAATATTTAAGAGGTAACAGACTGGATTTTACTGCAAGGGGAGGCGTTCAGGATGACCCCTGTTTCCAATTGGATAGATGTTGATGGACTGTGGAATTAAGGAACATTTGGGAGTGAAAGATACGTTTTGTTTATGTGTGTCATAGGAGGTGCTGGCATGATATGGAGTATCTTTTAGACTGGTGGTTCAGTGACTCTAGAGTACTGGTCAGCAGTGTCATATGGGGATAAAGATTTGGGAGTAATCTGTGATTGGGAGGGAACATCATGGGCATGGATGAGATTTTTTTGGGTAGAAAATATACATGTAATTCAGAAATTTAAGAGAAGGCCATTGTTAAGAGGAGTAGACAAAGAAAACAGGAAAAAAAAATCTCCAAAGAATTAGGAGGAGAAACAAGAACATCCAAGAAGTAGAGCTCGTCTATTAAAAGGATGGTCGGGGGTGGAAGGAACATTTTTCTTTACAGACTCCCAGAAACCCTAAAAAACTGGGTATTATTGTTAGTAAAATAGCTGTTTATGGTTAATATTAAGGAAGTCAGATATTAAGTTCAAGTGTTTTGTTTGTTTTTAATAAATAACTTAGGAAAATATATCTTTATAACCTACTGTAACTGTTAGCTTAGCTATTAGGTTGATAAAGAATGTGGGCTGGGGACGTGGCCACATGTGGGTGAGGCTTCTCTGAGAGTGACAGCTGAGTCTATTATTTTCCTCTCTTGTTAGCCTGAGGGTTGGTTCCCCAAGTTCTGATGACATACGTGTGTCTGTCTGTCTCACTTTGCAGCTGATCAGGCGTCGTAGCTCAGGTTTACTCATTTTGTGATGTCTTCAAAGTGTAATTGACCCAGAAATGCTCTGTATGTTTCAATTAATTGATTTGTGGCACAAATATTCTACCACCAGTTATAGTCAGGGCTTTTTTTACTGAGACATTCATTAATGAAATTGTAAGAGGCTTGAGGGAGTCAGTCCTTCCACATCAGTTTTTTTGTGAACAGTCTTGGGAGTGGCAGGGCATCATGACATGGACCCTGGAGTTGGCTTGCAGTTGGGATCCTTGTGTACTGTGAGCCTTGATTTGTTCATGTTCAGAATAGGGTAATAATCCTACCTTCATTTTAGAACTGAAATAAATATTTATACAAATAGATTTTAGTCCATAGTAGGAACTTTAAAATGTTAGCTTTTCTTTCTCCTTCCTTAGCAAATTGGGAGGTATGTATCTCTATTAAGTCAATACCATGGTATATGCTTATAAACTAAAAACCTTTTAAATTAGACTATATTCATTTTTTGCTTTTTTTGTCAGAATGCCTTAACATTTATGTTAAAACCAAATTAAGTTTTAGATAGATGTTCTGAAACATTCAAATGGATGATAAAAGGAATTCCATCCAATAGCTAAATTCATTTGGCCACATGAATGTGAATTTTACAGTTACCTCATGGTGTGTCCTTTAGAAGAAGTGCCGCTCAAAATTATATCTTCTGTAGGAACCATGCTGATTTTTTAAAATGACTTTCTGATAAACCTTGTCCTTAAATTTTTTCAGACCAAATAGTCTTCCATCATCAAGGTTTGTAACTTTGGTATTATGAAGTACTCTTCTAGGATTTCAGCAGATGTAAAATATTTTAGAAAAACTAACTTTCTGACCATATGCATTTTTCTTTGCTGTCTAGGTGAAGATACGTAAAATATTTTAGAAAAACTAACTTTCTGACCACATGCATTTTTCTTTGCTGTCTAGGTGAAGATACAAGTCCATCTCTTCAGCTTTCAAAACAGATGGTCTAGTTTGCTCTTTGGTTGTCTCGTGTGTAAAGCACATAGACGTTCCCTCAGTCTATAAAAATGTTTTTACTCATCTTCTTGTGCTATGTTTTTCTTGTAAATTACTTCAAATCTGTATTTAGAAGTAGAGTATAACTAAGTAAGGAGGGGATGCGTTTTAGTGTAGTGGACTCTGTGCTTTCAAGACTGGCCTCCCTGCTGGTGCTGTTGTCCCTTCTACAGCTGATCGTTACCCAGAAGCCGGGGTCCTCTTTGTAAAGCACAAGTGGCATTTGCCCACTTCCCTATACACACACGCGCGCTCTCTCTCTCTCTCTGATCATGGTCTGAAATCGTGCGTGATCTGGTCTTAGCCAGTCTCTGACTGCATCTCCCTCTTTTCACCTCAGTCTGTCCACTTTGGCCAGTGACCCTTGCCAGACTTATCCCAGTAATAGACCTTACTCTTGCTAGTCTGTCTGCCCAGAAAGCTCTGTACGTGGTCATGTGGCTGCTGCTCCTTATCATTCAGGGCTCATGACAGGTGGTGCTTCAGAGATGCCTCTACCGGTTACCCGGCCTCAGGAGGCTCTCGGTCATTTTCTTTCTCGCAACCATGCTTCTCTTTTTCACAGCAGGTACCACTCCCTTAAATCATTTATTTGTCTGTTTTCTCGTGAGTCTTCTCCCCCTGCACCCTACAGCTAGAATATAAGCTGTTTGAAGGCAGGAACACTGACCTGTTCATTGCTGTGTCCTCAGCACTGAAACAGTGGGCCCTCGATCCGTATGAGTTTGCACATAGTAAAATGTTGCCAGGTTGACAGCCTGGCTCCTGGCCTGCGTCAGCAGGTCCACATTGTAATACTAGCATGGACTAGTTGACTTCCTAAAAGACCAACATTATTTTATTGTGAGTCAAGTTGTCAAAATGCAGTTTGTGCCAGACTTGTTGAAAAAGAGAACATGAGAAATATTCAGTAGCCAGAATAACTGTTAGAGTTAAAAAGAGGCAAGGAGTCATGGAAATGTAGAACTTGCTTCGAGAGAGCCCTAATTCTTTTAATCCGGCTTTTTAATTTACAGGTAAGAAAAGGATGTTAGAAAGCTTACCCCAGGGCACGCATAGTAGAGTGGAGGAGGAGCCTCGCATAACTTCCTCCTCCAGGATTCCTTCATCTACACAGAAGACTTTAGGGCTTGTAGACCTTAGATCATCAGTAGAAAGCAAATTATGACACCAAAAATGACAATAATATAGCATTTATGTAGAATTTCATTAAAAAGAAGTATACAAACAAAAAGGAAAACCTCAGGATATCCAAATTGCTCTGCTCTAGTTAGTTTTTTTCCCTCCTAAATGAGTTCACAGCTAGAAATGGCATTCTGGTTTGCAGACCTGGAAGTAAAAATAGAGCCCATTGCTTTGGTGGCAAATACCTTATGAAACATCTTTGGACTTCAGCACCTGAAGTCTGCTGCTTTCTAGTTCAGTCTTTTAAAATTGATTTATGTAGTGGGATTAATATTTGGCCTTATCTGAATTTTTAATTTGTTTCAGATGGATGTTCAGAAAGTAGAGAAAATGGGGAAGATAGGTATGTAACAATGCTTAGGGAAGGAAGTGGGAAAGCAGTTGAAGAAAGAGCAGCAGTGTCAGGAAGCTCCAGAGTTTCCTCCTGTCTGTCCTTCACCCATGGTGGAGATCAGTCCATCACTATAAAAACGCTTGGGCTTGAAGTGAGGACGGAAACAGTCCTGACAGGATTAGCAAAATGTTGCTAGATCAGCAGGTTACTGCTAATGTATGTTATCTAACCGAAAATGAAAACAGAATTATTACACGGTTCCTTCTTTGCACTCATTGCAACTGGAACTTAGGTGCCCTTTTCTTAAGTGATTGTAAACATTAGCTCTCCCTATTATTGGAATAAAGTAAAGTTGTACTCAAAGATGTCCAAATGTTTTTTCAGGTGGAACACTGAGAATTTATGCAGATAGTTTAAAACCAAATATTCCCTACAAGACAATCCTGCTGTCTACTACAGACCCTGCAGACTTTGCTGTGGCTGAAGCTTTGGAGAAGTATGGTCTGGAAAAAGAAAACCCTCAGGATTACTGCATTGCCCGGGTGAGTAACTGTTCCATCAGTACTTAATATTCTGGAAATGAAGTGAAACCTAGACTGGTTTTCTCCCCACTGTATCATTTAGAATCTGATAAACTGAAACCATGCATTAAATATATATAAAAAACAGCATTCTCCTTCCATTACAAAAGGAATATATGTTCCTGTTATAAAGTAAGAAAAGTCTAAAAAGGCAAATAGTTCTGATACCAAAGGATAACTACTATTCACATTTTCGTATATATCCTTCCAATTATTATTTTGCGTATATGGGTAACTTAATTTTATTTTAGTGAAATCTGCTTTAATGATGTTTTTCTTATGGTTTTTACTGAGATATGTCATGAAGATTCAACTTTTAAATAGATTTCAGTTTGCTGTTCATAATTAACCAACATTTGGTCAATATGTTTAATAGTCGTCCTAATTTCTTAGAGATAAAGAATGTATCTTTGACCCTAGTACTCAAGAAATACAGTGAAATTTTATGCCTCAGAATTGATTTGGTAACACTATGTAAAATCAAGCAGGTTTTCTCTTCTGAGACAGACTACTTGGAAAATTGTTAACCTTAAAATCAGTCACAAGTATATACTAACTACTTTATAACCAATATTTCTCTGTCAAAAATCTCATTGGCAGGGGCTGGCCCAGTGGCGCAAGCGGTTAAGTGCCGTGCGCTCCGCTGTGGCGGCCCGGGGTTCGCCGGTTCGGATCCTGGGCATGCACCGATGCACCACTTGTCAAGCCATGCTGTGGCGGCGTCCCATGTAAAGTGGAGGAAGATGGGCATGGATGTTAGCCCAGGGCTAGTCTTCCTCAGCAAAAAAAGAGGAGGATTGGCAGATGTTAGCTCAGGGCTGATCTTCCTCACAAAAAAAAAAAAAAAAGTCTCATTGGCAGTAGATTTTTTTAAAAGATATCTTACTGGGGCCGGCCTGGTGGTGTAGTGGTTAAGTTGGTGTGCTCTGCTTCAGTGGCCTGGGGTTCACAGGTTCGGATCCCGGGCGTGGACCTATGCACCGCTTATCAAGCCATGCTGTGGCAGGCGTCCCATGTGTAAAGTAGAGGAGGATGGGCACGGCTGTTAGCTCAGGGCCACTCTTCCTCAGCAAAAAGAGGAGGATTGGCAACAGATGTTAGCTTAGGGCTAATCTTCCTCACCAAAAAAAAAAAAGATATTCTCCTGTCTCTCATCTTAGCAATTGATTATTAAATAATAAAATAGTGTGATTACTTGTTTTAATTCTCCCCCCACGAAGGTTATTGAGGAATAATTAAAGTACAATAAATTGCATGTATTTAAAGTCTGTAATGCCATATGTGTTTTGACTTATCAACACAATGAACATTTCCTTCACTCTCCCGAAAGTTTCCTTATGCCTCTTTGTAACCCATCCCTTCCTTCATCCCCTTTCCCCAGGCAACCACTGGTTTGCTTTCTGTCACTACAGATTAGTTGCGTTTTCTAAAATTTTCATATAAATAACATTATGTAGTACGTACTCTTTTTTTGCATGGTTTCTTTTATTCAGCATAATGACTTCAAGAATCATTTCTGTGGTTGTATGTATCAATAGTTGCTTCCTTTTTGTTGCTGAGTAGTATTTCATTCTATGGATATATCACAATTTGTTCAGCCATTTACCTGTTGATGGACATTTGGGTTGTTTTCAGTTTTTGGCTCTTACAGTAAGCTGCTATGAGCATATGTGTCCAGGTCTTCTTATAGACCTATCTGTTTTTTTGTGTGGTGGGGTAAATACCAAGAGTGCAATGGCTCAATGACATGGTAGGCATATGTGTAACTTTTTTGGAAACTATGAAACTGTTTTCCAAAGAGATTATACCATTTTACATCCCCCATCAAAAGTCTATGTGAGTTCCAGTTGTGCTCTTTCCTCATTCATACTTGGTATGGTCAGTTATTTTAAATGTTAGCCATTGTGATAGGTTATACTGGTATCTCACTGTGGAAAAATTGTGAATTTCCCTGATGATATAAATATATGTCAAATCCTATGTATGATACATATGTCGTGAATATTTTTTCCCAGACCGTGGCTTGGCTTGCTTTTTCCTTTTTTTTTTTTTTTTTGTGAGGAAGATCGGCCCTGAGCTAACATCTGCCAATCCTCCTCTTTTTGCTGAGGAAGACTGGCCCCGGGCCAGTATCCATGCCCATCTTCCTCTACTTTTTATGGGACGCCGCCACAGCATGGCTTGCCAAGTGGTGCGTCGGTGCACGTCCGGGATCCGAACCGGCGAACCCTGGGCCGCTGCAGCAGAGCGCGTGCATTTAACCGCTTGCGCCACTGGGCTGGCCCCGCCTTTTCATTTTCTTACTGGTGTCTTTGAAAGAGTAAAAAATTTTAAATTTTGTCAAAGCCCAACATACTAATTTTTTTTTTAGCATTCAGTGGTTTTTGTATTCGGTATAAGAATTTGCCTCCTCCAAGGTTGCAAATATTTTCTCCTATGTTTTATTATGGAATATTTATAGTTTTAGGTTTTACAATTAGGTCTGTATGTTCCATTTCAAATTAATATTTGTGTATAGTGTGAGATTAGAGTCGATGTTCACGTTTTGCCATACAGGTAGCCAGTTGATCAAGCCCCATTTGTTAAAAAGACTTTCTCTTCTGTTGAGTGCTTTGGCACCTTCGTTGAAAATCAATTGACCATATATATGTGTGGTTCTATTTCTGTAATCTGTTCTGTTCCATTGATCTATATGTCTTATATCTTTTTGTCAACACCAAGCTGTATTGATTACTGTAGATTTATAGAGTCTTAAAATCACGTAAGGTAAGTCCCAATTTTTTGTTTTTGCTTTTAAAAATTGCCTTGGTTATTCTAGGTTATTTGCATTTCCAAATAAATTTTAGAATCAGCTTGTCAGTTTCTTTACAAAACCTGCTGGAATTGTGACCAGGTTTGCATCAAATCTGTAGATGAGTCAGAGAGACTTTCCATCCTTAAAATATTCAGTCTTCCAGGCTGTGAGCAGAGTGTGCCTCTTTGTTTATGTGGTCTTCACTAAGCTTGCAGTTGTGTTTTATGGTGTTCAGTGTGGAGGTCTTAACCTTGTTTGTTAGCTACAAATGGACTCAAGTAAAAGGGCTTGCCTGAGTTTTATGGCTTTTATCTTTTTGCTGAAAAGCTAAGAAGTTATATTTAGTTGGAAAAACTTTTGGTGGGTCTGTAATTTTATGACTATAGCCCAATTTTCAGCTGAAAATAGATGAGAAAACAGATACTGTTCTCCCATTAAAATGACAATAAAGGAATAAAAAAGCCTGTATAAATGCACAAGAACAAAGAGAATGAGAGAAGAGATGGCAAAAGATGAGAGTTGTAGATGAAATTCTGAAGAAGTAAATGAGTGGAATCTAACTTCTGGGACCAGAGAAAGCCTGTAGAGAGAGGACCCACCAGGAAGCAGCGTGCCAGTGTCTGCATCACAATCCCAAGGAGACTCAGGAATGAGAGGCTTTAGCATTTTCTGAGTCAGCATTGAAAGTTGGGCTGAAAACAAACTGGGCTGAAAGTTTTTAAGAAGTAGTACTCTCCATTGTCCCAACTACCATGTCATCTCTCCATCTGAAGGCTATAGTAAAACTGATGGGGGAACAGGCCTCGGATTTAGGGATAACAGGCAGAGCGAGTGCGGCAAGGATCTTGACTGAAAACAGGTGGATGAGGTGGAAGGCTGTATCCAGAATACTGACAACCAGAAGATTTAAGGATTCCTCCCAGAAGGCCCTTTCTGGCCAAAGAAGAGAGATCTGTATAGAAAGTGACCTTTGGAAATTCTGTTCCAGTAACCTCACCCAGAGGCCTACCGACAGTAATCTTTGCCCATACGTACTATAGCCGTTACTAACCTTTAGCTTTCTTGTGACTTACTGTTAAATGCCAAGATTTAACAGACACTTGAAAACATCGTTAAAATGAGAGACCGACCATCACAAACAGATAAAAGAACCTGGAGATAAAAGAGACCATGCAGAAAGCAGACGCAAGTGTTCAAAAACTAAGAGACTCAGATAAGGAGGATCACTTGCATCCATGAAATAAGACTAGAATGCTGTAAAGAGGAACATTCAGAGAAAGAGCTCTTGGAAATTTAAAAAAATATAAGTAAATAAGAGATGGGGAAAAATGTCAATAGAAGGGATAGAAGATAAAGTTAAGGAAATCTGTCAGAGTGTAGAACAAAAAGAAAATGAGATAAAAGAGAAAAGATGAGAAATATACATTATCAGTGTAGATTATCTAACATTGGTCTATGGAGGACCAGATAGAGGAAGCAAGAGGAAATGGAGAGAGAAAAGTTCTCGCAAGAAATAATACTAGAATGTCTTCCAGAACTGAAGGATTTGAGTTGCTAGGTTGAAAAGGCCATGTGAATAATGGTACAGTTACTTTGAAAACGACCTGAACCAAGGCATATTATTTTGAAATTGCAGAAAACTAGAGAAAAAGAGAGGATAATGCTTCCAAAGAAAAAGATTGTTGGGCAAGATTGGCACCAGTGATTTCAACAGTGAAGCAGTGCTTTCTAATGCAGAGTGAAATGATTTCCAATCCAGACTCTCAGTCAAGTGTTAGGTGGATAGAATAAAGACATTTCAAAACATGCAGGGCACAAATTTACCACTCATGCATCCTTTCTCAAAAGGGTGCTGGAGGACGTTCTCCAGCAAGATAATGGGGTAGGCCAAAAATGAGAAAGATATAGGATCCCAGAATAGAATCTAGCACAGGGGAAAGTAATCCCAGGGGTGATGGGGAAGGAGAGTCTGGAAGATCACTGTGCAGTTGTCCTAAATAGCACCCACTTCAGAGTGGGGATACTGTCGAGATTGAAAATAACGTTTAGAAATATGGTGGTAAGTATTAATTCTAACATCTAAAACAAACAAATGCCAGTAAATTCCTGAGTGTGTTTCTATGAGGACTTTTTTCTTCAGTATTGTGTGTTACAGCAATAAATAAGAATGAAACTAAACACCCATCACTAAAGGAACGCTTCTCCCGTTGAATACCTTGTCACTGGGAAACCTTATGAATTAGGTCTATACTAGTTGACTGGGAGGTATATACATTTTATACCGTACCCTGTTTTTGGAAAAACAATCACTGTAAAATAAAACCACATAACAGCATTCTGTGTGTATGTATGCATGAGAATAGGAAAGGTAAACACATAGGAAGGACACACACCAGCTTATCGGTTACCTACAGGAAGGGAGGAGGGATGAAAAGAAGACTCTTAAAATACCATATATAATTAAGATATGGACCCTCTTGTATAAATTTCAGTGCATAGAGAGAATTATTGAAAGAATGATCATAAAAATATAGTTATCAGTATTGTTTTTCTTTCTTCCTTATGCTTTTCTGTATTGGAATTTTTTACAATGAGCCTGTATTATTCAGAATCAGAAAAAATACAACAGAGCTCATTTCACTGTGGGATGGAGAAAGATAAATGATCTTGAGGATTTGTGGGGTTTTTTTTTGTGTGTGTGTGAGGAAGATGAGCCCTGAGCTAACATTTGTCACCAATCCTCCTCTTTTTGCTGAGAAAGACTGGGCCTGGGCTAACATCCGTGCCCATCTTCCTCTACTCTATATGGGACGCCGCCACAGCATGGCTTGACAAGCGGTGCGTTGTTGTGTGACCGGGATCCGAACCCCAGGCAGCCGCAGCGGGGTGTGCGCACTTAACCGCTACACCACCGGGCCAGCCCTGGGTTTGTTTTTTGATGTGCCTTTTCATTCCTTTGATCTTACCAGGAAAGAGTAAGGAATAGTATTGATAAATTAGAAGAAAAAAAGATGCTTTCAGAAATGAAAAAAAATTTTATGCCTGATTTCTGGATGGTAGTATTCATCTGATAGGGAAACAGTGTCATGAACTGAAATTCTACCATACTTAGGGGAGGAGGTTGGTAGGCTAAGATTGGGAGGATAGATAATCAAGATAATCATGCATTCTCTCTGAAGGAAAAATATTGAGATGCAGGGCATTCTGGTGCATTTTCCTCCTGGCAGTTAAGTAGGAAGTAGAGGAGAACCTTGTTGCAGTGCTGGGCTTTGTGAAATGATTGCTTTTCTGTTTAGAAGAAATATATAGCGAGCATCCTTGTACATATGGGCAATACATTTATATCTATAGAATAATCGGGTCCAGTGATAATGATGGATTTTTGATACATGTCCCTTATACTTTTGGTTAGTAACTGCTGTGAAAAGTGTCCTTACTCAGAATAAAATCAGTAAAACAATAGTGAGTTAGGGTTAGGCTGTGAGCACCGAGGGAGGAACTGTATTACCCACCGTGCCTAGCCTTGCGCTTGATTCTTGGGATTGTTCGTGTGTTTGCCCAGGGAATGTTTTTGTTCAAGTGTATGTAAATCTGTTAAATAATGATCAGTTCCATAAAGTTGCATTTGATATGATATGTGATAATGAACTTCATAACATTTTTTTCTTTTCAATAATTTCTGCCTTATTTTTACTGATGAAAATCAGAAAGTGAAAGAACACCTTAATCAGGGTCATGAAATTATAAAAGCTTGCTTTGAGCTTTTATTGACAGTCCCTTTTGAGGTCATTTGATGATTTCTTTTGAGGGTCTCCTGGTTTTGGTTTTCTGTTCTATTTTGCCCCTGCACATTTTTTTTTTGCAAGCTTAGGCAGTAGAAATCAAAGAGTTGATTATTGTTTTAACCTTGAACTAGGAATTCTTTGTTTTCTTGGCTTGCCATCTCATAAATTATGTAACGTGTAGTTCTTCCATATTCATTCATTCATCTGTTATTTTATCTAATTAATTATTCAATACATATTTAAGTTCCTCTTATTTTTTTAGATACTATGCTGGGGTAGAAAGATAGGAGCCGCCTTTAAAACAGTTTATAAAAAGGGAGACAGGCCAAGAATGAAAATACAAACAAGGAGCTTTTAAATTAGAATGGAGGTCAGGCAAGGCTTCCTGGAAGGGTTGTACTTGAGCTGAAAGATGAGTGGATGTTAGCTAGGCACAAAAGTTGGTGAATGGGCTTCTTAGGCACAAGGGGTCATGGAAGCATGAAATTCGTGGCCTGATTTGAGAACTCTGAGTAGTTCCTTGTGGCTGGATCTACAACGGTACATGACAAAGATTGAAATTGAAGAGGTGAGTGAAGGTCAGATCCTGAAGTTGTACGTGTTCTAAGCGAAAGATACTAAACTTAATACAAAACGCTACGAAGAAAGATTGATAACTTGAGCATGTGTGTGTGTTTTGACAGATTTGTCTTTTTAAGGTAATTTGAAGCAGGATAGAGAGAAATTATAGAGTTCTATAGAGGAGTCTAATCCATTTGGTGTATGAGCATGATGATGGATTTGGGTGGTAAGGTCTATTAAGACAACATGATTTCATTAACTGTGGACTGAGAATAGTGTTCAGGTGCTGGCGGCTTGGCTGCTTCTCGTCCTTTCTATAGTCGTCTTTTCTATAGTCGTCCTTTCTATAGTAGTCCTTTCTATAGTCGTCTTTTCTATAGTCGTCTTGTCTATAGTCGTCCTTTCTATAGTCGTCCTTTCTATAGTCGTCCTTTCTATAGTCGTCCTTTCTATAGTCGTCTTTTCTATAGTCGTCCTTTCTATAGTCGTCTTTTCTATAGTCGTGTCTTGGTTGGTGTTAGTAGTAAATCAGAGTGACGGTGAAGCAGAAGTCAAGCAGGGTATGGGAGATTATTGGGCCACTGCCGCCTGTCTTCTTTCCCTGAGGGCTTTCTTGGTTGATTAAGAAAATTGTTCGGCTATCATAAAAACATAGAATAAAAGGTATTACAGCGTTTTGAATTTTTAAGAGTTTTGTGAATGTAGTATCTTAAAACAGATGCTTAGAAACATTTGCTGAATGAATAGCCCAGTAATATTATCTAAATGATCTGATTAAAATTTAATCATAAAGGCAGATTACCTGCAGGAAAAAGAAAGCTATTCTGTTTTGTTGTTATGTGATGGTTATCCTGAGAGAGCTCACATTAGATGAAACTACCTTATAAAAACAATTATTTGATTATGAAGGTGGGTTAGGGACTAGAGAGATTGAATTTGCAATAATAAAGTTATCTTAAGAGCCAGCCCTGATGGCCTAGCTGGGTAGATGTTGGCGTACTCTGCTTCAGCGGCCCGGGTTCAGTTCCTGGGCATGGAACTCGTCTCTTAGTAGCTATGCAGAAGAGCTAGAAGGACTTACAACTAGAATATACAACTATGTACTGGGGCTTTGGGGAGGGGAAAAAAAAAGTTAAGAAATTACTCACAAGTTAACCATTACATACTGTCCTTCCATATAAAAGTTCGTTAAAAAAATACTAGTTCTTTTTGGGGGCCAGAGAGGTAGGTGAATAAAAACAGCCCAGTCAGCTGGCTAAGTCTTTTATTGGAGACTGTTTTTTCCTTCACTTTTGGAGATGGTTTATTTGAGTGAGAATTGTTTATAGTGTTTGATCAATTTCATTCTACAGTGACTTTTTAATTTACCCAAAACCAGTAAGTTCTTTCTTTTAAATACCTGCTAATAATTTACTTTTTAGGTATAGTCACATAGTATAATAATATAATAATTTTTTCCTTTTAGGTTATGCTTCCTCCTGGAGCCCAGCATTCTGATGAAAAAGGTGCTAAAGAAATTATCCTTGATGATGATGAGTGTCCTTTACAAATCTTCAGGGAATGGCCAAGTGACAAAGGTAAAGAGTAATTTTATTTGTTCAAGAATTACTTCTATGATATGTTAAATTTCTACTTGATACACTAGTTGTTTAGCTTATCAAAGTATGTAGGAGAGTGTGCATGGCAGTGTTGTTAATGGCTGTTTGCTGTACAGTTTTCAGCCTCCTTCCTAGACTTGCTGTGTGATTCCTAGGCGGTCCCCTTGTGCCCAGGGCTGCACTCAGCTTGTGCGACTCTCATGCTTAGACCTGGAACAAACGGTCACACTGCAGTAGGAGTACTGTGTCTGGAAGAAGCCAGACTTTAGCACTGTGTCAAGAAGTGGAAGATGATTATCTGGCAGCAGTGGAATCCTTTCCGTGCTGACCCGGTGAACTGGTTGGTGTTTGGACAAATTTGTTGTAATAGGGAAAATAACTCACAACCCTAAAGATTGTCCAGTAATTTAGTTATTTCAAATAATGAATCCAGACTTTTCACTGTTTACACAATTTCCCCTAATATTTCAAAGCAGTGAAGGTTTAAAGCTATGTTTTTGATGAAATGATAGTTTTTTTTTTTTTAGATTCACATTATGATCTGACTGTTGCTCAGTAGAGGGCCTTTCCGTTGATAAAGACATAAAAATTTATTGCCAGTTAACCCTATCGATACTTGAATGTAGATTGATAGTTTTAAAAGTACACTTGCTTAGTACTTTTTCTAGACAGTAAAAGTTAAAGTCCAATTGCTTTGAATTCTGAGTTAATTGACTTAAAGTCAATTCAATTAAAAATATATTTGTGTGTATGTATTTTCTGTGCCTATGTTATATATATCAATATATTTATTGATCATTAGGTTATTTACCAATATAAACATTCATTTATTCTTAAACTGATGTGTTGTTTTTTAAGCATGTAATGTGCTTGGGTAGTTGTTAATTTAAAATAATCTTTGGAAATCACTTGCTAGAGTTTTTCAGAACACATCTAGACTGATAGTTCCTCTACTGACTATAGGTATAGATTAGGTAAGCTTTCATTCAATTATTCCTTGAGAGATGTTATTAAATTGCATTTTTTAAATAAATCTTTGAGGAATTGTCTGCCAGTCAGCTGGCTATCTACACTAACTTGAGTCTGGTTGATAATTTACAATGTTCTTGTTCTAGGGATTTTAGTCTTTCAGTTGAAGAGGAGGCCACCAGACTATATCCCAAAGAAAACTAAGAAACACAGCGATGGGAAGCCAGTGAAGGGAAAGGAGAGAGCTGATGGGTCTGGCTATGGCTCGGCACTTCCACCTGAAAAACTGCCCTATCTGGTAGAGTTAAGCCCAGGTGAGAAATAGTATAAATTTGTGATTTTTTAGCTTTAAATGTTTATACTTTTTAATGAATTTTGTTTAAGTAGCCTTTCTGTTGGCTGACAACCTTTTTTAGGCTATTTATTTAAAAAAAAAGGAACTCTCTTGTAAGATGACATTTTAAAAAAAAGAACCTCAAGGTCACATTCATTTATAAAAATAAAGTTCATATGGACAAAAATGAACATTGAAAAACAAAATTTAAAACAGTGAATATAGAGAGTTTAAGGAGAAGTCTAAATGATCCACTCCCTTTTAAAAATTTTTTCCCAAAATAACCTTGTAAAATACTAAAAATGACAAACAGAAATGTACTCCTCTTAGGGCAGATTTAATTGAGGCAATGTGTATATATTTACCATAATATTGTTTAATGTATGACCAATGTCTGAAAAGAATATCTTTAAATTTAACAGTTCATCTAAGAATTGCATCTGTAAGAGAAAGGATATTTGTTTGGTTTTAAAATTGTAATAGACTAAGTTTATTTTCATGTTAGTCCTCTAAATATTTTGTTTGTAGATCTCTCTTAAGCTAAAGCTGTTGTTGTAAGTTAACCCGTAGGTAGAGAAATACATTGACATTCTTTAATGTTTTATACACACACACATCTTTACGTAGCATATATATTTGCATATATGCGATATATACATGGCGTATTTGTTTATCTTTCAGCTCAACTACATCATTTCTTATTTGTAGAGTTAAAATAGTAATGTGTGACCTGTATTATAAAAAGCTATGAAAAACGGTATTTCACCGTCCCACCCAGAACTGCTTTTAAATAAAGCTCAATTTGTAATTACAGAAAAAGTTAGCTGAAACTCAAACCTCTTATGTAGATAATCTGTGGTTCCTTGGGCAGGAGTTATGTTTTTCTCTTCTTTGACTCTTGAGTGTTTACATCTATTTACAAGATTAGAACTAATGATGGGTTATGGTGCTTGTGGTCCAGCAGTCTCGGCACAGCTAGGGTACATCGATACAGGAAGAATGGTGGT
This sequence comes from Diceros bicornis minor, assembly GCF_020826845.1. Lineage (NCBI taxonomy): Eukaryota > Metazoa > Chordata > Mammalia > Perissodactyla > Rhinocerotidae > Diceros > Diceros bicornis. The sequence goes on along the minus strand of NC_080778.1, from coordinate 3,693,247 downwards.
GCTTTGACTGATACTCTGTAACTTACAGTCAGTGTCAGCATGCTGCGGGTAGTTTTTATACTGAATTATGTTTGAGGACTTGTTTTTTAATTGATTAACTGGGGCCGGCCCCGTGGCTTAGCGGTTAAGTGCGCGTGCTCCGCTGCTGGCGGCCCGGGTTCGGATCCTGGGCGCGCACCGATGCACCGCTAGTCTGGCCATGCTGAGGCGGCGTCCCACATACAGCAATTAGAAGGATGTGCAACTATGACATACAACTATCTACTGGGGCTTTGGGGAAAAAAAAAAGGAGGAGGATTAGCAATAGATGTTAGCTCAGAGCCGGTCTTCCTCAGCAAAAAGAGGAGGATTAGCATGGATGTTGGCTCAGGGCTGATCTTCCTCACACACACAAAAAAATAATAATAATTGATTAGCTATTTGTGAGGAATATATTAGTGTTGCTTTGTCCCTCAGTTTTCTGACTGAAAAGTTCATTTAAACTTCTGGTTTCTCACTGGTTTTGAAACGTATCTTGGTATTACTGTGTCCCTGCAGAGTGTGTGGGAGTGTTGGCGCTCGGTTATCCCAGGCCATGAATGGCAACCATGAGACAGCCATTCATTTTCGAATTAAAAATATTTTAGGATCTTTGGGCATTGGGTCTGTTCTTTTAAATTTTGTCTTAGGTGTTAGAAACTAATGATTGCTTTCTCTAAACCAAAATTTTTGAGGATTTAAGGCTTTTAGCCCAGAGATAATTGATAAATAACAGTCAATATAGAAAAATTTTCAAATGGATGATGGAAAGTTGCTTTGGGTGGGTAGCAGAGACAGGATAAGAATTCATTCATTCATTTATTTGACAAATGTTTACTGAATACTTATGGTGTGTCAGACACTGTTCTGGGCCTTGGAGGTGGAGCACCAACAACAGAGGGAACCTGTGACCTTGGCAACACATCATCTAGTAAGAATTGCTATTTTGACTGCTTATTTCATACTCTAGTCTCCCAAGTAATAAAATAGATAGAAGGTTTTCATGGGTGTCGGCAGATAATAGACCATAGATAAACCTTAATTCTGTACTACTTTTAACCAGATATTGGCAGCAGCGTATGCTGCATACTTCTTACTACGTTTCCGTGCTCCATGGCACTCTGCTGCCCTTAGTCCGCATTCACTGAGCTGCTCCCTGAGGCTAAGCAGTGGCTACTGAAGGTAGATTGCTCCTGCCTGCAAGTGCGGCACACACTGAGGGATGCTCGTGGTGCAGTGTGCTGGGTCCCGGAGACTGCCTTTGGTCCAGCCTCCCTCCTGAGGACTTGGACTGCCTGCTGGATAGCTTCACTTGCTCCACAAATGCCTGAAGTTCAGATCTGCTACCACTTTTTTTTTTTTTTTTTTTTTTTGTGAGGAGATCAGCCCTGAGCTAACATCCGCCAATCCTCCTCTTTTTTTGCTGAGGAAGACGGCCCTGGGCCAACATCTGTGCCCATCTTCCTCCACTTTATATGGGACGCCGCCACAGCATGGCCCACCAAGCAGTGCGTCAGTGCGCGCCCGGGATCCGAACCAGCGAACCCCGGGCCGCCGCAGCGGAGCGCGCGCACTTAACCGCTTGCGCCACCGGGCCGGCCCCTCTGCTACCACTTTTTAAGGGTGAGCAAATAGTTGGTGGCAAGCCTGAATGCTAGGCCAAGGTCTTTCTTACACCAAAGCTGTGTGCTTTTCACTAGGTCATGCTGTCTCTTTAAGTTTTCATTATTATCAATTGAGCACAGTTAGCATACTGAATGAAATTGGTTTATTTTCCATTTATGAGAAAATAATACTCATAAGCATTGACTTGTTATGAATGGATAAATACTGTATTTCCACAGGACACATTGTCAGCCAGGCGTATATCCTTGGGGTTGGGCTGAGATCCTGAGGTTGTGGACTGGAGGTTTTTGAGATGTGAGCATGTGCTTACACTGTCTCTTGGAGGAGTAGAGTGTAAAAAGTCATTTTATTCTCTGCTTTGGATTTGCTGTGTTCTTTCAACAGAAGGAATCAGCAGAGTGGGGTGGTAGTCTTCTATATGATTAACTAACTGTTGCTCTCCTGCTGCTTGGTGACTCACCTGTTGTCTTGGTGTTTTCCCTAACAGTCTGCATTGGTTTCCAAAACACACACTACCTGGAGCATTGTTGTCTTGTCCTCTCAGCTCTGAAAGCTGATGGGGTGAAATAGACTTTTCTTCCTTTGAAGTTGTCTCACTGCAGCTCACCCTCTCCTGTCTCTCTCCTCCTTCCTCTCCCACGTGTTCTGCATGGCCTCTGTCCTGCCGATGCTGCCTTCACCTGGGTCCTGTGCATGTGTTTGTAGCCCCAGGGAGAAGGAATCACTTTGCCTACTACAACTATCACACTTACGAAGGTAATGCTGTCTTCATACTACTTTTTGAACTGAGCACTCACAGAACCTCATGGGCACAACAGTGTTACTGACCAACTATTTTATGTGTTAGTTTTTGAATTGTTATAAATAAGTTGGATTTTAAGAAATTTAATGTACTGTCATTTTATTCATAGCTACTAAGGGATCCATATCCAGAATTCATTTCATTTAATAGAAGCTTATTTTGCAGAAATGTCCAATTTCTTTATTCAGGCTTAAGTGAGAAATTGGACTAAAGAAGGGGAGAACTGTTTTCCTATCCTTCCCCTCCTTCCCCCAAGAAAAAGTTAGAAAGATGGGGAGAAGGAGGGGGAGGAGGCAGGGACAGAGGAAAAGAGAGAATGAGAATATGGTGAGGTAAGAAAGAAAGAAAGAGACTGAGAGGCAGGCAGGCAAGAGGAGCTGTTTTGGTCACCACTGTCACATAATCTAGCTGTGATGTGATGGGGAAGAGGCATCCCAAGTCCGTGGCCATGTGTCTGATAATCTTTAGGAGGCTACAGAGGAAAAGAATCAGCCATACATTTGGTATTCACTCATATTTATGATCTTTTTTGTAGGGAACCAGTTTACATTATGAGCAGGTTTTAGGGTGTTCCTTAGGATTCTCCTTCATTTCTTCTTGTTAACAAAGCTGTACTTTTCTGCTTGGAATATGTTTCTCAAATTTCGTGCATCTCAGTCTTTGTGATCTTAAAATTGTACCATTTATGGAATACTTATTTTTTTGTCTGTTTTTATATTTAAATCTTATTTTTTTACATGTTGATAGTAGTGATCAAATACTTTTCCATGCTGTATAAAGTTTAATTTAGCATCTTATATTGGTTTGTTGAATTTTCTCCAGACTGATAATACACATTTTCATTGGATATTGACCAAACTTGGAATTTGGGGTTTTTGGTCTTTAATATAAACAAGTGATACTTGTTACCTATTTTGATACTCATATATACTTAAAGTAGAGTCTGAGACTTGTTTTTGTCATTATTTTATTCCTAAAAAGGATTCCTTAACTTTTTCATGTGTTTGTTAATTTCATACTGTAAAATAAAGGAACAATAGAGAGAAAAATGCGTCTCCTTTTTTACCTGATGTGTACAGAAAAATGCATATAATATGACTTATATTAGGTCATCAACTTTGACCAAAGTGTTCTTAGTTTTTATGCCAATTCTATGTGAGGAGAGTTAGGGTTTTTTCCTCCAATAAAGTTAGTGAGAATATGCTCTAAGATTTATGTTTCAATAAGCTACAAAACATTTTTTTTATAGTTTCTTAACTATTTTGTTGGTTCTGGAATGTGAGCTCTGTGGGAGTGTGAATTTGTTCTCACCATTACCTCTAGCACCTAGCACCGTGCCCAGACGTGGGGAGCATTCAGCATCCTTTACATGCGTGAGCCCTTACCCCCTCCCTCCGTCCATTCGTAAATGGTACGGCAAAGAGGAAATATTTAGCACCACAATCAGACTAACTTGCCAAGGTTCACCCTGGGAAGCAACTGAAGGCAAAAGCAGAATTGGATTTATAGAATTACTGTAAAAACAATAGAGTAAAAAAACAGCAATTACAGTAAAAACAAATGTCCTTTAAAAAGTGTTCTTAGGCTCTGTTCATAACGGTCTATTTTCCTTTAATATTTAGAATATTAAAACTTTCTGATACACCTCAGTTAAAAAGAAGCAGACAAGATGCAACACAGCGAGGATAGTGATTTAGGGATGGCAGAGTTGGCAAATAAAGTTCACGACACGTAGATAGATTTGAATTGCAGATAAAATACCAGTTGTTTAGTGTATGTCCCAAATATTGCACATTCGACTGGATTTCATTTAACAGCCCTAAATAGTATTCTAATGTTTGTGCAAAAAGAGAAAGAAGACTGTGTATCCAATTGTTTAATTATATATGCATAAAACAGATTTTGAAGATTTGCTTCTGAGGGGGAGAACTAGACAGGAGGCAGGGAAGGGAAGGGTATGTTTCACTGTATACTTTTTGTATCTTTTGAATTTTGAACCACATGAATATATTACATATTTTTAAGACAAAATTATAAAATTAAAAAAAATGTTTTTAAAACCTTCTGGTAGAAGTACTATTGTGTGTGGTAGGGTTGCTTAGATTTATCTCTACTTTTAAATGCTGCAGCTGTGTTTGAGTTATCTCCTGGAAAGAAAGGTACTCAGGCACTCTGGGCAGAAATTGACTCTTTGTGAATAGCTGTGGAGGAAGGGGAGAAAATTTAAGATTTTTGTTTTAGGCAACAATTTTATACGTTCGTTACTGCCTATGAGATGATCATCATACTTTTAATAAGGAGAGGGAAATGGACTATTACAAGAAGAAGGATGTCAGTTATTTGAACATCACTTGCCTCCCTTTGTCTTTTCTCTCCTGCTTCCCCAAGCTCAAGCCAAACACCATTTTATCTACTGAATCCCATGGCTGCTGTTTAGGTTGTTAAAAATCTATCTATAAAGATTTTGTAAAAAAAAAAAAAAAAATAGAGACTGGGAAAGAAGTGTATTTCTGATCCATCTGTTGATAGATTTCCATTACAGTGAAATGGTAAGAAAGGAGAGACTGGGGAAGAAGTTTATGTTTCTCCCTTTCTCTTTATTTTTCTAAATCTGTTGATGTAGAAAAGTATATAATATCCATTTATTAGCTCACAAGATACCTTTCAGAAGCATTCAAAACTCAGAATATTAATGTGAATTTTTCTTTCACCCCTAAATAGACATATTTTCATGTTCTTGTATTTTTTTATCTTTGTGTTGAAATTATTGTTCTTGATCACTTATTTGCTTTCTTTATAATTCATTTGTGTAATTTCTTTGTGACCATATTGCATTAGTCTGTTTTCTTCATTTTTAGTTAATAATTATTCACAATAATGTATTCACAGTTAATAAATTAAATCTTTATTGAATGCATACTGTGGACCAGACACTGTGCCGAGGGCCAGGATAAAGAGATTTTTTTAAAAACCTAGCCACCAAGGAGCTCAGAGATGGGGGAGACAAGTAACTAGAGATCATCATAAAACATGATTAGTGCATTAAGATGAAATAGTCTGTGGTTCTATGGAGGATGAGAGGGACACATGATATTTCTTGACCGGAGTGTTCATTAAGACTGCCTGTGCAGTTTAAAGCAAGCAAAGTAAACATTCCTAGGGGATTTGAACTCAGCAGGTCCAGAAGGGAACTGCCTGTGTCCAGGGAGAGCCCCCAAATAATTCTGACGCTTCATTTGGATCAGGACTTGGAGTTGAAAATAAACTTGTTTAAAAAATGCTTCAATTGCCACTATGTACAATGAGAATATTCCAGCATGCTGTGAAGCAACATGGATGATGAGCCAATTTTATAATGCATATTACAGATTGGTATCTCGCAAATACCATTTCAGTCTCATTTTACCTTTACCCGGATTTCACAGATTTCTGAAATATTTCAGAAATAGAAAATTTTGTTATTAGAATGTTCTTTTGTGTACTTTAAAAGCAGCAACAGCTGTAACAGAACTTGCATATTCATAGTGTCTTTTGTCTGTGAGAGTTGAGACCACACCACAGCTAAGAGATTTTGCAGTCTAAAACACCGTGTACACTCCAAATGTTTAACTTCTGAAGCTCTCATAGCTTACATTCCTGATCTCAGTGACTGGAGATTTTAACTGGCAACTTCATCAGTGATTCTGAAGGTTATTAAGGCATTAGTGAAGTAGGTCAGGGAGGCTTTACTTGGCCTTTTAAGGAGACTTTGCGTAGCATGTACACAGACTAGGCTGACTGTCACGGCTGTGAGATTGTGTTGTGATTCACTGATTCTTTGAGGCACATTTCCTCGTACGTTAACAACTCTGAAATCAGAATAAGTCTTCGATTGACGTCATCCTGTATAAGACGGAATATAGTAGGTGAGAAGTGAATAAACATATCTGGGTGTAAATGGGACAGATGTCTTGGCAGTGGTTCTTCCTCTTCCTCCTCCCCAAACCATCCCCATCATAGAAATTCATGCACAGGGAAATGAAAAACTTCAACTGTCGTGAAGGTAATTTAAAATGACACAGAATGAAAAACCCAGTCTCCTTTTCTGTCCTTCACCCTAGCTCCATTCCATGGAGCTAAGCACTTGTAACTGTAGTTCTTACTGGAACTTAGTGTCAGTAATGAACGTCAGGATCACTTGGGGAGATTGTTCAGAAGACACATGCTTGGGTCTCATCCTCAAGGATTTGGGTCCAGGAGGTCTGGAATGAGCTATGAAGTTGTACATTTAAAAGGCTGCATTAGTGATTCACTTGTGCCTCGCCAGCCCGTGTGGTGCTGTGTGCCGTAGAGATGGCAGATTTACCGTAGGGAAGGTTCATGTGTCTTTGATGATCTTGATTTGTGAATAGAATTGCTCTTCAAAATCATTAATAAAGATCCAGGGCTGTGTGGTGGAGAAAATTTCTTTTTTTGTCATGAGAAAATGTTGGTATGAATGATGATGTCAGCACCTTAAATTCTATTAAACAGAAGCTTATGTGTTTGTCTTAATTTGAATTTTTTGTATCCAGTAAGTTAAATTGCATGATATAAATTTGGAGAGTTCTTTGATAAGAAATCCTGAGAATTGAGAACTGTAGTGTCATTTCTAAGATAACATTTTGTTTGCTTGCTTTATTTGCTTATTTCAAATAACATGACAAGAACATTAAACTTTGCAAATGAAGCTCTGTTTCTTCTCTTCTCGCAGATGGTTCTGACTCCAGAGATAAGCCAAAGCTTTACCGCCTTCAGTTAAGTGTTACTGAGGTTGGGACAGAAAAGTTCGATGACAACTCTATCCAGGTGTGCAATCACGCTGCAGCTCTAAGCTTCCTTCTGTAATTCTTACATTTCAGTAGGTAATAGCATGTAGCACAGGGCCTGTGACATGGTAGCGAATGCATGAATGGGTAAAAATTAAAGACTTTACATGTAAATAGAAATAACTTGTTTACCCTGGGTCACTTTTCTTTGCTTCAGTATGCAAAGAGCGGAGTGTGAGGTTATGTCCACATTCCACCTCTAGAAACTTGGCGTGGTCACTACATTTACTTTTCTCTGCAAGATGGTGATAATTTTTTGTGTGTGCGTGAGGAAGACCAGCCCTGAGCTAACAGCTGATGCCAGTCCTCCTCTTTTTTGCTGAGGAAGACTGGCCTTGGGCTAGCATCCGTGCCCATCTTCCTCTACTTTATATGGGACGCCGCCATAACATGGCTTAACAAGTGGTGTGTTGGTGCGCGCCCGGGATCCGAACCGGCGAACCCCGGGCCGCCACAGCAGAGTGCACACACTTAACCGCTTGCGCCACTGGGCCAGCCCCAAGATGGTAATAATTTTATAGGTCTGTTTCAGGATAAGGGTGATAATCTATGTGAAGTGCCTGTCCCTGGGTCTGACACCTAGTAGTAGGCATTCAATAAATGACAATTTAAAACGTTAGCTGAATACAGTTCTCAAGTATTTAGTTAAAACAGAGGTTCAGGTGTTCTTTGAGAAAGGAAGGTCAGAGTTCATCACTTCATTGAAGTCGAACTTGGGCAAATCACTCTTCCTCTGTATTCTTGTTGTGAAATGATGGGTCAGATTATTAATGTCATTTTCAATTCTATCATCCCTTCCTTAGCACAGCAGTAAAGCAGGTAAATAGGAATTTGTAATAAGTATCTGTATAGATTTATCCATTAATATCTAATAAATGTGTAAGATGACCATATGCTTTTTAATGCAGAGTTACAATATGCCTTAAATCAAGTTACTGCATGTTGAAAATAAAATGTTCAGGTTTTTTTGACAGTTTTGACAGTGTTTAATTACTTTCATACTACTGGAGGAAAATCCACTAAAGAAAGCACCAAAAATCCAGAGCTTATTAGATTATATTATCATAAAAAGGGAACTCACAGTTTTAAAATTCTGTTTTTTAATACTATGGACTTTATGATGGAAGTTTCTGTGATTTTATTTTTAGTTGTTTGGTTCAGGAATTCAGCCCCATCACTGTGACCTCACGAACATGGACGGAGTTGTCACTGTCACACCAAGAAGTATGGATGCTGAGACTTACGTGGAAGGACAGCGCATCTCAGAGACAACCATGCTGCAGAGCGGGATGAAAGTGCAGTTCGGGGCGTCTCACGTGTTTAAGTTTGTGGACCCCAGCCAGGACCATGCTCTCACAAAAAGACCTGTGGACGGAGGCGTGACGGTTAAGGGTCCCAGACATAAACCTGGGTAATTATTCTACATCAACTTTAAGAATTGTGGAGTGCTCTGATTATGCCTAAAGTAGTCTGAATTAGGCATAGATTATGTTTTTTCATTTTTTATTTTCTTTTAATTTTAAAAAAATCAAAGTGGGGTTTGTGGTTCTGGTTCTTGTTTTGGGTTGGTTTCAGAGGGAAGAAGAAAGAAAGGTCTTGACTTCATCTTAAAATTGGATGTTGCAGCTAGTTTTTAAATGATGTTTAAATTTTGTTTTTTAGCCGATTCTTTAAAACAGTACTTTATTTGTTGTGTGTGAAGAATTATGATCTGAGTGACTGACGTTTTTTGCTGAGGTGTTTTTTCTATTAACTGATAATGAAGCAGATTACGATGTCTTGAGGAATTCAGAGTATTCTGGCTCCACCTAGTGCCCTTCTGAGGACTTGCAGTGTGGGCCTATTAACTGGAAGACAAGAATCCTTACTGACAGTCTAGTAAAGCTTTTTTCTTGGGGCGGGAATAAGACTCCTTTTTGGAAATGACAATTTTAAGAAAAGAATATACTGTTGAGCCACTTTATTATCCATTTTGCAGGTTGATAGGGCATGGACTAGGAAAAAGAGCTGCAGGAGCTTGTCCCTGCTGCTGTTTGGAGTAACCAAGTCTGCTGCAGTAGAAGCTCTCTGCCCCAGGAGCACAGACACAAACGGCTTGGTGGTGGTCTTCTCTCTGTTACCTGTCCTGTTGTTTTGTTCCATGACCTCCTTTGGTTGACCACCCAGAGCTTATACTTGGGGCCAGGTGTGAATTTGTAGAGTTTCTTCGTATTGGTCTTTGGTCAGTTTATCAGCAGTATATCTTCTACTTTGATTGTTCCTGGTGGGTTATCACTGAACTCTGCTTCTTTTTCCATCCTTCATCCGTTCTGAATCCTGGCAAAGGAAAAGGGTGAAAGGCAGATAGTACAATTCAGACCTAATGTCTTTCTCCCAGATGAACACTTTGTAGATTATCACACAGGTTCATTTAGGCAAATTGGATAGTAGAAATTTCATGGGCGGTTTGAGGTCTTCTGTGCCCAGCCTCTTGCACTGAGCTCCAGGTTGCAGCAGAAGACCACACCTCTTAGTTCCCCGAGAAGGCCAGCACGTGCCTTTACTCTCTGCTTCGCAAAATCCATTTCTGTTTGACTCTCTTCCAGCTTTAAACCAAATGTGTATCTAAACTCATCTTTCCGTTCTGTGTCTGGGAGGACCAGTTTTTTTATCTTCCTTTCATTAATAAATCAAGCATTTCCCCATTGCCTGCTCCCCCTTGCCTGCTTGGCATACTTCCTTTCCACGTATTCCTGGGAAGGACAGGGCAAAAGATGCCTGCTTGATATTCTTACTTTCTATTTATTCCTAGGATGTTTCACCGAAGAAATGATCATATGAAACAGTTTGTTCTGATGTGTTGTGTGTTTTCAACAGTACCTGTTGGTTATTGCCTCCCATTTGCAATTGTGCTTCATTTAGTTTTATATTTATTTTGATGATGTTAGTAGTGTTACCGTCCGTACCCGTTGATGTGTATAAACACTATTCTACAAACTGTCTCTGTGCCACTATTACAGTCCATCCTTCAGTTTAGCTTGGAGATGCTTTTCTGTACGTGAGAAAATCAGTCCCCTACTGTTGTTTTGCCGTAATGGTTCTTGCTTTGGAGGCCTGCAGTTGTTTTTTCTCATCATATATTTGTGATCAAGAGCAGAAATCATTTAAGAATATGACTTAGATTTAATTGAGAAGAGTGTGCTGTGAAATTTTATTATTCTGTCATTTTCCTATGAAACTAGTGAAAACTGCTTAGTGGTTGAATATATCACTACTTACGTATCCGTCCATAAATTAAAAAGGACTTTCATTTTTTTATAAACATTACTTTTGTTCTAATGTCAAACTGTTATACAAATTTCTAGGTAGATAGCCCATATATTTTTTTTCATGCATGTATATATATTTTTTTATAAGGTATAATTGTCGTGTAATATTATATTAGCTTCCGATGTACAACATTATGATTCGATGTTTGTATATATTGTGAAATGATTACCACAATAGGTCTAGTTAACATTCGTTACCATAGTTACAAAAATTTTTTTTTTCTTGTGATGAGAACTTTTAAGATTTACTCTCTTAGCAACTTTCAGATATGCAACACAGTGTTATTAACTATAGTCACCATGCTGTACATTACATCCCCTTGACTTATTTATTTTATAACTGAAAGTTTGTACCTTTTGACCCATTTCGTTTGTCTTCCACCCCCTGCCTTTGGCAACTACCAGTTGGCTCTATGTGTCTGTGAGCTTTGGTTTGTTTTTTTTTTTAGATTCCACATATAAGTGAGATCATATGGTATTTGTCTTTCTCCATCTGACTTATGTCACTTAGCATAATGCCCTCAGGGTGCATCCATGTTGTCACAAATGGCACAGTTTCCTTCTTTTTTATGGCTGAATAATATTCCATTGTATATATAGTACATTTTCTTTATGCATTCATCCATCAGTGGACACTTAGGTTGTTTCTGTATCTTGGCTATTGTAAATAACGCTGCAGTGAACATGGGAGTGCATATATCTTTTTGAGTTAGTGTTTGTTTTCTTCAGATGAATATACAGAAATAGAATTGCTGAATCATATGGTAGTTCTATTTTTAATTTTTCAAGGAGCTTCCATACTGTTTTCCATAGTGGCTGCACCCATTCACATTCCCACCAACAGTGCACAGGCCTTCCCTTTTCTCTGTATCTTCGCCAGCACTTGTTATTTCTTGTCTTACTAATAATAGGCATTCTGACAGGTGTGAGATGATATCTCCTTGTGGTTTTGATTTGCGTTTCCCTGATGATTAGTGATGTGAGCACCTTTTCATGTACCTGTTGGCCATCTGTATGTCTTTGGAAAAATTCAGATCCTCTGCTCCTTTTTTATTGGGGTTGTTTGTTTTGTTTCTATAGAGTTGTATGAGTTCTTTCTATATTTTGGGTATTAACCCCTAATCATATATATGATTTGTAAATATTTTGTCCCATTCCATAGGTTGCCTTTTCATTTTGTTGATGGTTTCCTTTGCTGTGTAGAAGCTTTTTAGTTTAATGTAGACCCACTTGTTTATTTTTGTTTTTGTTACCTTTGCTTTTGGTGTCAGATTCAAAAAGTCTTTGCCAAGACCAATGTCAAGGAGCTTACCAGCTGTGTTTTCTTCTAGGAGTTTTATAGTTTCAGGACTTAACATTCAAGTCTTTAATCCATTTTGGGTTAATTTTTTGTATGGTGTAAGTTAGTGGTCCAGTTTCATTCTTTTGCATATGGTGGTCCAGTTTTCCCAACATCATTTATTGAAGAGATGGTCCTTTCTCCATTGTATATTCTTGGCTCCTTTGTCAGAAATTGACTATATATATGTGGATTTATTTCTGGACTCTCGGTTCCATTCCATCGATCTATGTGTCTGTTTTTATGCCAGTACTTTTTTTGTGTGTGTGTGAGGAAGATCAGCCCTGAGCTTACATCCATGCTAAACCTCCTCTTTTTGCTGAGGAAGAGTGGCTCTGAGCTAACATCTATTGCCAATCTTTCTCCTTTTTTTTCCTCAAAGCTCCAGTAGATGGTTATATGTCATAGTTGCACATCCTTCTAGTTGCTGTATGTGGGACTTGGCCTCAGCATGGCCGGAGAAGCGGTGCGTCCGTGCGCGCCTGGGATCCGAACCCGGGCTGCCAGCAGCGCAGTGCACGCACTTAACCGCTAAGCTACCGGGCCCACCAAGCCAGTACTATTTTGATTACTGTTTTTGTTGTTAGTGCTGTTGAGTGGATTCCAACTCCTAATGCCCCTGTGGACAGCAGAGTGGAACCCTGCCTGGTTTTTTTTGCACCATTCTCTCTTACCTTCTGGCGCTATATTAGACAGTGCTCTGCTACTATTCATAGGATTTTCATGGCCAGTTTTTGGAAGACCAGGTCCTTCTTTCTAGTCTGTCTTAGTCTGGAAGCTCTGCTGAAACCTGTCCAGCATGGATGAACCTGCTCTGAAATACCAGTGGGATAGATTTCAGCATGACAGCAACGTGCAGCCACTACAGTATGACAACCAATAGACAGGTTCCCTGACCAGGAGATGAACCCGGGCTGTGGCGATGAGAGCGCTGAATCTTAACCACTTGACACCAGGGATGGCCTTTGATTACTGTAGCTTTGTAATATAGTTTGAAATCAGGGAGTGTGATGTCTGCAGCTTTGTTTCTTTTTCCAGCTTTTGCTATTCGAGGTCTTTTGTGGTTCCATACAAATTTTAGGATTGTTTGTTCTATTTCTGTGAAAAATGCCATTGGAATTTTGATAGGGATTCCTTGGAATCTGTAGATTGCTTTGGGTAATATGGACATTTTAACAATATTAATTCTTCCAGTCCATGAGCACGGAATATCTTTCCATTTATTTGTGTCTTCAGTTTCTTTCATCAGTGGCTTATAGTTTTCAGAGTACTAGTCTTTCACCTCTTTGGTTAAATTTATTTCTTAGTATTTTATCCTTTTTGATGTAATTGTAAATGGGATTGTTTTCTTAATTTTTCCTTCTGGTAGTTCGTTTTTAGTGTATAGAAATACAACAGATTTTTGTGTATAGATTTTGTATCCTGCAACTTTACTGAATTGGTTTATTAGTTCTAACAGTTTTTAGTGTGGAGTCTTTAGTGTTTTCTGTGTATAATATCATGTGATCTGCAAATAGTGACAGTTTTACTTCTTCCTTTCTGATTTGGATACCATTTATTTCTTTTTCTTGCCTAGTTGCTCTGGCTAGGACTTCCAATACAGTGTTGAATAAAAGTAGTGAGAGTAGGCATCCTTGTCTTGTTCCTGATCTTAGAGGAAAAACTTTCAGCTTTTTACCATTGAGTATGATGTTAGCTGTGGGCTTGTCCTATATGTCATTTATTATGTTGAGGTACAGTCCCTCTATACCTATTTTGTTGAGAGTTTTTATAAATATCATAAATGGATGTTTAATTTTGTGAAATGCTTTTTATGCACCTGCTGAGATGATCATATGATTTTTATTCTTTACTTTGTTAATGTGGTGTATCACATTGATTGATTTGTGGATGTTGAACCATCCTGGCATCCCTGGAGTAAATCCCACTTGATCATGATTGTGTGATCCTTTTAATGTATTTTTTTTTTTTTTGTGAGGAAGATCAGCCCTGAGTTAACATCCATGCTAATCCACCTCTTCTTGCTGAGGAAGACCGGCTCTGAGCTAACATCTATTGCCAATCCTCCTCCTTTTTTTACCCCAAAGCCCCAGTAGATAGTTGTATGTCATAGTTGCACATCCTGCTAGTTGCTGTATGTGGGACGCAGCCTCAGCATGGCCGAACAAGCAGTGCGTAGGTGCGCACCCGGGATCTGAACCCCGGGCCGCCAGTAGCGGAGTGCGCGCACGTAACCGCTAAGCCACGGCGCTGGCCCTTTTTAATGTATTTTTGAAATTGGTTTGCTAATATTTTGTTAAGGATTTTTGCATCTATGTTTATCAGCGATGTTGGCCTATATAATTTTCATTTCTTGTGGCATCCTTGTCTGGTTTTGGTATCAGGATAATGCTGGCCTTGTAAAATGAGTTTGGAAGAATTTTTTCCTCTTCTATTTTTTGAAGAGTTTGAGTAGGATTGATATTAACTGTTCTTTGAATGTTTGGTAGAATTCACCATTGAAGCTGTTTGGTCCTGGACTTTTGTTTGTTGGGAAGGTTTTGATTACTAATTCAGTCTCCTTACCTAGTAATTTATGATGTTCACATTTTCTGTTTCTACATGAGTCAGTCTCGGTAGGTTATATGTTTCTAAGATTTATCCATTTCTTCCAGGTTGTCCAGTTTGTTGGCATATACTTGTTCATAGCAGTAGCTGAAGGTTTGTCAATTTGTTTATCTTTTCAAAGAGCCAGCTCTTAGTTTCAGTGATCTTTTCTCTTGTCGTTTTAGTCTCTACTTCATTTATTTGCACGTTGGTCTTTGTCATTTCCTTCCTTCTAGTAACTTGGGGCTTTGTTCTTCTTTTTCCAGTTCCTTGAGGGCCACATGATACATGTATTGTTAACTGCAGATTTCAGGGTCTGTGGCTTCGGAGCCTTAGTGGTGGTATTCTAGCAAGGTAGCACAGTTTGATATTGATGGTCAGTTTGGGAATTTCAGGGACTTCTGATGACCCATCGATTCATTTATGTATTCATCTAGTCTTCATTCATTGAGCACGTGTGTCATGTGGCATTGCGCTGCGTGCTGAGGTGACCAAGAGATGGTTCTTATACACAAAGGTCATACTTGGACAGTGTCATCAAAGTCATAAATAAAGTCACTTTGTAATTGTTCACATATCCAGAATGCAGTACAAATGAGTCCATGTTAAACTTGAAAGTTTTGATAGGTTTAAAGAAAAAAATAAAAGAGCTTTGCATGGTGTTGAGTAAATTTGTTATTCTAGGATGATAATTACAAATGGAATCAAGAAGGCTTTGGTTCTATTCCTGTACATCCATAAGAGGAAGTTAAGGACAAGTAAGGTGTATGTGTAGCTTTGATAGATGAAAGAGGGAGGAGAACTATCATATTTCCTATTTTAATTGTTAGAGACAAAATAACTGAATTTCTCCTTCAAACCAGTGGAAACCAGCAGAACATTTTCTATGTTTTGTGGATATCTTGGTGACAGAGGATAACTATTTAATTTCAAAAAACTTTGTAATGTATTGCATGAAGTCATGTCCAGAAAGTTGATATTTAGCCTTCAGTAAAAGCTTTTAGTTTTCTCAAAAGCTACTATTTTGAAGTGTAATATTATTTTGTAGTCTAAGATGATTTTCTTTTCCTAGTGATGGAGTAGAAGAGGAATTTGTACCTGCTTTTCTAGTTTGAAAAATTGTTTTGGGGGGCGAGCCAGGTGGTGTAGTGGTTAAGTTCACCTGCTCACCTTTGGCAGCCTGGGGTTTGCAGGTTCGGATCCCAGGCACAGACCTATGTACCGCTCATCAAGCCATGCTGTGGCGACGTCCCATATACAAAGTCTAGGAAGATTGGCACAGATGTTAGCTCAGGGCTAATCTCCCTCAGCAAAAAGAGGCAGATTGACAACAGATGTTAGTGCAGGGCTGCTCTTCCTAACCAAAAAAAAAAAGTGTTTTGAACTTCTGCATCACTTTCTGGTTTCATTCTATAGATTGGGCTTGAATAAAAGATTCAAATTACCATAGTGCTTTGAAATTAAACCATGTATTTTTGGAATATTGTAACAAAAGAGATTTTCATTCTTTTTGATTATTTTGTGCAGAAGCCCAGGAAATTTAATCATCCTGTTGGTTTCCAGGTTTTTAGGGCTCTTTTCCCCCTTTGCTTGGGCCTCTTTCATGGGCTGGGACCAGTGGATTGCATTCCTTCTTCATTCATACCAAAGAACGGTGGCTTACCTCAGGTCATTGACTCGTTAAAATGAAACTTTGTTTATATTCTGAATTAATGTTTTTATAATGATGATTTTAATAGTTTTGGTATTTTTAGATATTTAAAAAAATTGTTTAAACTAGAATAACTCTTGATCTGATTACTAACATTATCAAAAATTTTCCCATTCTTTATTTGTAGCGTAAGTAGTCGATAAGTTTTTAAAAAATCATCACACTGGCTTTTAGCCTGGAGGGCAGCTCCCTCTGTGCCTTGTCCTCCCTGTGAGCACTGTCGTCTTCCCTGTGTCCACAGGTGGGCCTGCGGCACCCTAGATGTCTCGACTTCGTTTACGTGTTGTTTGCAGCCTACAGAGATCTACGTGATGAAACAGCTTGCTTTTTTTCTTTATGGTTGCTTTCAATTTATTGTTATTAAAGTGTAGTTTTAAAAAATATGGTCTTGAGAGTATTCAGCATACATCAGTAAGGAAAGTTCATAAAGTTACAACAGTTTTTTTATTCTTTAACTTTATATGCTGAAACTAAAATGATTTCTTGAAGATCTTTGAACATTGGGATATTTAACTAACTGTTCCTTTTGTATATAAAAGAAGAAGCTATGCCTTGTCATTTGAGAATGATTAATCCTATGTATTTCTTTTTTTATCCCAACAGAGTTGTTCAGGAGACAACTTTTGATTTAGGAGGAGATGTTCATAGTGGAACAGCATTACCAACAAGCAAGGTGGGTGACTGTATGTTAACCTGATAGGACAGTGTTTTTTAACATTATAAGACACCGTGGATGAATTATTGATAATATGCTCATGAAACTTGTAAAAACAGACTTCATGGTGGTCTCTCAGTGTGGGTTGTCCTAATCTGTTGTGTTCTCTCTTAGTGACACATAGATGACGTTAGCTGCCTGTCTTTTCCCGTTAAGGCCAGGGAAATGGTGCTTTCTTCTAGGCACTGTGTCCCAGGCTTATCTCGTGTGTAACCATCCTTCTCGGTCCAGTGACCCCTGAAGATAGTGGACTCCTGCTTGTGTTAACCCTTAGCTTAGGTCCTAGCTCCCACCTGTCACCTAGTCTTTCCTTCTCAGACACTTGACTTTCACAGTTATTCCTTACCTGTTGCATAATCAGTTTATTTCCGTCCTCGTTTTGGTTATCTATTGCTGGGTAACAACTACCCCAAAACTCAGTGAAGTCTGCAGCCAGTTTGTTTATTTATAGTTTATGCAGTGTGGTTTGGACTCAACTGGACAGTTCGTTTGCTGGTCTTGGCTGCATTCAGCTAGTGGGTTAGTTGGTGGCCAGGCTGTGCTGGGACACAGGGACGGCTAGGCCTCCCTGTCTTCTTGTCATCTCAGGTCCTCTCCGTGGACCTCTCACCCTGTCATCTCTTCATGGGGCAGCCAGACGTCCTGGTGCCTCACAGGAACCACAGAATTTGCAGGCCTTCCTGAGGCTTGGGCCTGGAGCTGCTTCCTCCACCTTCCATTGGTTAAAGCAAAGCACAGGCTCAGCCCAAATTCAGAGGAAGGGGCCCCTCAAGGTGTGTGGTGCATTGGAGCCATGACGCAGCGAACTGCTACAGTCCGGGACCTTCTCAGTAGCATCAGAACATTCAACAGTGTCTCCTGTTTCTAAAACCCTTACTGTACCCTCCAGCTGTTGCCCCCAGTTTTCTACTCCTGTTCACAGCATGATTTCTTGAAGAAATAAGCTTTGGTTGCTGTGTCCACTTCCTATAACTCCATCTTCTTTCCTCGGCTCCCATTTGGCTCCTGTCCCTTCGTAGGGACCGTGTCAGTCGTGGGCACTGATGACCTCCAGATTGCTAAGTCCAGTGTTTGTTTTCCGTCTGTCTTCACTAGGTCACCACTTGCTCAGTGCACTTTTCTTCTTTCGGCTTCCTGGGTATCTCTCCCGATTCTTCCTGCTACGTGTGCTCATTCCTCCTCAGCCTGATTTTTTGTTTCCTCCTCCTCCTTCGATTCCTCCTCCTCTGCTTGACTTCTAAAATTTGAGGGGACCGAGGTTTCAGACCGGGGCCCCTTCTCTTCTGTGATATATGTTCCCTAGGTGGTCTTACGCAGTTGCCTTATTACGCAATTGTTAAAATACCGTCTATCTGTTAATTACTCCTGCTCTCTTTGGTCCTGACCTTTCCTGACTCCAGAGTCTTGCTTGACATATCCATGAGGATGTCTAACATACTTCAAATTTAACGTAACTAAAAAAACACTAGATTTTCTTTCTCAAACATCCTTCTTTCCCTGATCTTTCCCCATTTAAATAAATGATACCCCATCCACGGCGTTGCTCAAACAGAAATCTGTCACAAGTTATCCTTGGTTCCTTTCCTTTTCTCAACCTCTACATCCACCCATTGGCAAGTTCTGTGTGCTCTACCTCTGGAGTAGCACGCAAGTGTCTGCCTTTCTCACTGTCGCTGTAAGACAGTGGTCTGCTTAGGCTACAGTTGTCACCTGGTGGGAGTACTGCAAGTGTCTTAGCAGCCCCTCTTCTGTCCCGTCATTCTCCTCCCAGCAGCCAGACTGATGTTTGAAACATGGAAATTAGGTTCTCTTACTGCCCTGCTTCCAAAGCCCCCGGTGGCTTCTTATCCCATATATCGCACAGTCTTCACTGACTTGCACAGCTCCTTACGACCTGGCCCAGCCTTCCCTCTCATCTTAGCGTGTGCTGGCCGTGGCTCCGTTACTGCACGCGGGCCACACTGGTGTCTGTTCCCTGAACGCCTGCCTCTTTCCCATCCGAAGACCGAGCGTATTTGCTCTTCCTCGAATGCTCTTTCCTCTGGTTTTCACGTGGCGTCCCTTCTTATCTCAGACCTCAGCTCAAGTCACTTCCTTGAAGAAGTCTTCTTTGAGCATCCAGCCACTATTACAATGCCTTATTTTAAATTCTTTGTGCAGCCTTTATTACCATCTGATACTTCTCTTCTTTGTTGATCGACTGTAGACTGTGAGCTCTGTGTAAGTAGGGGTTAGTGCTCAATATGTTCACTAGGTACTTCTGGTGCTTACAAGAGTGCCTGGTACGTAGAAGATCTGCTGAGTAATTGAATGAATAAATACTCTTGGAACCAAATATACCTCTCTTCAGTTTCTTATAAATATGTGTAGTTAAAATACAAAACTTGATAAATTGAGAAAAAAATGAAAATCATTTATCCACAACTTTTAGTTAGCTAATGTTAACATTTTGATGGGTATTTTTCTGAAATCTTTATGCGTGTATGTGTGTTTATTTATACATTTTAACAATTAAATCTCTCTCTCACACACACACACACACACATTCACACTCACACACACTCCTTTCTGTCCTGCTTCCTTTAGCTGTTACTTTGTGAGCATTTCCTTTGAAAATCATTTAAAAACAAGCTAAAACTGTTCTGTAATATGTTAGCACATAAACATACCATAATGTGTTTATCCATTGCCTTACTATTATTCATTTATAAGAATTTTTTGTAGTCTAAGTATTGCCGTTCACTGACCAAGCAGTTTTTTTTCTATAAATATATCTATGGAAGTAATTATTGTGTATGAGTATATATATTTACAAGCAGAATGGTCATGAGACTCTATACTGACGAACATTTTAAACAATATAACAAAAGATTGGTTTAATGAACTATGATGAATAGACAACAAAATGTTATAAGGCCATTACAATTCTGTAATGTAAAAATAATACTGTAAGATGTTTATAACATATGAAAAAGTATTTTTTGCAAAGTAGGTTTTATCATCTCATTTATGGAAAATAGGAAAAACTGGAAAGATATGTACAGCACAATGTTAATCTCTAGTTGGTAAGGCAAGGAGGATTTTTATTTACTTATCTATGTTTAATTTCCACAGTAAACAGATGTAATAAAAAACTTACACAGGGTCCGGCCTGGTGGCGTAGTGGTTAAGTTCGCGTGCTCCGCTTCAGCAGCCTGGGGTTTGTGGGTTTGGATCCCGGGCATGGACTGACGCACCACTTATCAAGCTATGTTGTGGCAGGTGTCCCACGCATAAAATATAGGAAGATGGGCACAGATGTTAGCTCAGGGCCAATCTTCCTCAGCAAAAATGAGGAGGGTTGGCAACAGACGTTAGCTTGGGGCTAATCTTTCTCACCAAAAAAAGAAAAAAAGAACACTTAAAATTTTAAATACAATGGATTTCTTTATATACGTTTTTTGATTCTGTTCTGATGGTTTTCTTAATATAAATAACTCATTCTTTTTGTCTGCCATAGGTTGGTTAGGAATGTGTACTGTTTGGAAGGACTTAAATGTACTGTATTGAGTTGCTATATATGTGGTTTTTCCCTGTGTTGATTAAGGACAAGAAATAAACCAGTTTCTGTACTGAATTCTTCATTAGGTATTGAGCTATAATGAGCAGATTTTTAAATCCTTTCTTAAAACTAACAAATAAAGACCCTAACTCTTCATATTGTACATATTCTCTCAGCTCTGTCCTGATTTGAGAGAGCTTTTTGGAATAAAGTCATTATTATTACTGTACTTTTTGAAGAAACCTTGTGTATATGTCACTTTTGCATGCCTGTCTTTTAAAGCCAACTTCTAGCTCTCTAAAAAGGAAAGTGGCTATGTGTTTTCTTATTCTTTTAACGACAGTGTGTTTTGGGGCATGCCACTGTGGATGACATCCTCAGCATTGCTGTGCCTTTTTGTGGTCTGTGCTCATCGTCCCCTGCGTGGCAGCGTTGTATCAGATCTTCACCTGCAGCACTGAGTGTCAAGCTTGGTTGGGCTGCATGGTGTGTTTAAACGCCCTGTATTTTCCCCTTGGCCTAGAGTACCACAAGACTGGACAGTGACAGAGTACCGTCTGCCTCCAGCACAGCGGAGCGAGGGATGGTGAAGCCAATGATCAGAGAACAGCAGCAGGATTATCGCAGGCAAGAAAGCAGGTAGGAAATATTTTCATTTTTCATTATGAAAGAAGTAAAGTGTTTTTAGGGAGGGTTTTGGATAAAGATTGAATCTATAGGGCTTTAGCTGACATTTTTAGAAGGTTAGCAATATTTTTAAGAATATTTCGTTTTCATGTTATTGAATTGAAAAAAAATGCTTCATCAACAATTGTGTCCCTTACTGATGTGCCTGCCACAGTGTGACTCAGTTGAAATAGAAGGCTCGTTGAATTAAAATGTTTCTATTTTAAATGTGCTACTGGTGGAGAAAGGAGAGTTTTTATAGGATTTTAATATTTGATAATTTTTATATTTAGATAAAACTAGTTATTTCATCCATTTCTAGAAGAAATCCTTACATGTTTAAAAATGCACAGAGCCCAAAATGATTTTGAAGTAGAGTTTCTAAGAATTATGGAGTTTCCAGTTACGATGTCTTGTGCTCTGATGCGGTGTGTCTCCCTGTTGAGAGAGATGGTGGATGAATTGTTTTTTTCTTCTGGCATAGTTCTTGCCTAGCTTTTTTGAACAGAGAAATTATACCTTTTGTTATTTCCTTTTCTTATGATTTTTAGGTGTATGTCACCTTAATAAAGGTGAACTCTAAATTGTGAACTCTAAAATTGTTTAAATGTGGAAAGTAATGTCAGTACCTCAAACACGGTAGTTAAATAATAGATGGTGAGTTCCAGATGCAGGTTAGTTTAAACTGCAGCATTGTTTGGTGCTGAGCACTTCTACTGTAGGGCTCTAAATGTACTCAGACAGAAATAGGGAAATATAGTGTGAGTATTTTATCATATTCTCATTATCAGCAGTGAAATTGGGAGCTGTCATCTTTTTCGTGCTATCCAGATTTTTGATGAGGCCATTCTGACTGTTCCCTTTCACAGATCCAGTAACTGAGGCATTAGCTGAGGTGGGTGACTTGCCCAAGGTCACTTATCAGTTCAGTGACAGGCTACTGATACAGTTCTTTCATTTTCCATCTCCCAGCAGGGGGCACTGTTTATCATAAGATTTTAATATCATTCATCACAGTAATTAAATTTATAGATTCATATGGGAATCTCAGGTTTTTACCTTGTTTTTATTGTGGGCTTTTGGTTAGTCAAGATTTTTGTTGACTATGTGAGTTTTTTTAGATGTAATAATAAATAGCCTACTTTCTGTAGACTGTTTCTGGTGGTGTATTCTAGAGTGAGATGTTCAGAATGGTCAATTAGTATTGTGAAGGAGTACCTCTGTTTCTTTATAAGGTGATTGAAGAGGTATGTATCATAGTTCTTAGTCCATAAATATTTGAATGAGTGAATGAATTAAGCGATTGGGGAGGGGAAGTTATTCGGGTAGTGCTTTAGGATATGCAAAATTAATAAGTATAGTATGTTAATATAGTGTCAATAGCCATATGATGGTGAATTGTATGTCAGAAATTATTTTATTCTGTGAACATATATTTTAATTAATTTTTTGCAACGTCAGATTATTGTACTTTGCAAAGACTTATTAAAGGTTTTATTTGAACTATAAAATATGTTATTTTGTTGATATTAAGACAGTGATGGAAACATGATTATTCCCATTTTTAGTCTTTGTGTTTTTCACATATACAATATTGGTATGAGCAATACTTAAATAATGTAACTCATACAGCCATGCACTGCATAACGACGTTTCAGTCAACAATGGACCACATATATGACGGTAGTCCCATAAGTACCATATAGCCTAGGTGTGTAGTAGGCTATACCATCTAGGTTTATGTAACTACACTCTGTGATGTTTCCACAATGATGAAACAGCCTAATGAAGCATTTCTCAGAATGTATCCCTATTGTTAAGCGACACATGACTATATTTGTAAAAATCTAAGTTGCTTTAATAAGCATGTTTAAAACACTAATTTTAGTCAAGGAAAAATCCTTTTGAATGATGAGAGTGACTTTTAAATTATCAGTGATATTTTAAAATTTTTTTCAGTGAGAATTTAAATTCCTTATTTTGACTAGGTTTGTTAAGTTGATGAAACATAAACAATTGGTAAAGTTTATCCAGGTTCGTTTTATGGATATTAAATTGAAAATAACTGCTTATCTGCAATTTTATTTTATTTTTATTTATTTATCTATTTTTTTGTGAGGAAGATCGGCCCTGAGCTAACATCTGCCAATCCTCCTCTTTTTGCTGAGGAAGACTGGCCGTGGGCTGACATCCATGCCCATCTTCCTCTGCTGTATATGGGACGCCGCCACAGCATGGCTTGACAAGCGGTGCATCGGTGCACTCCCGGGATCCGAACCGGGGGACCCTGGGCCGCCATAGCGGAGCGCGCGCACTTAACCCTTGCGCCACCAGCCCGGCCCCATGATTGTCATTTTAAATCAGAAACAAATTGGGCCTGGCCTAGTGGCGCAAGCGGTTAAGTGCGCGCGCTCCACTGTGGCGGCCCAGGGTCACCCGGTCCCTGCACCGCTTGTCAAGCCATGCTGTGGCGGCGTCCCATATACAGTGAAGGAAGATGGGCATGGATGTTAGCCCACGGCCAGTCTTCGTCAGCAAAAAGAGGAGAATTGGCAGACGTTAGCTCAGGGCCGATCTTCCTCACAAAAAAATAGATAAATAAGAAACAAATCCAAATATCCTGATAACTATGTTGACTTTCCATCTCACTGTATATAAAGATTTATTTGAATAAATATTGACCTCAGTTTGGTTTGAGCCAATATTTAACTCAATAGCTATTTCATTCCAGTGTAAAGTCATTATAATCCCCGCTATTTAATTTTCAGTTATGTTTGCAGAAAGACAAAACAAATAAAGGCAAATTGCTTTGCTGTCAATGTTAATTTTCTTATCTTTTCAAGGATAGATTTTTGAAGAATTTTTCTTGATTATCTCTGTTAAAGTTGAACTAAAATGATAAAGATATTAAACTGTTAAGGAAACTAATCATTTGCCTATTTGTAATTTTGGGGTGCGGGGGCTAATATACAAATGTTATACATAAACTATAAGCTAGTAGCAAACTAACATAAGTAATAGTTAAATTGCTTGAAATTCTGATCACATGTCTAAGTGAAAGAGTGGTTAAACTGAATGTTGTCCATTGAGAAAAGTATAAATCTATTAAGAAGAGGAGATCCAAACTGGATTTGTAATTATTTATCTTACACATTTTAGAAAGTCTGTGCTTCCTAATGGCTTTCAGATGTTTTTGACTACAGTGCATGACACAAAGTTGTGTTTCACATTGTGCCTGGTGGACACATACCCACGTTTGTACATATTTATAACTGGGAGAAGACCTCCACCTGATAGCCTACCAGTGGGGGCAGAGTGACCCACTGTTTGGACAACTCTTTTATAGAAATAGAAATGTTCCTAACCTTTGAATTAATTTGATCCTGAATGCCTGGAAATATATTAACAGTAGTACAATGCTAGTTCTTAGAAATGTCCCAAATTATAGTTTCTCTTTGTTTATATGTTTTGGCAGTTTCTTATTTTTGTAGCATCAGGTTAAATGATGAAAAATACCTGAAATTTATGTGACTTTAAGAAGAAATGTGAGTGAGTAGGTTGTCTTTTTTTAAGACAAGCATCACTCTGAGAGTTGAAAAATGCTAATACTGAATGGCTGAAGGGGCCCTTCAGGGATCGTCTTGTCTAACCTTTATCAGGAGAGAAAGACAATGTCTAACTCTTACAAAGTTTTCATCTTTCATGTATGAGAGCTCCGTGTCAAGCTCAGCGTGGTTTAGATTTTCTGTATGTCTCCTGGCAGTCACTTGAGCCATCACTGCAGCAGGTGCCTGACAGCCTGGTCTCTACTCCTGCACAAAGTCTTCATTAATAATAGAGACTCGTGGTCAGATCTGTTCTCAGGACGGAAGCAGATACTTCAGGGAACTGACCTCTGTGAGGAGCTGGGACGTGATCACTCCCAATACGCTCATTGTAATATTCAAATGGATTACATAGGAAAATGAGGCATTGCATTGGGCTTTTGTTATTTGAAAAAACTATATAGAGATTTAAAAGATAGTTGCAGAAATCTGCACAGGTTGTCAGTGATGTTATTAGCTACCTGATTTTAAGAGATGGCAACTTTCTTCTTTTAGAACTCAGGATGTTCCTGGGCCTGAACTGATATTGCCTGCAAGCATTGAATTCAGGGAAAGTTGTGAGTAATTTCAGATTCCATTGTTAGTGAATTATTTCTTGTTCCATTTTTCTCCATCTGATTTTCATGGTTTTTTTGTTCTTTTTCTTCTTCTTTTGTTCTTTTTTGAAATCTTTTCACAGCTGAAGATTCCTTTTTATCTGCCATTATCAATTATACCAATAGCTCTACAGTCCATTTTAAATTGTCCCCTACGTATGTATTATATATGGCCTGTCGGTATGTATTGTCAAGCCAGTACAGACCTGATGTCAGTCCTACAGAACGTACGCATAAGGTGATTGCAATAGTCAACAAGATGGTGAGCATGATGGAAGGAGTGATCCAGGTAAGCTTCAGCCTGCAAAGCCGCACCGCTTCAGTCGTTGTGGTTATAATTTTTACATCAGTTAAGTCAGTTTCCTTAATGTGTCAGATTTGGTTACATGTTTGACTTTATCTTAAGAATTTTTTCCTATAATAAAGGTATATAAATAGTATTGAAAATTGTATAGCTTTAAAAGTTGAGAAGAATTACAAACTTTTCTATTTCTTTCCTTTCAAACTTTAGAATAAGGAGAAGGTAAACTTTATGTGGTAACATAGTTATGAAAAAGACTCTTAAAATTGCAATAGTTGTTGTGAGAAAGTATTCAGAATTGTGGGGTTTCTTAGAACTTTTTAAAAAATAATTTGTTGAGATGAAGTTCACATAACATAAAATTAACTATTTTAAAGTGAATGATTCAGTAGCATTTGGTACATTCACAGTGTTGTACAGCCACCACGTCTATCTGATTCCAGAACTTTTCCATCACCCCAAAGTAATATTCCTTGCCCAGTAAGCACCTTCTCCCCAGTACCCCTTCCACCAGTCCCTGGCAACTGCCTTCTTAGAATTTTCTAATGGTTATAGAAAGGCGTTTGCTTTTTATGATGAGCCTGCTGTGATGTTGGTAGCATGTGTCTGCGTTTGTTGTCATAGCACGTGTGCAGGTGTAGTGCACGTCGTGCTGTTTCTTCTTGCGATGAAACTCAGGTTCAGATTCTTTCATAGACCTGTTTAGAAATTCGGGAAGTAAGGGCGTTCTCTTGGTAGAATGATTTATTTCCTTTAAGTACTTTCTATCTATAGTTGATAAAATTGGTGTACTAGTTTTCCAACCTTCAGATAATTTGAAGATTTACTCTTTCAAGTCCTTAAAGTTAAGTTTACAAATCTTTAAAAATTTTTCCTAAATCACTTATCAGTACTGTTATTCAAGCTATAACACTCTAGTTTTGTGATGTTAAGTAACATGATTAGATGGTTTGGTGGTTTTTTCTCCTGTCAGCAGACAGGAGGCAAGTTAGTTGAGGCAAACTAATCTTTTAATTCCCTCAGAATTGTTTTAAAAGGCCAGAATTTTTCAAGAAATGTTTCTTTTATGTTTGAGTGGTTAGCATATGAATTTGGTGGGTTTTTTATTCTTTTACCCAAGTGAAGAAATAGATAAAAAGGAAAGCCATTTGTATACCATTTTGTCACTCTTATTATTTTATAAACAAACGTGGATTTCCTTTTCAGTGTTCATTCAGAGCCATTGTCTGTCTTCCATCATGTTTGGATTTCTAAAGCCTATTTCAAATTATGGAACTCCTATCATCAAACTACTTTTGAGAGACTTTTCCTTATTGAACTTAAACTAGTTAGTGAAATCACCATTATCAAAACAAGTCTTTTAAACTTCGGATTTAGGTTTAGTATGTGATTGGAGGAATCTTAAAGTTTTAGGAAAAAACTGCAGTAGTGAATAATTTAAATTCTTTAATTTGTAAAAACCTATTTTCAGAAAACAATTTACTCCTTTTTAGTATAGGTAAAAGTTTTTTATACATTTTTAAATTCTCAACTTTTATTTTTATTGTTTCTGTTGGTCTTTCCTGTCTCTTTCATTCTTATTAATTAATCCAGGGGAATAGCTCATCTTTATGTACTTTTGAGTAGTCAAACACACAATATCATTAAAAGACATTAAGAAGTCCTTCCTTTGTAAATCTTTTAAAGAGATCAGTATGTTCATGTGTTTATTGTAACATCTTTATAAACTCTCTAGGAATTCACTTAGTTATTGTGCCAGTGTTAAGAACATAAAACTAATCCTTTATGTCACTTCCAAAACTGCTTCAGAGCCATAAATGAATATGTACTTTGGGAATAACATAACTAAGTGTTGTACCTTCATATCGTACCTTCATATTAGTGTTTTGATTTTTTTAAACTATCATGATTGTTTACAAGTTTCTTTCTCTCGTTCTGCTTGATTTCCCCTCGTCTGTTTTTCTGCAGGAAGTAGACCAGGTTGATCAGGTAGGACATACTGCTGGGAACTGATCCTAGCTATGTTGGCTTAGCTGAGTTTCTCATGCTGCTTCCATGTCAAAATACGATACTACAACTGGACTGAACAGTTCATAACACTCATTCAGCAACTGAAACATGCAGTACTAAAATCCTTTTTTGACTGTGCAACCTTTATCAGCATTTCATAATTTCTGCTTAATGCACTTCAGTGTGGATATGAAATGACCAAAGTTCTGTTTCTTCTCTTTATTGTTTATCCTTGGTTCCTATTCTTTGGATCTCATCTGAGGTTGCCTGGCCTGCACATGTGGTCGGGAGATGATGCGATAGATCAGTACTTGATACCGAGTTGCTTGCTGTCCAAGCCGGTGACTACGAGTATCAGGGTGGCTGTGGGTAACCATGGATACATGTGTGTATACTTCACAGATTACCAGATAATGCACAGTCTCCAATTTGGCCTTGTATTATTTGATATCTCCATTTCTCCACTGACAACATAAATTGTAGCTAATTAGATCCATATGTCTATGCCTGAATCCTAAGAAGAAGCTGCAGTGGTTGTTTGTTTTCCATTGCTGTGCATGCACCCAAATTCCTTTGCACATATCTGGTATCTGTGGTAAATACCTTGGTGAGAATGGGAAGGTACTGGTCTATCTTCAGCAGCTTTTCAAGAGCATTCCTTTTTATTTCTGTTACTTTGGTTTGTCCTGTGGTTGCTTATGGAAATGTGTTCTGTCTACAGAAACAGAAGAATATTGCAGGGGCTCTTGCTTTCTGGATGGCAAATGCGTCTGAACTTCTCAACTTCATCAAGCAGGACCGAGATCTCAGTCGAATCACACTGGATGCCCAAGACGTTTTAGCACACTTGGTTCAAATGGCGTTTAAGTAAGGAACACGTTTTTGGAGATGACACTATTCTATAAAGATTTAAATCATATGTTGTCTTTGTAAATTTTCAAAACTAATTTTAAAGGTTTTTATTTACCCTAATTAAAGATGAATATCAAGAAACATAAATAACCATATGCAAAATTTGTTGATTTAATAAATTGAGTTCAATGAACTATCTTTCAAGAATCCTGAGAGTAAAACTATTATATTTTTTAAGTGGAAAATATTTCTAAACAGTACAGATTGTTTTGCCTGTGATATCATGTTTGACAATAGCAACGTGTCATGCCAAGATTAATGCAATTATTTACATATTTTCAGGTATCTGGTTCACTGTCTTCAATCAGAACTGAATAATTACATGCCAGCCTTTCTGGATGACCCTGAAGAGAACAGTCTGCAAAGACCAAAAATAGGTTAGGATATTCTTTTTCTTCTTCCTCCCTTCCTTCCTAACCTCCTTCTCTCCCTCCTATATAACTTCATTTTAATATTTAATATATGTAAGAGGGAGATATTTTAAAAATAAATGAGATGTCCTATTGGATTTGACATCCTTTAAAAGAACAAATTGTAACCACCATATGTTTTGTTGAAGCATAGTTCTCATTTTGGTGTGTCCTACTGGTCATACTTTTTCGAAAAGTCTCTTGGGGTGAACTTAAATGTTAAACAAGTATAGTTAGTTAATATCTCTGTGTAGTTTAAGACCGCATCACTGTTTCCTATTTGAATGAGATTGGTATTTTAAAAGTGATTAAATAGGTATTATTACCATATAGGTATTATTACCAATACCAATAGGTATTATTACTACCATTATCTAAATTTACTGCTAATTCAAAAGACTCTTCCTGAATGACATTTGGTACCCTGTCTCTTCGTCCTGTATTTCTGCATAGATGATGTTTTGCACACACTCACGGGAGCGATGTCTTTGCTGCGGCGCTGCAGAGTCAATGCTGCCCTGACCATCCAGCTCTTCTCGCAGCTCTTCCATTTTATCAATATGTGGCTCTTCAACAGATTGGTAACTGACCCTGAGTCAGGACTGTGCTCTCACTACTGGGGAGCTATCATCCGCCAGCAGCTAGGACACGTTGAAGCGTGGGCAGAGAAGCAGGGATTAGAGCTGGCAGCCGATTGCCACCTCAGCAGGATAGTGCAGGTGGGTGGCACTGAATCTCACTTCCCCACAGTGCGTGTACTTCATTGTAAATGTCTCTAATTCTGTCATGGTTAAGAACTTGGACTCAGCAAAACCTCCACATCCCCCCTTTGGGGTTTTTCATATGTACAGATAATGAAACAATGGTGTATTTGCCTGGGTCACTATAACAAAGTACAACAAACTTAGTGGCTTGTTTTAAACAATAGAAATTTATTGTCTCTCAGTTCTGGAGGCCAGAAGTCCAAGATAAGGTGTGGACAGGGTTGGCTCCCTCTGGGGGCTGTGAGGGAGCCTCTCTGTTAGCTGCTGGTAGTTGCTGGCATCTTTGGTGTTCCTGGGCTTGTAGATGTGTCACCCCGATCTCTGCTTTTATCTTCACGGGGCATTCTCCCTGTGTGCATGTCCGTGTCCGCATGCCCACTTTTGGTAAGATCACCAGTCCTATTAGACCTACTGACCTCATTTTAACTTGATTACTTCTGTTAAGACCCTCTCTCCAAATAAGGCCACGTTCTGAGGTACAGAGGGTTAGGACTTCAACATATGAATTTTGGGGGACACAATTCAGCCCATAGCAGGTGGTAACCAGTAGAGTATATGTCCTTAAAGGGTCCTCTTTTTTGAGATCAGTAAGGTATATTTCATAAAGCTTCATACTGAAAGATAAATTCCAATTTAAAAATGCTTTGATTGAGTAAGCTAGTTAAAAAAAAGGTCATTACAGTGAAATTTTATTCAGACCCCAGTAATTGGTAATCTGAGTGGTTATGTAAATGTCTGAAGTTTCTAAGAGAATTTTTTAAGTGCTTTATGAACATAAATAATGGAATTTGATTATATGTATATATTTTAGTAAAATTAAGAGGCTGTCTAAAAACCTTTACTAGACAATGCTTTTAGTTCAATTTAATGTATATAGTTAATGAAAGTGTGTTTCCTTAAAAACTTCCTGTATTTCAAAATGAAATTAGCAAGTTATTACAGTTTTACAGATGTTACATAAAGGGGAATGTTTATGAAATACTTTTGAATTATGATATTTCATGTCATTTATTCCTTTAAATAGGCAACCACTTTACTTACAATGGATAAGTATGCACCTGATGACATTCCAAATATAAACAGCACTTGCTTTAAGTTAAATTCACTGCAGCTTCAAGCCTTACTACAGAATTATCACTGTGCACCCGACGAGCCTTTTATCCCCGCGGTAAGTGAGTGGCCCCACGCTACCACACAGTGTGGGACATGTTTCTGTAGGGAACTTGGGATGGAAAAAGAGGAAAACTTATTCAATAAGTTACCTTATTTCTTTAATAAATAAGCTAATTTACTTAATCATCTTACAAGATCATTTTTGCTGTTGATGTCTGAGTTAGCGTTCAGTACAAGAAGTAGAAAGTACACAAGCATTATAAGTAGAAAGGGACTTAATTCAGGTAATTAGGTTCTTGGAAAAATCATTGGAAGGACGGAAGAAAGGAAGTTCAGAAGTTTCCCAGATCTCTCAGGTCCCTGGGCACACTGCTATGACCTGAGACCCAGAGGCCGGAAAGTCGCTGCCACAGTCACAGGAGCCCTCACGTCGTGGGGGCTGAGTGCC
This sequence comes from Diceros bicornis minor, assembly GCF_020826845.1. Classification (NCBI taxonomy): domain Eukaryota; kingdom Metazoa; phylum Chordata; class Mammalia; order Perissodactyla; family Rhinocerotidae; genus Diceros; species Diceros bicornis. The sequence continues at coordinate 3,661,929 of NC_080778.1, read as the reverse complement.
GAGTCACATCCTCATGTTGCCTGTCAGCAGCAGCAGCAGCAAGAGGGCCTCCCTGCACAGCTGCCTCCCAGACTGTGTGGAGGCCTCTGACTGGTCAAGTCCAGATTCTCATCCAGAACAGAGTCTGGGATGTGGGTGTTCCTACGTCTCATACTAGAAGGAACGGAGGGTGAGAAACCCAGTCCACAGTGTCTACTACAGTGGGTTATTTATAAAGTGAGAAGTGCTGGGGACACTACCATCACAAGTAAATAAAACAAGCTTGATACAGGTGTTTTGAGAATTAGAACTGAGAATTAGAGAATTAGAATTAGGTAGAGAGGTAAGTTAATCAGATGGATGGATTGACCTCCCGGATTAAGTTTCTGCCTACAAAAGAAATGTACAAAATAGCCAACAATTGGAAATCGCCACATGTCCACCCACAGTACAGTGTATAGATAAATTGTGTCATAATCACGTAAGGAGTGCGGCACTGCAGTGAAAGCTGGATTATAGCGACACAACAACTTGGATGGGTGTGATGACAGCATTTACACAAAAGAAATCAGATATAAGATATACACACTTTTTCTGTCTGTGTGACTTTCAAGAACAGACAGGAGGACTCTGGTGTTTGAAGCCTGGGTAGTGGTGACATTAGGGAAGAAGGAGAAGGTCAGAAGGGGCGGCTTCTCGGGTGTGGTGTTCAGTTCCTTGAACTGGGTGGTAGTTGAGCTGGTGTGTTCACTTTATTGAGCTGTACAGTTAGGATTTGTGAGCTTTCCTGTATGTATATTATATATTAGTAAAAAGTTATTAAACAGAAATCACCCATAAACCCATAATTCAGGAATAACCTCTGTATAGGCTGGGAGTAGATATTTTTATCCTGATTTTTACGTTTAACGTTGTGTGCGATTTTTCCTGTCATTAAACATTTTACCAAAATAGGGTTGTTAACCACTGGGTATTAAAGAATTGTGCAAGGAAAAAATGATTACTTTCGAAAAGGGAAAAAATCCGTTTTCTTGTGATTGAACAGTTTCTGTTTAAAGCTACAAATTATTTGCAATTAACAACATCTTGGTTCATATAGTAAAAGTGTGTGCTTTGCTAGCATTTTGTTGCTTTACAAACCGATTTTGAATATATTGATAAATTTGTTCTTCTTCTGTAGCCCTGCATTATGTATGTAACCACACTACAAATGATTAAATGTTTTCTTGGATAATTATTGGTCAACTGCACCAGTCATTCAGCATCTCTTTTTAATTTTGTGTTTATATTTTAACCAGGATCTGATAGAAAACGTAGTGGCTATGGCTGAAAATACAGCTGATGAACTGGCACGCAGTGATGGGAGGGAAGTACAGCTGGAAGAGGACCCTGATCTGCAGCTGCCTTTTCTTTTGCCAGAAGACGGCTATTCTTGTGACGTTGTCAGAAACATTCCAAATGGTTTGCAAGAATTTTTAGACCCTTTGTGCCAGAGAGGTAAATAGTCACCCTACCTAAAGTCTGAACCGTGACCTGGGTTAAAGTGAGCATTTGACTAATTATGTGTTCTTATATGGCAATCCATTCGGGTTGAGTGCACCTCGTGTGCTTCTGGAGAAGCCTGTGTTCCATTGACTTGGAAGTAAGCATTTCATGGTGACACAGGACCAGAAATGTCCAGACACAGAGTTCTTGTGGGTGTGCTGCAGCCCTCCTGTGAGCACGTGCTCTGTGCACTTTGTGTTGTGATTACCTTTCCACCTGGGCTGGTAGGAAGGCCCTGTTATTGCTCCTCCCTGCTTGGTTTTGTGTGAGCCTAGTCACTCCAGTCATCGTCCAGAACTGCACTATAACTTTATGTCGGTACCACCAGGGAGAATAGTTAAGAACAGCATGAGCTTTGGAACTGAAAGCCTAAGTTCTGATGCGTACTCTGTCTCCTGTGATTTCTCATCTGTAAAACGGGTGTTGTGAGAATTGAGTGGGTTGCCTGTCGAGCACTTAGAACTGCGGCACAGAGTGAGTCTCTGTGACTGCTGCACTGCCAGCGCCACACTGGCACCCGCGTGTGTGCTAGTAAACCCACTCCAGCAGGTTTTACGCAAGTGTAACTCATGGTCCCAGTTTTACTATACACCTTTTTTACATTTTCATGTTGATGTATGTTGTTGCAAATACCACGATTATACCTGAAGCATGAGCTGTTAAGTTAGACCAAATTTCAGTCCCAGTCTGCTACTTTTTTGTAATAATGGAGCTCAGGTGAGTAGAAAAATAGACCATTTTGTTAGTTTAAACAAAAATAATAATAGGAAAGTAAGGTTTTATGTCCATAGGTATATAAACTTAGTGAGTATGATTTTTAATTTCAATGAATATTTCACACACCGCAATAAATAGGCTTTTATATTTTCAAAGGTTTTGCTGGTTTCAAAAGTTCGTTTTACAAAGGCTCCTTCTTAGAATGACATGTGTTTGTACAACTGCGAATGTGGCTGTCCTCCCGGGATAGCTGACTGTCCTCAGCTCTCAATGCTCCCCTCAGAGAAGCAGAGGCAGGGTGGGAGTGGTTCTTAAAGGAACTGTGGATGAGAGATAAAGGGGCAGGGCGGGAGTGGGCACAGAGAGCCTCAGCCCTGGTTCAGGACTGACATCTGTGATGATGGGGAGGGAAGGGGACAGGGCTGCAGTGCTTTTCTAAGAAAGTTTCAGTCAGGCAGTGGGAGTCCCCCAGCCAGGAGACTCGGGGAGACACAGAAGAGCCCCACATCCCACTAGGGGCCTGAACTGGTCCCTGACCCACAAGGGCCTCATGCCAGCCCCAGGACGGTGGTGGACCCAGGGGCAGCAGCTGCCACGAGGCTGCTTAGAGGTGTCCCTCCACATGCGCACCACATCTCACACATCTGAAACACACTTTTACTTCTGAGAAACTTCCCTCCCGCAGGTGTTGATTGTAGGAACAGCCTTCTGACAGGCTTCTTTGCCCAGTTCTCCCATTCTTCCTCTCAGCCTCCACACTGGCTTCAGGTCTTTTAAAACCAGCCTTTGTCTTGGGCTCTCCTGCTCTAAACTCTTCCCCTATCACCTGCAAGGTTAAAATAGACCAAACTGTTGAGCATGCCATTGTCTCTCTCCAGTCTTAGTTCCCCGCCTTGAATCCACACGCTACGCGTGTTATTAACCTTGAACCGTGGGTTGTATATCCATGCTGTTACCTTCGTACCTATTCCTCCATTTGAACTTACACACTTTAAGTTATTTTCTTAAATTCCACTCAGACATCCTGTCATCAGAAAACCTCAGCCTCTTTCCAACACTTAGCCACCTTCCCCATGAGTGAGTCCTGGGTTCTTCTGTGATACTTTGTGACAGCATTTGGAGTGTGTTTCCACACCTGCCCTCCTTCTCAGTGAGTCCTGAAGGACGGGCTCAGCGTGCTTCTCCTTCTCTGGCTCCTCGGCACTGACCGGGCCTGCTGCGTGCTTGCCCGCTGCTTTCCTTCATTCATACCTTGTGAATAAACGTGTGGGGAGACACATTTACTAGCGTTTTCCAAATATGTACAGTTTGTGGTGTGTACACAGCTGTCAGTCTTGTAATATGTGCTGTAGAGTAGATACTTGCCCAGTTGGGAATAGTGAGGTCTTGACTTGATGGTGAAGCTTTCTTTGTGACCCCCCTTAGGCTCCCTTGAATAATTCATTTTAGGTCATAGGTGGTATTTCATCGTGGTCTTGGCGTCACCATGTTATTTCTTGTGTGTTAGATGATAATGTAGCCTAGTACAGCGGTGCCTTTAAAAGACTTACAAAGAGTTGGATGTTTTCTTTTATGAGATCAGTGTTTTTAATTCTTCACATTCAATTCTCTGTAAGCCAAATAAAGAACTACTAGGTGCTCTCAATTTATCTTCCTTTTGTTTTTCTCATATAATACATTTCTCTGAGAGAAGGCTATAAAACCGGCATGGACTCATACCTGATCTGAGATGCATTCCGTAAGCGAAGAAAGCAAACTGTCTGCTTGCAGTACGGTCTAGTCTTGTTATAGAAACTTGACTATTTGAAAAAATAAGAAAATAAATGACAACTTTTGAAATTTCAAAACCACGATAATTATGATTCCCTAAAACGAGAAAGAGAAATAAATTGTAGGTTATATTTTAATGAAACTAATTGAGGCAGTGATTTTTTTTTAAAGAACTAAAACTAAGTAAAATTAATTTATATCCTTATTTTAACTAAACATATATATGTGACATCTCCTTTTCCCTCTACCACAAACAACTTTGTAAGTGTCCAAAAATAATAGCCAAAATTATCCTTACTGGTGGAATACTAGAGTAGATGAGAATACCAGCTGATGCTATCTAAGACCCCCTAACCGGTACCCAGGTCATCAGGATTCACTGAGACTGAATGCTAACGTGTCATACAGTGTATGACACACAGGAGTGTGCTCTTCATAGTTGTTTGGTGCTGATAATAGTAGGACCACTTTGGAGAAAACTTGACAAGAATTGTGCAAGGCCTGTGTGATATGACTTTGTCAAAAAATTTCTGAGAAGCTCAAAATAAGTCAAAAAATTTCTGAGAAGCTCAAAATAAGATCTGACTAAATGAAGAATGACATATTTTGAATCAAAAGGTTTAGTTTTGTAAAGATGTCATTTGTCCCTGATGAAAATATCAAAGATGCTCTTTAAAACATTGTAAAATGATTCTAAAATTTATTTCTGAGAACTTTCAGTAAGTATGACTTGTCAGAAAATTTGGACAAAGAGTAATGAGAAGGAGCCCATCCTACCCCAGAATTGCTAGACAAGTCAAATCATGTCGTAGAACTCTCTGTCTGATAGTGAGGCAGACATCCATGTTACTGTCATTCTCTGGTCCCTCTTTCCCGTCTCTGTTAAAGAGATATTCTGAATATTATTGAGGAACTGTTAGTCTAGTGGAGTAGACAGATCTGCAAAGAAGTAATTAGAATGCAATTCAGTAATTTCTCATAGAAGTAAGAAAAAAAGTACTTTGGAATAAAGAAGAGGGGGAGACCATTTCACTTTTCTGCTTGGTGTTGAAATTCCATTGGACCAAAATAAATACATGATTTTAAATGTCTGAAAATTCAATTTTCAGAGGGAGTAAAGGTGTAGAGTAAGAAAAATAAATATTGTCATTAGATATTAATTGATACTGTATGTTGCTTCCTTTGTTGAAGATTGTGTGTCTGACATAGTGTGCTTTTCAGTCTTATAATTTGCCTGTTTTCTCCTCAGGATTTTGCAGGTTAATTCCTCATGCACGTTCACCAGGTACTTGGACAATATATTTTGAAGGTGCAGATTATGAAAGTCACCTTATGCGTGAGAACACAGAACTGGCAAGTATTATGAGGATGATAGATGGGCTAGTAAAAGAAATGTATTCCTTATGATTTGAAAATTTGATGCAAATTCGTTCCTTGCTTACAGTGAACATTGTTGTGTTAAAAAAATTTTAAATCACCTTTAAGTACCAGTTTTATTAAAAAATCTTAGACCCATGAATTTTGTGTATATATTTTTATTTTCAGGCCATGTCTATACAGTTTTGTCTATAAACAAATGGTACTTTTTAAAGTAAAGAATATTTATACTCAGTTATACCAGCCTTAATGGTAATACATATTTTAAAAATATGTTAATATGGTAGCCTTAACAGATTTTACTAGAAAATGTGTTTCTTTGGTAAAAATATCTTCTTTTTATAGTTGGTTCTACTTTGTCTTAAAATGTATCAAATCAATTTACTAATATTTTATGTCTTTTGAAAGAGTGATCAATCCCAATATTTACTAGCTTCATACATTTTTAAGGGAAATTCTGCTTTGCTTCATACAGAGATTTAAACAAGAAAGGATGCTTTGCCATGCCTTAGAAAGTGACACCAGATCAAAGTTGTCTCGTACTACATAGACTAGCATATCTTTGTTTAACAGATGAGTCCAGGAAATATATAAACAAATGAATCTTTTCCTTTTTGAACTTTTTTGTTCAGTTTCATTTACCTTAAATATTTTTCTGTAATTACCATTTTCATCTCTTAAGCCACTTAAGGGTTCAAAGGAGCGAGCAGATGTGACCACAGGTTTGTCACGGTTACTGTGGAGAAGGGTTGTTGTAATATGTGTGATTGGATGTGGCCGTTTAGTCACCTGTCCGCCTGTCCCCAGAAGGCATGGAAAGAGACCAGTGTGCCTGGGCCAAGATTTAGAGATTCTGGTCTATGAAAAACAACCAAAAGTCTTCTGAAGCTTCAGAGACTTTCTTGTGCTGTCCTAAATTATTAATTAGTAGTCAGTCAAAACAGTGTGCCTATTACATGCCTAATTTCTAAGAAAACATAGGTTATGTAAGGTGGCAGTACTTAAGGTAAGATGAAGAATGGGATGTATGTTTTGTATATTAAATTCAAAGTAATTTATTTTGGCTTAGTAGCACAGTTTAGATTTGAACATGTGTCAGATCCCTCTCCAAAAATTTAGTTGGTGATTGTGCTATTACAAATAGATGATCACTTCTGATACAGTGAATGTGCCTCTAATGCTTTTTATTGACCTCACTAGTTGTTGTTTGTCAAATCCCAAGTAATAGCAGCAATTTCTAATTCCCGGATGTATAAAAACAAGTACCTTCTTGGATAGAATCACTGAGTCTTTATCTTTCTAGTTTATTCACAGATCCCTCAGGAGATTTCAGGTCTTGATTAAAAAAAAAAAATTCTATTATCACCTAATCTAATTTATTTCCCTTAAAATATTCTCTCACAGACTTTGATTCTAAATTAATAAGCCCTGTGTATAATGGTCATTTCTTGGCAGTGTGCCCTCGTACATGTGTATTAATTAAATTCTCCTTTAGTGCTTATGCATTGAGCATTTTCTTCTTTAATTTTGTTGACTCTTTCGTATGAAGTATGACATGTATATAACATGTAACTTCAGTGGATAAGATCACTTTCTCATTCCTTTATGGATCTGTTCAAGAACTGACCTGCCTTATGGGGCCATAACTCAGTCACTCCAGGTTTGTTACCCAGCCAAGTGGGCTTTACATGACAAGGGAGTACTTGGAATACGGCTGCCTGAATTTGTGGCTGCTTTATTTTTACTATTTAAGATAAAATGACTTGCATTTTCCCAGGAGACAAAGATGTTAGATCATCTTTGTTATAACTGTTTTTTGCTATCCTCCCCATAGATAGTGTAAAATAAGTTAAATTTTTTTCTTTAAAAAACACCTAGTAATTTATTCTGAAAGATAATAAAGTAAAAATTTAATTTTGTCTTATGATCAGGTTTTTCTAAACCTGATGGTAATGGAAGTTTAGTTTTGTTTTATAAATGAAGTTCTTTAAATACCATTTATGACTAGATTCATCTTAAGACTCTCGAGTCAACACTATTAATAATTACTTTACCAGATGAATACATGAAGAGTATCTATAGTAATTGACTTTTTTTGCTATTTCCTTTCCCACTCTCCTGTTTTTTTCTCCCCATTTACCATAGTGGATATGATTGACTAGATAGATCATGAGTTGTCTAATCATACAGAAGCACTTAAATTTCGGCCATAAAATAAACCTCCATTCAGCCATAACATAAACCTTCGTTTTCATCTTTTAGGCTCAACCTCTGAGGAAAGAACCTGAAATAATCACTGTGACCCTAAAAAAGCAGAATGGAATGGGCCTTAGCATTGTTGCAGCAAAGGTAAGACAGAATTAGTAATGAGAGAGTTTCCATACCTCCTCCTTAACCCTCCAGTCACTAGTCGGGCAGAGGTGAGGCGTGTGGGAGTTCTTCAGCGCCAGTGGATGAAGTACGTGTTCAGGTTTGTTTCTGCGTGGGGGAGAGGAATGGTGTTACATGAATGAAACCACTGTGCTCAGGCTCAATTAGCTGAGGGGTGATCTGCTCTGAAAATGGAGCGAGAGTGAGTGATCCCTGGAGATGGAGCAGATGGTGCTCATCAGGAAACAGTGTGAAGGCGTGGTCCAAACTGGAGTAGCTCCAATGGGCAGGAAAGCCTTGGCACAGGAGAAAATGGCTTAGCTTAGTTTGAAACGGGAGACGGATCTATCGCCTCATCACAGCGGGCATTAGACACCTTTCTCAAGCATTAGTGCACATAAGAATCACTGGGTGCCCTGTTACCCAGGCAGATTTCTTCAGTCTCCAGGTGCTCCCTCCCAGTGGGTATGCAGGGGACCTTAGGAAACTGCACTCTTCACCTGCACTGTAGGTAGGTAGTTCCAGTAGGTCTTGACTGCTGGACCACTGTTAGTGGAGGGCATCGTGAAGGAAGTTACAGTTTTAGCTAGCCTTGAATACAAAAGAATAAGAGAGGCGTGTTGTGGGTGGGAGTGACATCGAGCAAGGATAGAACAAACAAGTATTGTGTACACCATACGTGGATAGCTGGAGACCTGCACTGCTAGGGAGAGTTGAGTAAAGAAAGTGAGGTTTAATTAATTGTAAAAACTCTTGGTTGGCAGGTGGAGGAGTCTGCACTTGTATCTTGTAGGCACCACAGAGAAATGAGAGGGTTTGCAACAGAGAGGGACATGATGCAACTGGCATTTTAGGAGCCATGTCAGGGGTGGTGTGGTGTGTAGACTGGATTAGAAGAACCTGGGACTAAGGTGGGATTCGGGTTAGGAGTCAGCTGGAAGAGCCGAGCCTTATAGGATATGGATGGAAGGGGTTGTCCAGGGCACAGTAGTCTGGCTCTGATGCACTGAGTCACATGGGGTCCCCCAGGATGGGCCAGAGGGTAGTCCAGAGCCTCTGAGGCAAGCTCACAGTCCAGAATTCCTGCTGACTCCTTCTGATAAGGAGTACTCATGCTCATGGGCCATATTTTCAGACTGTTGTAATATAATGGACCTACAACTCAAAACATTTGGAGATGTGAAAGGGAAGGTATCAGCCATAGACTCTTTTCCTCTTTGCTTATCAACTGAATCAAATGCTCACTTTTGGGAAAAAAATTATTAGGATAAAAAATTACCCCACCTCGGATATACAGGAAAAATTTAGCCTCTATATTTTCTCCTATGTATAAATGTAAAATCTTATTTCAAATACCTATCTTACTTGAGATTTGGAAGTCTCATCTGTGGGGTGGTAGGGGCTACCATTTATCAGCGTCTCCATCTTTTCCGGCTTAAAAACAATAATCTCTTTCAATACAAAACTGCCAGTTTTCTGCAGATTCAAGTCTGCTTTAGGCAAATGTCTGATCCTCTGTCTCTGGCACTGTGTCCTGATGTGTAAAGGACAGTGAGGCCCCGCTCGGGCACTTCCTTGCCCTCCCCTCTGCCTGGCCTCTGGCCTTGTGGGGCTGCCAGTGTCTGTGGGCAGCTAGGACAAGGAGCCAGACTGAAGGTCCCAGTCACACCCTTATTTACTTACCTGCCACTACAGGCAAGAGACGAAAGGAAAGGGCGTGACCCCAGGGCTCCGCTTTCCCTAGGGCATGCACCCAGGTGCAGGTCAGGTAATGAGCAGAGCAGCAGTGAGAACCCTCTCACTGGTGGGAGGATCCCTGCACAGGTTTCCTCCACCTTTCTGTAGACGGGCCAGGGGGCAGAGTGAAAAAAGACTGAGTCAGAGTGCGGGACAGTGCCTCAGCCCAGGCCCCATGAGGAGGCCTCAGAATGGGGGGGGGGGGAGCGCCTGGGCCCGGAATGCAGATCTGGGTATAAGCATGGCTGATTGTGGCAGCCTGGGCTGTCCTTCACTGCAGCCCCCTCCAGAGACCACAGTGTGCCAGCCGGGCCCCAGGTCACGTGTAGGGGGGGGAGTCTCCCCCTGAGGCCTGCCAGGCAGAGTCTTGGAATTGCCTGTGGTCCGTGGTCAGGCGGGGGGTCGGGGGGGCAGAGCGGGGAGCTGGACTCCTCAGACCTCACCAAACCACTGCTGATTGAGCTGCTTACAGCCGGCCTTTACCCACCTCCATGGCTGCTGGCCACACAGCTGTCCTTGGCTTCTTGTTTGTAGTCCCCTGCACTTGATCACCTCTGCCTCCCCCAGCTTCTGCTAATTGCTTCTCTTCTGTGGGGCTTGAAGCTCCCTCTGAGCTACTGTGGGGTCTCTTTGCATTTGAATTCAGACAAGGAAGCATCAGAAGAAAAGTGTGCTCTCTGTGTAGTCAGGAGAAAGTAGTCTTGTCATAAAAATGTAAATGACTCTGGAATCCTTGCTATTACAAAAGAGTTTGTAATTTGTGATAAGAAATCAGGGTAGTACAATTACTGTCCATTAGCGTCACAATTTAGGAGCACATGGATTAGCTTCAGGGTATATGGTAGCGTTAAGACTAGGTCTTTCAGGGGCTGGCCGGATGGCGCAAGCGGTTAAGTGCACGCGCTCCGCTGCAGCGGCCCGGGGTTCGCTGGTTCGGATCCTAGTCGCGCACCGCTTGTCAAGCCATGCTGTGGCGGCGTCCTGTGTACAGTGGAGGAAGATGGGCACTGATGTTAGCCCAGGGCCGGTCTTCCTCAGCAAAAAGAGGAGGATTGGCAGGTGTTAGCCCAGGGCTGATCTTCCTCACACACACACAAAAAAGACTAGGTCTTTTGTTACTTTTACTCATATTAGAGTGAACTTGATGTGAAAGTAGTAGCTGGTTGTTAAAATAGTGTTTGTTCCAGTGGAGAATGTCGAGTCCCTGTTATGTGAAAGTAGAGTATAACTTTCACTTTTTAGTCTTTAAATCTCTAGGCCTTTCTTTCTTTTTTTTTCTTTTGTTGAGTAAGATTGGCCCTGAGCTAACATCTGTTGCCAATCTTCCTCTTTTTCTTTTTTTTTCCCTCCCCAAAGCCCCAGTACATAGCTGTAGGTCCTTCTAGTTCTTCTGTGTGGGATGCTGCGTCAGCGTGGCTTGATGAGCAGTGGGCAGGTCTGCACCCAGGATCCGAACTGGCGAACCCTGGACTGCTGAAGTGGAGCGTGCGAACTTAACTGCTATGCCACCAGGCTGGCCCCTATTTATTTCTTGTTTCCTATACTAAGACATTTAAAAAGGAGATTTGTAGAAAAAACTGGAAAATAACAGTGTTAATGGTATTTGTAATTGGGATATAGAATTATAGAATTGGGGCTTAATGGGGAATAATAACAACACAGGAAGTTAGATGTAAATCAAAAGGTGAACTTTTTTACCAACTGAAACTAGATTGGGGAGCGTTGCTGATGTTTACATCTACACCAGACCTGCTAATACATGATTTCTAAATTAAACATGCTCTCCTTCCCTCCCCCTTCCCATGTCACTCACACAGCAGCAGCCTGCCACAGGTCCCCCTCAGAACAGGGCACTCCAAAAAGCAGAGAACCCATAAGAGGTGAGCACCTGCTCAGTTTGTTACCCCTGTCTCACCACTCACATGCAGCAGGCCCCCAGGAAGGAGGTGGAGCTTGGCTACAGAGAACTGCTCCCTCCTTTCCTAGGGGTACGCGCCTCCCTTTTCAAATCTGGGAGGGGTGGCATCCTCTCCCGCTTGTTGGGGGTTGTCACTCTGTTCTTGTTTCTGGTGTTTTAAAAATATTTTCCACAGTGAATAGTATGGAGAAAAAGTAATAGTAAAAGAGGTTTTTGGAAAGAGATTCCAGATTCAGTCCTTGTTTAAGGTGGTTTATTCATCAGCTTATAAAATAGATGTGATGAGATTTAGTATGCACTTGTCTCTCATGAACTTTTCTTCTCCCACCAAGGATATCTGTAATCCCAGGCAGCTACTTTATCTGTATATGCCCTTGATCCTTTGAGGGACAAGGCAAAAAAATATGAATGAGTGAATGATGTCAGAGGTCATTGTTTATTCAAGGATGTTCACTGAATGTCTAAACTTCAGTACAGAGTGCAGATCAGTGAGTGCCTCCCTGAGGAAATGCCTTTTAAGCTGAAACTTGGAGGGTGAGGAAATGTTACTGGGTAAAAGATGGTGGGCAGAGAATTTCAAAAGAGGGAACGTGTGCAAAGGCTGTAGCTGTGTGGCGGGAGCACAGTACCTGAGGGGAAGCCCTTCGAGGTGTATTTGGGAGGGAGGAGAGGCACAAGGATGGGAAGCTTCTGCAAGTGGCTGGATTGCAAATATTTTCTGCTTTGCAGGCCATATGGTCTGTGCTGCAGCTGTGTAGTTGTGCAGTCAGAGCGTGAAAGCAGCCATAGGGAGTGTGCTGTGTCCCAGTAGAACTTACTTACAGAAACCTCCGAGGTCTTGATGGAGTTGTGGATTTTCTTATAGGTTAAATAAGTAGCCATTGAAGGGGTTCAGATAAAGGCATAGTATGATCAGAGTACAATTTTGAAAGTTTATTTTTACCGCTTTATGGAGCATGGGTTAGAGGGTCTCAGAAGTACAACCAAAGGGACCAGGAAGCAAGCTATTACTTGTTTTCCAAATGGGAGGTAATAGAGGCTTAGCATAGGGAAGTGGCAGTGGAGATGGAGGGAAGTCAGCCAGCTGGAGGCTTGGTTTGTTGTAGAGTAATATGACACTTTGAGGTCAGACACCTTGTCTTGTTCACTGCTGCAGGATTAGCAGTTTCTGGTACATGGCAGGTGCTAATGCGTGGTTGTTGAATGACAACTTTGAGATTGGTTGATGAATTGGATATAGTGGGTGAAAGAAATATCAAAATGCATCCTGATTCTGTCTTCAGCAACTGGGCATGTGTAAGTGGTTTTTACCGAAGGGAGGGCTGCTACTGAAGAGGGGCATATTTTGGCGGAGAGAGAATCAAGAGTTCAGTTTTGAACATTGTTCCATTTGAGATTTAGGATGCCTGTTAAGCTAGATAAGTGAATGTGTTATCTAGTAGGTAGTTGAATATGTGAGCGTGAAACTCAGAAGGTTAGAGCCAGAGATAAAATTGGGTGTCGGCTATAGAGGAAATAACTCAAAGAAAATGGTCTGTTAATAGGACATTGTGCAGTTTTCAGAAATGAAAAATAGTATATTGATGTCTGTTCTTGAAATGAGGCATGAATCTGTCAGTTCACTTGTGTACTTGATTGCAATCGTTTTTCTCCAGCTTATTTGTAATATCTTTGGTAGTTGGAAAGGAATCTTCAGCAACAGAAAACAAAAGTCATTTAATTTATAGACATTGCTAAAATAATACTATGCAGTTGATATGTAGCATAGGTCTTCATAAATTATAATAATAGAGGAGATTTGTTTTAGAGGTTTCAAGGATGTATTTTAAGTACGAGGCAGGTAGTATACAGGGGGATTTTACCTTCAGCACGGTTGAGAGCTGTCACTCTCCTCTTGCTGCAGCACAGCATGGTTCCTATTGTCACATGCCTGAGCTACAAGCACGTCCTGTCTCTGCCACTTGGTAGCCTTGGAGCCCTGAGCAAACTGCTTCCCTTTTCCAGGCCTTCAGTAGGACGATCATAGTTGGATGACCTCAAGGATCGAGGGGTAGGGGCTGTGTGAAGTGGTCTGAGCCTGGGCCTGGGTCATCACAGGACCCATCCCCTGCCGTTTGTGTTTTTTTTTTTTTTTTTTTTTGTGAGGAGATCAGCCCTGAGCTAACATCCACCAATCCTCCTCCTTTTTTTGCCGAGGAAGACGGCCCTGGGCTAACATCGGTGCCCATCTTCCTCCACTTTATATGGGACGCCGCCACAGCATGGCTTACCAAGCAGTGCGTCGGTGCGCGCCCGGGATCCGAACCAGCGAACCCCGGGCCGCCGCAGCGGAGCGCGCGCACTTAACCGCTTGCGCCACCGGGCCGGCCCCTGCCGTTTGTGTTTTTGGTAGTCTCCTTGCTGTATTGTATTTTCCCTGCAGAAGAGCCTGAAGGCCTCTGCAAAGTCGTACCCCCAGTAACCCTGACTCGTGTCTGTGTGGTTGGTTTTTTTCTACGCGCTGTTGTGGTCTTTGTGTTTGGCCCAGTCCTTTTTTATTTTTTCCTAATTGGTGTGGCTTAGCGGCCATGAGCCTGGACGATGTTTTGATGTTAAGCTCCCTAACGCCCCTTCCACATTGCGGTTCAGTTTTATGAAATCCAGATGATTTGGAACAGGGTGTGTGTGCAGTTTACTTTTTAAAATGTTGCTTTTGGGGAAGTTTAGTATGCTACTTCTTACTCATCTGTGGGACAACACAATGCTTCCTGTTTAATTTAGATTTTAAAATATAAACAATTCCCTCCTTTTTATTTTTCTAGCTTTTTTTTTTTTTAAGTTTAATAAATTACAAAGTGAACGAAAATCAAAGCTGACTGGTTACGTAAGAGTCTGAGTGTTACGTTGGTTCTAGTTCGTGTTGATAAATGCCATACCGTGTAATAGCGTCCAGCTCAGAGTTGTGGTGATCTGAGTCTTGAAAGAACAGCTGTGTTGGTGGTTGTTGAAACCGAGAGAGGTAGACAATTGTTTTTTTCAGTTCGAGAAGTTTTTGTAGAGATCAAAATGTGGTTCTCCGTTGTTGGAAGAACAGAAACGGTGGTAAGTTTCTTCAGGGTGCTGTTGGGGATGGATGTTCTTGTGCAAACTCTGTGATCTTTAAAGAATGCTTTTTCTTTTGTTAGAACTTGTTCAGACCTGTGAATGATTAACTTGCTCATAAAGCAACCATTTAATGTAGCTTGTAATTACACACCCAGATGTTTGTTGCTCTGTATTTTAATGGTGCAAATTCTTAAGGTTCATAAAAATATAAGGCTCCTATATGCTTTTTATATAAGAAAAAACCCATAAATTTAATCCTGCTGGTTATATTATGGTGAAAATTGCTTGAAATAATGGTAACTACTGCTGTGTAGTCTGCCGAGACTATCTGTGATGTCACTTGCTTTGGGCCACCATAGGTGGTTTTTACTGTAGGCTTTGTCTAAAGCACATTTTTTCTAAAAGTGACGGTTAAGAATGACAATTTTAAAACTACTTGGGTTACTTTACTGTTGCTTTTAAAATGAATGGTTAATTCAATAGTGTCTTAAAGATGTTTTAGTTTTGCTTTTAGACTATATACTGATTTTAAGTTTTTAAATCTTATTTAGTTAGCTTAAAACACAAAATAAGATTCCTGTGCCTTTAGAAGAAGAAGGTGAAAACAATGTTTATTACTGTACCACCTTCTCACTGTTTGAAGAGTAAGTGCCTTACATGAACTATAATTTAGTCCTTTGAAGACTTTGAGACCTTCACTCTTGGATTCTTTATTATTCTTACTGCAACCACGTGAGAAAGACCTAGTCAAAGAAATGAAGTCAGGAAATTCTTGGTTCCTTTTTAAAATCAACTCCAAAGTACCCAGTGTGACTGCAGAGTTTCTTCCGTGGAAGTGCCAAAAATAGCTTTCCTTTAAATTGTATGAAATGACTTAGTGCCCACATGGCTTTTGCTTATGACTTTGGAAATAATATTTTATATTTTGCTCTAAAAGCAAAATAGTAAGTTACATGAATCATTTTTTACCTATTTTATAATAATGGCCTAAACGCTAATTTCTTGGATTGACTGAAATATTGAATTGAATTACAATATTAAAATAATATAATAGGAACGTTAAATGTTAATACTCTAAAGCAGAATCATCATTTCCCGTGGTGCTACACATAGAAAATAGTGATATTTGTAGGGTATGTGGGTGAAAGGAATCGGCTGTGGAGCAGCCCAGCCTGGCGAAGGTTTAGACTGCCCCAGCCTCACCCGGTCACCCTCAGCCAGGGCTTGGGGGTCAAGTCTCACCCCCCACACAGGGCACACTTGCATGAACTGTGTAGGGAAGCATGGAGGCCACCTCCAGTGGTCTCGAACTCCTTTGATTTACAGATTACTTTGAGAATCTCGGGAAAGCTCTACACCTTTGCCCTGGTGAAATCCACATACACACCACATTTTGCATACAATTTTCAGGGATCCATCTGCGAAACCCAACTTAAGAATCTCCTATCTAGTTCCTTTCTTTCATTTTAGAGAGAGGGAAAAGATCGATGTTGCAGTATTTTTTTGTTTTGTATTTTATGCGGAGCGTAAACAGATGAACAGGAGCTGGCCCTGGAGCCTCGCTCACAGAAGTCAAGCTTAGACTTGTGTATGTCACTGTGAATGCTAGGGAGCAGTGACTGGGTACCTTCAAGCTGCTGAGGGTAGATGCGTATGAAGAATGAGTTTTAAAACCGATTGTTTCAGAATTAAGGCAGTTCCTACCAAAAAGAGCTTTACAGTGTTTTTTAAACCCAAGTCTGAATTATGAGTCAGAACTACTTGTCTGACCAGAGGTAAAGCAGTTTCACACACTGAGAAAGGAGCAAGAGGGCAGAGCAGTGTACTGAATGTGCCTGATGAGTTTTAAATATTACTGGCTCCTGGGTCATCCCAGGCCACTTATTGTTTTGAAACCTCTAGCTGAAGAGTCCAGACTGTATCTCCGTGCCTGAACACAATAGGCCTGAATTCACACTGCCTGGGCTGGCGTAGCTTTCTTCCTCCAGCTGCTGCTTTGTTTTTTTTTTGGATTGTGTTTTAATGATGTTTTTACGCTGTTAATCAGATCATGCTCCCACACTCACTCAGAGTTTGCCACTGGAATGTGTGAAGCAGAGTTTCCTTCTTATTGAGTCTCTGCTTGAGGTGAGAGTACTGGTACTTCAAAGTCTTCCCAAAAGGTGCATTAGAAGAATTAGAGAAAACAAGACATTTTGGAGCGGCCTTTTCCTTGTAGCCATTTCTCATCGGATACGTAAAGCAACTAAGTGATAGGTGCGTGTTTCTTGCTCAGTTCTGGGGAAAGTATAGTGTGTAGCTGCTGGGCTGTTACTTCTGCCTTTTATCGTTCTGTTTGGGAACCTCTTTTTGTTAACTGACTGCCATTCTCTTTTGCACCTTTTTCTATGAAATTCGGATACAGTTTTGCTTCATGCTCTTATCCCCTCCGCCCTTTCTTTCCTGATTAGTCCCACCTCCCTCTCTAACTCCCTTCTTCTCAAATCCCCTTCTTTCCCGTCTAAAGGAAAGAAAAGCAGTTTCAAGATGCATTTTAAGATTAAATATACTAAGACCACACTTGTAGTGATCTTTATTTCATTTTAATTGCTTTTTTTTTTTTTTTTTAAGGCTGAGGATCTAGATTTTTGCCTTTCTTTTGTTGTACTTCCTGGCTAATATATGTTTGGTCATCATTCTCTAATACTCTGAAATTATGTTGAAGGGTACAAATGTAAAACAAGCAGTTTGGACGCTGTTCTGCCATGTCACTCTCGTCAGGTGCCTCCACTTCTAATATTTAAGTTGAATTCAATTCCAAAATTGTATCTAGTGAAATTTGTCATGCCTGATGCCTTTGGAACATATAATTGCTTTCCAGAAGACCCTTTTTTAAAAGAAATTTGAAATGTTACATGAGGAATGGGTAATTCTGAATGGTTATGCTTATTCTTTTAACTTTACAAATAGTAAATAGACTAAAAATACGATAATATCTTTTCAAAGACCAGCTTAGGTACCTTTAGGCAGGTAATTCTTAAAATTATTTAGCCTTTATATATTTATTTGTTATATTGTGTTCTCAATTTTAATAGCTGTGGTTACTGTTCTCATATTTGGGAAATATGAGGTGTATAATTTGGCATATGTATTATATTATGATAAGGTCTTGTTTTTACCCAGTTATCTGCATAAATGTAAGTTTGTGGTTAGTACTTGTGGCTACTAATAACATATACTCTGAGAAGCCTATACTTTTAGAGCAATGCTGTTCAACAGAATGCGTGAGCCACATAGGTAATTTTAAATTTTCTGTTTGCTACATTAAAAAAAAAAAAAAGAAAAATTGACGTTAATTTTCATAATGTGTTTTGTTAGTATATCCAAAATATTATGATTTCAACATGTAGTCAATATAATTCATTAATGAGATATTTTAAATTCTTTTTTCCGTACTAAGTCTTTGAAATCTGGGTATATTTTTTACTTACTACATATTTCAATTTGGACCAGCCACATTTTGAGGGCTCAGTAGCCACATGTGACGTGGTGGCTGCTATATCAGACAGCACAGTTTTAGAGTGTCTAATATGGTTTCACCAACATCTGAAAAGCTATTTCTTTCTATTCCTGTAATTGGCTTTTGGTCAACGCTTATATAGCTCATATTTATGTTCTTTTAGTGACAGATGTGAATACATTGACACGTAGCAGCAAAAAGTTACAACTTCTGGACCCCATTTTCCTTTCTTAATTAGAAAAGGAGTGGAATTACCGTAAAATGAATTTTAATGTTGTGTGTGTGTGTATATATGTGTATATATAAATAAAATAGGAACTAATAGAATTATTTTAATAAATTTTCTTTTTCAGCCTTACTAAGCTAGATTAGTTTGTGAATTATTGTTTAGAAATAAAACATAAGTGGTTTAATAGTTCTGAAATTAATAAAATTTTTGTACAATTTTTTTTATCATAGTCTATAACATTCTTATTTTTATTCGGACAAAATGGGGCAGGTAGTGAGAGAACTTCATAATGTTAAGGAATTGACAGACGATAGTTTGCCTAGGTACCTTATAAGAGCTGACTTATTCCCAATAAAAATGGCAGTTAGCAGGGATGAAGCAGAGCTTACTTACTCTTCTGTCTACCCAGTTAGGGTGGACATTCCAGGCCACGCATGGTATGGCCAGATTGAGACATTGGGTCATCTTAGAGCTGGTCAGAGATTGTGATGTTTTGGTGTGAAAGTAACTACTCATATTGATTTGATATATATATATATGTAAAGTATATATAGAGCAAGTTAGAAATTCCTTAGAATTCTTTCATCTCCAAGTATTCATCTATAATTTTGTTTTTCTAAAGTAATTACCAGTGGAACTGTAATTTCTTCAGACAACAGTTGTATTTGCAATTTTTTATGGCCAGTTTATATCCATCAAGCTGCACATGAAGTAGAGATAGGATTCAAATAAGCAGAGGTGGGAGGGAACCAGAGTGGAAGGAGGGGAGGCCTTTTCAGTCCAGTCAGTGAGTCTACAGAAGGAGTGTGTGTGGGGGAAGGTAAAATGTTAGTGGGATGGTAACATGTTTACAGAAATATAAACAGAGCAGTCTGTTAAATAGAGACTGTTTACTAGGTAAGTATGCAAGGTTGAGACCACATTTGGAAGATTCAAATGCCAACCAAAGTTTGGATACCTCTTAGAATATTCTAGATCCAGATTCTTTATTTGTGCCCCTCCCCACCCCCCACCGAGTATCTTTTTAGAATATCATATTTCATGATTTCATATTTCATATTTCATGCATTGTCGATGACTTAATTAACATCAATTTTTATGACCAACCTCAAATAGACCTTTTAGACACTAACGGCTCTTTTGAATTGTGGTCTCTTAATAATCACAAACTCCTTATTTCCTCCGATAATGACTTCCTTTTGTGACAAGCAGGTATATTTATAAATTGAAATTGCTTGGAATTAAAAGAAGAGATTGTAACTGAGAATTTAAATTCTCATCATGTAATAAAATAATATCTCTCATTTCTTAAATACTATGCTTTTCTTATCATCTGTTACCTGACAGGAGTGGACTTGAGTGTCCCTTCCTAAAGCAGCACACGTGGTGCCATAGTCAGAAGTGCTTGGGGTTTCTGACTTCTTAAACTAGTCATTTTACAACGTTATCAGTGTTACGTTACCAACTTACATGTAATGGGTGTATCAGCTGCTTCCTAACCTAGTAGTGTATTCATTAAGATTCTGGACTTCCTCCTAGTAGGTTTTTAAGTAAAGAGTTGACCACGTTGTGGTAGCCTCATGAGGAAGTGACTTGGGAAGCTGCTCTGGAAGAGAGTTGGGGGAGGAGCTGACTGTGCAAGTAGCTGGAATGCAGGACAGAGTAACCATTCAGAGGGAACAAAGAAAATCCCACGGGAACATAAGTGAGGAAGAGATTCTATCTTGTCTGATGTTGGTAGGGTGAGTGGGTTGGCACGTGACCTAGGAATTGAGTGATAAAAGGATTTTGGCAGACACATTGCATCAGAAAGATGTTTTGTGTGGAAACGACTACGTAAACAAAGGCCAGAACATAGAAACAGGATGGAATGGGGAGACACGGGAAGAACGATCTGGATGGAGCAGAGCGTGTTGTGGGAGAGGCTTAAACTTGAACTTAGGTTCAGGGAGCGTGGTGCCCTGTGCAGGAGGCTGCTGCTTCTTTACAGGCAGCAGGCAGGGTCAGGAGAGCATTGGTGGAGGTATGCTTCAGGAATGGACATTTCCTAAGGCAGGTTGGACAAAGAGAGACCAGCAGATCAGTCATAAGGAGAGCTTTCTCATTTTGCCAGAATTTTTCTGAAATTTATAATGTAAACTTCTGCCTGTTTAAAGATGTGATGGTAATGATGCTGTCAAATATCTATACTACATGATGTTTTACTTGAATATGTAAACTTAGACTTACTAAATTCACATGGCATATAGTATAATAAATTACCTATTTAAAACTTACAGGATTTCAAGTTATTTAAATATTATTTGCAATTCCTATGGAGTCTACTGAATTTAAGCTTATGTATTAGTTGCCTAAAATGTACAGTGATTAAAAAATAATAGAGCCTAGTAGTTACCCTCCAGTATGTGATTACTGGTCTAAATGGAGGGGTTGAAAACATACAGTAATAATGCAGTGAAACTGCGATTTATTGTGTGTATGAAACAAAGACATCTTCCTAGAGTGAAAATTGTGAATAAGAAAAAAGCTACACAAAGTATGTGTGCAGGCTCTTGGTTTATTAGAGAGACGCAGAACAGTATTTTTTTAACTTTCTTATGTCATTCTATTTTGTTATTTTTAAGAAGAAAGAATTCTCTTATTACAGTTCGTCTAAATAAATGAGATTATTTTTCTTTATTAGTAGTAATCTTTGCATACCAGAAATGGGGGAGGAGCACTTGATTTATAGTTTTAAAATATATATTTGATATTTTATTGTTTATATCAGTGTTACTAAAAATACTATATTACTAGTATTATTGCTAGACATTTTTCCTGTTAGAGATGGTAGTAATTGATTATCGCATTTAAAAGGACGATTTTTATTACCTAAATTACGAAGACAGTATTACATTGCCAAAAAATAATGCTGTGTGAAAATGTAGGTAAGTGCCATTCACACAGAAAATTGCTGAAAGTAAGCATTGCTTATATCAGTCAAATAGAGAGCAGAAGAAAAAATCTAACTAGACTTTAGAACCGTTTTTAAAAAATCTGGCCTAAGGTATTAGTGATAAGGAAATATCATGCAGCATTTGCAGGAAAAAAAAGAGATTTTCAGTTCCCAGGTCAGAGTTATTAATTGACAGCTACAAAGAAAACTACTCTAGAACATAGGCTCCCTGAGGGCAGGGGGTGTCTGTTTTGTTCACGGATGTGTCCGTGGAGCTCAGGACAGGTAGAGGCTTCAGTGAATGTTGAAGGAGTGAAATTGTCATTTAAACAGCCGAGTTGTTGAATTAAACAGTTAATCATAGATTAGGTAAAAGTATGGAATATGTGAAAAATCATTGGTACGTTACATATGAGAGAATACCCAGTTTAACTGATGGGGGCAGTGGAGGGCTTAGATGTAATTTCTCATAGTTGTCGTAGGTCCCTAGGTTCAAGGAAATCCAATATTGGCATAAGTGAAAAAGGTATATTTGTTGCTCTTTTGTGACATGCTGAAATCAGAAGGTTGTCATTTATTGAGTACCTGCTGTATTTTTTTTATTGTGAAATTTCAAATTTACAAAAAAGTACAAGCTTTGCAACTACCTCAATAATATTTTTTTGTGGCAAAAGGATCCAGGCAGGGACCACAGGTTGCACTTGATGGTTGTGTTGGAAGTGCTCAATAATTTCTGAGGGGCATCAGGTCGGAGGTTGGGTGTCTGGGACTGGGAAGGAGATCTGCAGTGAGGTGGTAGGGTAGTTGCTGACATATAGATGGATGCAGAGAAGGAGACTGAGGCGAACAGATCGGAAAACCTAGGCCAGAGAGGGTCAGGAGCTGCACAAGAGAATACTTGATTTTACCTTGTATGGGACTTGTATAAACTCAGCTCCCAGATTATGGAACCACGTGAAATTTGAAACATACTGCTTCCCAAAATTGAATTGTTTTGTTAAATTGAGACATTTTATACTGTTTTCAGAATGAGGTACCTAATGGATGGTTTTAGGCTCGCAGAACAAGGCCGCGCTGTATGCTGGACTCTCCCTGAGGAAGAGTGGGAGGAGGCTCAGCAATGCTGGTCAGCTAGACGGTCCTCTTTAAGCCTGTCCTGTTAACTAAAGGGAAAAGTGAAGAGTTTCAAGTGGAGATGATGTAGTTCCAGAATGTTGTAGAAAATTTGTTTCAGTTAAGTCATTTGTTGAAATCATTGTCTTTATAACTTTCTATGATACCTTCTTATATTTTTTGCTTTTATGACACAGTACAGTCATGCATCACTTAATGACGAGGGTATGTTCTGAGAAATGTGTCGTTAGGTGATTTTGTCATTGTGGGAATATCATAGAGTGCGCTTACACAAACCTCGATGGTATAGCCTTCTTCACACCTAGGCTCTGTGGTAGTAGTCTTATGGGACCACTGTAGTATATGCGGTCCGTTGTTACTGAAATGTTGCTATGCAGCGCATGACTGTATTTCATAACAAGTGAAGTTGTTGTGACTAAGAAACATATACTCAGTTGTAGAGTATTGGCAGTAATATCCAAGAGAGGTGTCATGCATATGATTGCTTCTTTTGGTGGTTCCAATAAATTATCCAAAATTTTGACTTTTATGTTGCATTTCTGATGTCCGAGTAGAATATTGGTGATTCTGTAAAGCAATTGTATATATTACTTAAATCCATCTCACAGAAGTTCCTTATCCTTCCATGATATAACATGCATTGAAGCTGAGGTGCATTCTATGTGGATTGGAACTTGTGGCTTCAATATTTATTTGGAGTTACAATACATGATCTTTAACTTGAAACAATACGGAGTATTTTCTGCATAATCTCTTACTGCCTAAGTCCTTCTTCTTGTTTGCCACAAGTTTTTTCTTGTTTCAAATTTTAAAAAATATGTATGAAAAGAAGAAGGGTGTAAGAGGACATAGGTAAATATTGGAATGCAAAACTACTATAGTCAATTGCTTTCATATTACAGTGATTAATAATGTATGTCGTGAGAATAGTTTTTAGTTCACTTAACTTGTGGTTGTTCAGACTAATCTTAAACTACTTTTGGATTCCAAGTCGGTTTTAGTCTTCTCATCAGCTGATTTATTAATAATTGATTTTTTAGGAGTAATTTTTCTTAATTTGGAAACTAAATAATGTAAATTTTCTGTGTTTCTTTATATTTACTGAATAGTGTTAATTCTATTAATATAGTTTTTATATTTCTAATTTTCATGTAAAAACAAGAACCAGGACTTTCATTACAGGTATCTTATCTCTCTATATACATGTTTTGTTTTACTTTACTGAGTATTGTATTTCTAAGTATTGTATTTTCAATGTAGTGTTTCTTGTTTTTGCTTAGGGCGCTGGTCAGGATAAACTTGGAATCTATGTCAAGTCTGTTGTGAAAGGAGGTGCTGCAGATGTGGTTAGTATAATTTTTAGAGATGTAAATTTTTACTGTATTATATATTTAACAAATGACCTGAGATATTCCGTGATACTTTCAGCTATAAAACCCTCTATACAGTTTGTTGAAGAAACAATTATGTAGTGTACTTACCATTGACTTCCCTCTTCCTCCCACCTCCCTCTGCTGTTCCACCTCCTAACACACGCACGTGCCTTTTGGGTGTGCACAGGACGGACGACTAGCTGCAGGTGACCAGCTGCTCAGTGTAGATGGACGAAGTCTGGTAGGACTCTCTCAAGAAAGGTATCATTTATTTACTTGTTTAAAACCTCATATTAGCATCTTTAGGGGTATTTCATGTTAAACTTTGGAATTAGAAGACAAAAAATAATGCTAAAAAGCTGTGCCCTTACTCTTACCTTTTTAAGTGTGAAACTCTTAGTGTACATGACATTTCTTTTGTTAGCAAATTATAAATATACATTTTAGTCTGGAACAGTTTTTTTTGAAGCTTAAAAAAATATACTCAGCATTTCCTGAAATTTCTGAATATCATCTTACTGCTCTTAATATGCTAGCAGGAGATGTGTACATAGTTAATTTTTAAAGGAAGGGAATGGGCAGTAGGTAATCTGTCTGAAGGTAGGACCTATTACTCAAAATAGCAGATGAGGCTGTGGAACATGCTGTCAGTTGCTCTGATCACAGGCTATTGTGGTGACAGGTGCTGTATTTCATACTTCTTACATTTGTAATGCTCTCTTCCCAGGGCAGCAGAACTCATGACAAGAACAAGTTCCGTGGTAACACTAGAAGTAGCAAAGCAAGGAGCGATTTATCACGGTCTTGCTACCCTGCTCAATCAGCCGTCCCCAATGATGCAAAGAAGTAAGGACTGGTTGTGAAGAAGGGAGTGTGTCTCTTTTATTGGCTACTACCAATAACAGCTTTACTGATCACTTACTATATGCCAGGCATTTTACAATCACGACCTCTTTTAATATTCAGAAAAACCTTATGGAGTAGGTACTGTTATTTCTATTATCCCAATTTTAAACATAAGGAAATTGAGGATGAGAGCACTTAAGCAAGGTGCCTAAGATAACTAGCTAATAAATTAAATCGCTGTAATCAGAATTCCAGTGTGGGCCAACTGACCTTCGAGTCACAATGGCAATTCATTAGATTCTGCTCTCCCTAAGAGCCATTTAACCTCACCTCCACAGGACTGGCAGACTGCTGGAGAGCTTCCACATGCCCAGCACATAGAGGCACTCAGTCAGTAGTGAACAAATGAATGACTTTTCAGTTTTGATAGGCAAACGCAGGATGTAGTCTTTAAAGAACAAGTAGAATTCTCTAGTGAAGGAATATTTATATGTATGTATATGAATAGTTATTTCAGTCCTGCATATGCTGAGGTTGGACATGATTATCTTTTTATATATAGTTCATTTTAGATAAAAAGCTCAATTACTTGAATAACGTAATTTGTTGGTGGGAAGCATGGTTGTATAGCTACATAAAATTTTTCAGAAAAAAATCTTTAAGTTTAGGGCTTTTTAAAAAATTAGTTCAGAAACCATAGGAAAAAACCATTGTGACTCACATTATCTTTTAAGTCATGATATACTTGACATTTACTTTGCTGGTTATATGCGTAGCCTCTAAGTCTGGCTCTGACAGAGCTCACTTCTCCATAGCTCAGTATTCTGGGAACTTCAAAGCCCAGAACCTGAAGTCGAGAGCTAAGAATAACAAAACAACAACAAAGGCATCTGAGAACCTGGACCTACTGTTCATTGAAACAAACAAATAAAAAGAGCATTTTAACAAAATCATGTGTTGTATTATAGGCCTCGACTCAGCATAGTTTTTACTTTTTTCATAACATAATATTTAATGTATTGGTTTTCTAATTGCTTAGTTTACAGTTATTTA